>NW_003852508.1:2056419-2065823 GCF_000181295.1 Otolemur garnettii | reverse complement strand
ATAATGGACTTAAGTAATTTCAAATACTTAATGGCAATACCAACATGTGGGTTAAACATAGATCTTAAATGAGATAAAATTTATGAAATTTAGGGCAGCGCCTGTGGCTCAGAGGAGTAGGGTGCCATCCCCATAGACCAGAGGTGGTGGGTTCAAACCCAGCCCCAGCCCAAAAAAAAAAAAAAGAAAAAAAATGTATGAAATTTTTTTAAAGTAAAGCCCAATGTTGCTTTTATATAGCCATTCTCTCAAAACTTTTTGATATAATATTTGTGTGCACCCATGTTGCACAAGGAAACATGGTAGATACAATCTGTTTTTCCTGATTTGATTTTCTAGGGACTGCACTGTGTTTCCTTACAGTTTGGCCAAAACTATCCAGTAGTTTATTTATAAGCAGAAGTCAAGTAAGAGAGAAAGGGAGAGAGTCAACAGATCATGAGCTTGAAGGTCTCTCAATCCAGGTATTACCACTAATCAATTACATGCCACCTGGAAGATGTATATTGGAAAATGCAAACCTGGCAATAAATACTTTAGAAAAAGAGACTAACTCAAGAATAACAAAAACTCAAGCAGTAGTGGAAATAGAAGAGCGTTTCTCTGTTTTCCTTGCACCACCCTTCATTATGAAAATCAGCCAATAGGAAACCAGCACGAGCGGACAGCACTTTACCACAGCTTTGGGTATGCATTTAGATAGGATCAGAGATTCCTCACTTTCAAAAGGATAGCAAGGAATGCAAATTCCAGAGACAAGAATCTACTACCAGCAATGTGCCTTTGCTTGCCCCAGAACTTCAGACCTTTGCAATGAAGATTAAGAATTAACTAACCATCATAACAAGAATTTATAGAGTTGGCACCAAAAAAAACCTGGTTCTAGGACAATGTAATAATCTATAGCTTGACATGTTCCTGACACTAGTTACACTTGGTAAGGTGCTGAATGTGTAAATATAATTGAGATGAGAAGTATGCTCCCTTGGGACAGATAAGTATGGAGGAAAGATAATTCAATTCAGTAATCTCTTGAATATCTTACTCTATATGTTTTGAGTTGTGTGGTCTGGAGAAAATTTCTCTAATATAAATAAAAGAATCTATTCTAAAAATCTAGGTGGCAAAAAAAAAAAAAAGCAAAATCTACACTCAGGCTTTTAAAAAACGCATAGCAGTAATTTTCCTCCATTGGTAAGCAACTAATAGGATATTTCAGAAGGAAAGAAAAGATGTAGCAATAAATAAACAAAGTAAAAATTAAAATGTGTGACCAATGGCTGTAGCTCAAGCGGCTACGGCGCCAGCCACTTACACCAGAGCTGGTGGGTTTGAATCCAGCCCGGGCCTGCCAAACAACAATGCCAGCTACAACCAAAAAATAGCCGGGCATCGTGGTGGGCGCCTGTAGTCCCAGCTACCAGGAGCCTGAAGAAAGAGAATCGCTTAAGCCCAGGAGTTGGAGGTTGCTATGAGCTGTGATGCCAAGGCACTCTACCAAGGGTGACAGCTTGAGGCTCTGTCTAACAAAAAAAAAAAAAAAAAAGGAGGGGGGAAGAAGGAGTGGGTTGATAGAGAGAGGATTAATAGGGGGACCACACCAATGGAGCATATTACAAGTACAAGTTGGATCTATCAAGTGTAGAACACAAATGTCTTAACACTATAATTGGGTAAAGGTGAAGGCTATGTTAATTTGTACAAATAATTAACACATAGAATCCCATATTGGCATAAATGTATTCATGATCTATGTACAAATAATTTTTTTAAAAAGAGAAAAAATAAAAAGATTATGGCTGAAAAAAATGTGCAACCAATTCACATATTTTCCCTTAAGTAATCCTATCTACACCTATTTCCATCATAGCCACCATCAGAGAATATGGTATTGCTTTTTAAAATGTACACATCCTTGTCTAGCTTGTAGTACTTCGACTATTTTTACCTTTTCTTACTAACTTCATTTCTTATCTGATTGACTCATCATGTCAGATGCTGGGGATCAACTTGACTTAGTTCATCACATTTCATTCAGAGGCAGATCTCATCTGTGTAGAAACAGACACTTCTACAATTTAGGGGCCCTCTTTATAGAAAAAAAAGTATATAATTATAAATGCAAAATTATGTAAAAAATTAGACTGATAACAGAAATCACAATACTTTTTTAAACTTTAAATGCTAACAAATACCATGTTACAAATTCCAGGGGAAATTACTTTATTGAATGGTTATTAAGTAACTCCCTAACAAACCCTGTAATACTTTTCTTCTACATTTTTGGGTTTAATGCTCTTTGGTAGCTTCTTTGTACAACAGCTATTTTGTAATATCATTTTCTGTAATGAGACTAGAAATATATTTAAGTCTTTCTTGCTGTCTAGTTGATCAAAATTTACTTTATATGGCGGTGCCTGTGGCTCAAGGAGTAGGGCGCCAGCCCCATATACTGGAGGTGGTGGGTTCAAACCCGACCACAACCAAAAAAAAAAAAATTTCGCTTTACAAATTGGGATTTGGGACGCATAAATCATTTCTTCTTCATACACTGTACTTGCTGGTTTTAGTACTAAAAACGTCTTGTGGCCTAAAAAAATCAGAGATTCTGATCTACTCTATGTCATACAATTCCTATAAGAAAGGGAATGTGTGTATGTGAGTGTGTGTGTGGGTGTGTGTGGGTGGGTGTGTTGATAACTGGACATGTATCATCCTAAACATTCCGGCCAGAAAGCCTACAGCTATGCCTAAGCTTCAGGGTAAACTGAATCCTCTGCTCACAATTTTCTCCCCTGATGATTGGGGAACATTTCCATAGACTAACTAGATTAGTCAGTCATTTCAAACACCACTTACCTACACAGTCCTGGCCAGAGCTGCAGTGGGACACATTCACCAGGTGAGAACACTGGCTTCACCCCTTTGCCGCCTGCTGCTGAGTGGCTGAGCATGGCGGGTAACAAGTATTCCTGGAAACTATTTCTCCACCAGGACACTTAGCTGTAAATTAACTAATTGCAGAAATGACCACAAACCACATAAAATAGATCCTATGAAATCTAAATTAAATGCATCAGCAACTTAATTTCCCCTTATCAGGAATCTAAAATACCAGGGTACCATCCCTCCAACATCAAGGAACACAAGGCCAAGTGCTATGAGAGAGCATCAAAGGTGGCTAAACTATCTCACAAAAGTTCACATATGACCAGTCAACCCATGGTCTTTCACATATGACCAGTCAACCCATGGTCTTTCCCAAAGGATCTGTGCAGAAATGGGAGCCTGAAGCTTCGGCTCACCAGCTTTAATCCCTCTGCTCTGCATTTGATCTGCCCTGACTTAGTTTACCCAACGCCTGTCAGGTGCGCAGCGCGCGGGCCCACACACCGCAGGTAGGGCTGCTTCCGCAGAGGGCGGAGAGCACCTTTCGCTCTCTGTTACAGTAAATAAATTTTACTTTACAGCTATAGTCCTCAGAGTCATCAGGAATTCTCAGTAAAATGCTCTGGGGACAATTAAGGGGAATTACCTAGTTGAGAGAAAAAGGAAGGAACACCACGGAAAGGAAATCCAGGCTCAATCAGTCAGCGACAAGGATCTGAGCGGCCCGCCCAGAGCGTTGGCCCGGGGCTGCTATCACGGGTGTCTGGCAGGCAGGGCAGCAGGTGGGGACGGAGGAAAAAGAGACCTCAAAAGGGGAAATGGACAACGCCAAAGATCAACTGTGCTATCTCGACAGTTAGTGCTCTGGTCACATCTTACCAGGCGCTCTAGAATAAACCTAAACGCAGGGTCTGAGGCCAGCCCAGCAGGTTGGATTTCGACTGTCTGTGTTAGAAGAGTTATTTATCTCCCTAGATGAAATTCGTCCTTCTAGTTTAGACCAAGACTTATTTGTACCCGAAGGCAGAAAAGTGACCGGATGACTGCTGAAGGCTTCTGATTGACTTAATTGTCAATCTATTATATAATAATATTAATAAGAGAGAAGGTTGAAAATGCATTCTCAGAGAAAGATGAATCACAAATAAGTTTGAAGACTATTCTTAAATACTCCTTATATATCATAGAGGCTATTTAAAGCCTCTCAGTATTTAAGATGTTATAATTTTCCCACTCAAGGAAACAGTAAAATAACCATGAGAATTTTAAATGTGCCTTGAAAAAAGCCATAGATAAGTTACCAAAATATTATTCCTTATTATTTTCTAATAGGTTTTTCTGGAGTAAAATTTCCATTTGCAAGTGAATAGAAATAAAACAGAATTTTGCAAGTTTTCTTAAGTAATTTATAAAATCAGAATTTTTTATTATTATTATTATTTTTTTTGGAGACCGAGCCTCAAGCTATCCCCCTGGGTAGAGTGCTGTGATATCACAGCTCACAGCAACCTCCAACTCCTGGGCTCAAGCGAGTCTCCTGCCTCAGCCTCCCAAGTAGCTGGGACCACAGGCACGCACCACAACGCTCGGCTATTTTTTGGTTGCAGCTGTCATTGTTGTTTTGGCAGGCTGAGGCTGGATTCAAACCTGCCACCTTAGAGGTGTATGTGGCTGGCGCCTTAGCCACTTGAGCCATAGGCGCCGAGCCTAAAATCAGAATTTATAATAGGCAATTAAACTAGGCAAACCTAGTTTACCTAGGCTTTCTTTTTTTTTTAATTTCTTTTGAAGTTTCTTTTAAACTTCTTTTGCAGCAGTCTCTCTAGATAAAAATTACAGCTGTAATGACCCTTGGAAGACTAAATGAGAAAAATCATGGAGCCTCAAATGTATCTAATACTTTTCTCTTCCTAGACTATTCATTCGATCTCCTGGCAAATGAAATAATAAATGAAATTATTCCCCTCTGTAACTGTGATTCTCCAGACAGTTTCTCAAGTTCATTGTCCTGGTGATGTCCCATCTTCCATGGCAACACTTTGCCAGTCTATTGTAAATAAGCTAAAGCAATTCTTAGTAGCCTGAAAAAAATTATATAGCCCCTTAAAATGTCAGATAGCATATCTATTTATTTCCACACAAGTGAATGAAATATTGGAGGGACATACCTTAAAGCATGAACACAAAATGACATTTAGGACAATCTGGGAAGGCCAGATAACATGCTGGAGATTTTAGAAATCAGTGCCAAGATTACCTAATGGCAACACTCTCTTTTCCAGCCCTTAGTACTTGAAGTGTATGAACACAGGCTTACCGAAAAGTCACCTACAGAGGTAAACACCAATTATGTCTTGTGAAAAAAACAGCTTTTAAATAATGTCATTATTTTGAGAAAGAGGATCTGAAATTGCAACTACATAAAAGAAATTTACCTACCGACAGGACTGGGAAGTAATATGCAAAAATGAAAAGCACTGGAGTGCTGCAAAAATGTTCTTAATCTTCTTGTTCTCTTAGCATCTCAGTAATAATGATTTGAAATGTGTGCATCATCTGGTTAGAAAAGGAGAGGCAGGTGGCAGGGGTACAGGACTATGACCTTTGACTCCAGTGCCTGGGGAAGCCCACAAAACAGTGACCGCACTCTCCTCTCAAAGGAACAACCAAATCGGAGGATTTATTTCAATAGCTCACTAGGAGAGAAGAAGTAACAGAAATAATTTTGTAAGCTTAACACAGAGGGCTAGAGAATAAACAGCTGGCTCCTCTCTCTCAAACTGCCCCAGAGGTTTTGTTCACGTGGTAGCTCTGAAAGAGAAACACAGAGTCTGTTCCCAGTGTAAGCACCTATGACAGGGGCCATGGGGCCTTCTCGCCAAGTTCTAAAGAGACATCTACAAACTTGAGGACTCTGTGAGACTTTGGTAAAACAATAAGTGGTCAATTATTATACATTCTTTAAAAGTAAGAAAAGGAAGAGCAGCACTGAAGAAATAAAAATGGTGTTGGACTACTTTATTAAAGTATTTGTCTGATTTTGAATTTAAGAAATAAACAGAGTATCATTTTATCTAGATGCTTAATTGTATTAATCAAGAGTAAAAATTTAAGTCTGACAGCCTGCAGGCAGCATGCGGATTTTGTGAGGACTACTTCACTTATCTGTGGTGTCAGATATGGTGAAAATTATGCATAGACCCCCCCCCTTTATTTTTGCTCATCAGCTTTAATTAGTGTTTGTGTATTTAATGTGTGGCCCAAGACAACTCTTCTTCCAATGCACAGCAAAGAAGAAAAAACGTCGGACACCCCTGATAGGACAAGGGACTCCTAAAGGAATTTGAAACATACTTCGTGAATTAACAAAAATCTGACCTCACGAAAGATTCAAAGCTGTGTTTGTGGTTTGCCTCTCAAGTCTTGTCTGTTTCTGGAATACTTACGATTTTACCTCCTGTTAAGATGATCTGGGTGGTGCCTGTAGCTCAAAGGAGTAGGGCACCAGCCCCATATGCTAGAGGTGGTGGGTTCAAACCCAGCCCCAGCCAAAAACTGCAAAAAAAAAAAAAAAAAAAAAAAAGATCTCCTTAGAGCAGCAACACGTTTGGGTTTTCTCTCTTTTTCTTATTCATCCTTTCTGATTGGTCTTTCTCTTTCTGTCCTGTTTTCCTTCTTCTTACCTTGCTTCCTTTTAAATCTCCCTATCTATTTGCCTATCATATGTCTATGTATTAATCTATCATCATTTCCCTCAGGTCTCTCTCCTCTGGGGAGCAGAAAATTGGGAGAAACTGTAAGTAAAGCTGAGACTTCTCCCTTCTGACTTTACTCACCCTACCCTGTATTGACTCTGGCAGAGACCAGATCTCCCAAACCAGGATGCTAAGCCAAAGTTCCTTACAAAAGCTTATATAAGGGCAAATACATAAAAGAGTTCTAAGTCCCACATAAGAAAAATATCACAAAAATAAGACATTGGATTTTGTTAGCAGTCTTTGATATTCAGTAATTCAGTCTAAGCTGTCTATATTCTCTCTTTTTTACTTTAATACACTATCAAATGAGAACTAAATTGTCCAAAGATTTTGACCTATTATGCACCCCCAAACATTTTGTATCATTATTCTACAGTCTCTAATTTTTGAGTTAAGGAAGTGAGTTAGTTTAAAAAAAAAAAAAGGTAACATTTTTGAGGTTGATAAAGTAAAAATTTAGGAAAAAAACCTAGGGGAATTAGTTTAGGAAAGAGCCTCAGCAGAAGAAAAATAAGGGAAGACTTAGGTGAAAAAATAAATCGTTTATGGTGTGAGGAAAAAGAAAGTTGCTGAAAGAAAGAAATAATAAGATGATGATCATGACAAAAAAAATTAAGGGCTGATGAGCCTCATGGGAAAGTCCTTGAAAATAAATCACTTGTGATTTATTCTGAAAAAAGCAGTTATCTACGCACATAATAGTAAACAGATTCTCTTTCATAGAATTATCTTGTAACATGAAGTAGCCTAGCTTTTGATGAGTGAGAATTTGCTTTTCCTTGGAATAATAACTTCTTTAAGGCTGGTTGATAAAAGGGACTGATAGCTTTTTATTTTCTACTGAAAGACTTAATTTTATGGCATTGAACTTTATTTCAAAAACAGTAAGCCCAAATGATTCAAAAACCACTTCTAAAGGATAATATTTTTTTTAATGGGACTTAGTCCAGAAATATCTTATCTGAGCCAAATGTAAATGAAATCAGGAAAGTAAAAGTCACAAAATCAAAACAACGTGCATTTTAGAAGCAGAGAACAGAAACAGTAATTCTTTCCCATCAGAACCAAACCAAAACAAAACCCTCTGAAGAAAATTTGATGTTCAACTAAAACCTAATCTGGGCCTGGCAAATCAGCAATGGGAATGAATTCCCAAGGGTAGGGGGGTGATTACTCTTGAACATCATGCTTTGTCCTTTATAGAGAGTTCTATTTGGAAAGGCAGAGGTTTAACGATCTTCATTGTCTTACTGGAATTTAGGGTTAAAAGCAGCCTGATGAAACAGATGCTGTGATCTGCCATTATCTTCTTAATGGCTATTATCAGTAATACTGAAATTCTTCCCTTGAAGCAAAAAGAAACCAGAAAAACAGGTCTTATGGATTTCTTATGGTCATAATTGGATTCCAAAAAGTCAATATATGGTAGTGAGACTTGTGCTTCTAAGCAGCCTAACTTAGAAAGAGGACCAGTTTCCTCACTCTTTTATGTTTAATTAAAATGATGGTAGAGAAAATAGTCCTGTGTAGTCTGGCATGATTCCTAGGCCTCTCTGGGGCTTGTTTTCTCATTTATACGTTATGAATAAAAATACTTACCTTTTGGGTGGGTGAGAAATAAATGAGATAATGTTTATAAAGCGCTTAACAATGTACCTACCACATAAAAATGGTTTCATCAAATGGGTAATTACAGCATGTGAATAATCATACTTAACCTATCCCTGACTCTGGAGACTGTTTTCTCTAAGTCAGAAAGAGAATTCAAGGGAGGAGACCCAGAATGTTGCTGCAAAGGGGAGAAATGTGCTTGGAAAGCATAGTAGAGGCAGCAATGCTTAAATAAGAACAAGAAAAAAGGTGGGAAGGAAAAATGTCAGTATTTTCAGAGCTCACAACCTTGAGGGATGCTGGACATACTCTGAATTTTAATTTAAATTGAGAGAATTTTTAAAGCTGGCAGGAAATTGAAAGAGAAAATGTATCCAATCTTATTTTATATAGATGAGGACACCGCGAGCTAAAGAGATGAAAAACTTTTCTAGAACTACATGATTAGTTAGGAACAAGAGTAGGACTCAGAATCGATGACTTCTATCACAGTGTTTTTTTGCATGACATGACAGTGAACAGAGACTTCATGAGAGGTGGAAATGTCTGAGGGTGTGTTTACTATTGGAAAGAGAACAAGGAAGAAAAGCAGAAGACTAGAAGAGAGGAGGATTGAGCTCGTGCAGGCCCCTGGTTCATTTCTTTAGTTTTCTCTTGTGTTACTGGGAAGTAAATATATTTCCAAGGTGGGTAACAGTAATAGCAGGTTTGCAAAAGAAGATGGTATACATGGTATACACTTGGCATACATGATGGAGTTAAAGGGATAACCTTATCATAATCTTATCATTTATGCAAATGATGTGCATACATTTATGTAAATTTCAGGAAGAATTAAATACGTAAAACACTCTATCAAAAACAGCCCTAAAACACTAAACAAGAAGGAATTTGTTATAAATTTAAAATATGCATGTAAATATCGTTACGGAAAAAGAGCTAATAAATCTTAAGTTCTTTTTATTGCTTGAAATTACCAATCTTTGTCAATGTACAAAACACATTTGTTGTGGTCATAATGTGTTTATGCTATTTAATATTATTTTGGGGGAAGTCTTTTTTTTTTAATTTTCTCTATACATATACATGTGTTTATTTGGTTTCCACTTTTTGCCTTCACAAAATTAAAAAGGCTTAAAATTTAAT
>NW_003852508.1:2054367-2055713 GCF_000181295.1 Otolemur garnettii | reverse complement strand
TAAACATTGTTATTGTTATTAAATGTTATTAAATATTTAATATTATTTTCTCATTAAATTTTTTCATATGATTTTCATGAATCAGACTAATTTACATATTTGTCAATTTTAATGGCCATAGGTTATCATATTGTTAGAGCATAATGCATTTATCTTGTCCTATTGTTTCCAGTTTTCTCCCCTTATTTAGAGTGCTAACATAAACACTTGGGCAAATGCCCATACCACCTGGCAAGTTATTTCCTTGAGGTTTATTCTTCTGTGAATTACTGGGTCAAAACACTATGAACAACAGTAGCAACTATTGTGTTCCTTCTATATGTCAGACACTGTGCTACATACTCCAGATAATATTCATTTTTATCCCAAAGGCAACTCTATGAGGTAATTATTTTTATACTATTTTACCTATAGGCAGACTGAGACTAAGGCAAGTTGAACAAATTCCCCACAGAAATGGACAAAATAAGTTTCAGAGGTAGAATTGAAACCTAATTCCATATGGCTCTAAAAGACCATGCTCATTCCAAAAAACTAGCAGTTTTCAAATGTTATGACCTCAAGACTCCTTTCTACTCTTAAAAGTCATTAAGGGAGAAAAGAAGAAACTCTGGGGAATAAGAAATAGAAGTTTTTCAAAAGGTCATATTCAGTTACTAGTAATGAAAAATTGAAACATGAAATTTAAAACATAATTTATATTAGCACCAGAAACAGTGAAATACTTTGGTATAAATATAACAGAATATGTACAAGATCTACATGAAAAAAAGCTATAAAGCTCTGATAGGAAATTCAAGACCTAAATAAATGGAGAGATGTTCCACGTGCATAAATAGGAAGACACAATGTTGTCAAGATTGTTCATCCCACTTTGGTCCGCGGCTGCAATGCAATCCCATTCAAAAGCCCATCAAGTTTATTTTGTGAGTATCAACAACCTGATTTTAAGTTGCTATGGAAAAGCAAAAGGTACAGATGAGCCAATACAGCATTGAAGAAGTTCACATTTCAAGAACTGTCACTACCTGTCTTCGAGACTTACTATAAAGCTGTACCAATCAAGAACATAAAAATACACCAATGAAACAACATATGGAGCTCAGAAACAGACTCATACAAATACAGTCAACAGATCTTTGACAAAAGTGCAAAAGTAATTCCGCAGAGAAAAGATAGTCTTTTGGACAAAAGGTGATAGAACAGGGCATCTACATACAACCAAATGAATCTAGACACAGACCTTACATCTTTCTCAAAAATTAACTCAAAATAGATCGTAAATGTAAATGCAAAATGTCCAAACTATAAAACTCCTAGAAGATACTGAAGAAGAAAATCTTAGT
>NW_003852508.1:2051544-2054187 GCF_000181295.1 Otolemur garnettii | reverse complement strand
CAATTTAAAATGAACAAAAGGTCTAAATAGCCCCCTCACCAAATATGATACACAGATGGCAAATAAGCATATGAAAAGACATTCTATATCATACACCGTGAGAGAATTACGTATTAAAACCGCAGTGAGATACTGCTCGCATCTGTTAGAACTGCTAAACTCCAAATCACTGACAACACCCAAATGCTGGCAAAGACGTGAAGCAACAGGAACTCTCGTTCGTCGGGGATAGAAATGTAAAATGGTAGGCCACTTTGGTAGGCAGTTTGGCAGCTTCTTTCAAAACTAAAAACACTTTCACTGTACAATCCAGCAGTGGTGCTCCTGGGTATTTACCCAAATGGGCTGCAAATGTAAACCTACACAAAAACCTGCAGAGGACTGTTTATAGCAGCTTTATTCAGGGTTGCCACGACCTGGAAGAAACTAAGATGTCCTTTATAGGTGAATGAGTAAACAAATACGGACATTCATACAGACGGACATGAATAGGATATTATTCATTGCTAGAAAGAAGTGAGCCATCAAGCCAGGAAAAACAGGTAGAAATCTTAAACGCACACTGCTAAGTGCAAGAAACTGATCTGAAAAGGTTACATACAACATAATACTAACTACGTGACATTCTGGAGAAGGCAAAACTTGCAGGACAATGCAAGGTTCAGTGGGTGCCAGGAGTTCAGGGGGAGGGAGAGAAGAATGTCTATGTGGAACACACAGGATTTTTAAGGCAGGGAGAATACTCCGTAAGATATTATAATGATATCTGTGCGTCTTCATACATTTGCTAAAACCCATAGAATTTACAACACCAAGAGTGAACCTTAACAGTAAACCATGGACGTTGGTGAGTAATGTTGTATCAATATTGTCTCATCACCTGTAACAAATGTACCACACTAATGCAAGATGTTAATAAATACATGAAACTCTGTGTGTGGTGGGGGAGGGTGAGGAGGTCTGCGGGAACTCTCTGTGTTCTGCTCAAGCTTCCTGGTCAACTAAAACCGCTCCAAAAAATAGTCTATTAAATTTAAACAGATTAATAAAAAGGTCGTATTTAATACCAAAAAATTACAGTGGGCTTCAGTTATAGGAGTTATATCTATCAGTATTTACCATATTAGAAATTAATTTTTTAAATATTTATCTATTTACAAATAGATATGGCAATTATACTGAATGTAAACATAAATAACATTTAAAGATAGTTAACGTTTTCCAAAATAAAGAAGTAGTCAAAAGAGGTGCATTGTTTTATATTTTCGCAAATCTCCTTAATATCTATCTGTCTTATAGAAGACAGCTAAATTATTCTCCTATCTGTTTCTGCATTATATTGTTTTGGTTGAAGTATGTAAAAAAAAAATCTAACTTCCCACACATGTGCAGTCAGACAAGGGAATAGTATAATATTTTAATAGCCTTTTCATATAATCATGGATCTTATTCATTGATATGATACCCAAACTTAACAAATGGTAGTTTCTACAAGGTTAGTCGCAATGTGGAGTCTGAATTCTTTTCATAAACTTTTCATCCTTTGTTACATTAGAATGCACTGGCCTCTCTTGAGCAATCACACATTAGTCATTTGGAAAATATTGGTCCATTTTGTTATGCAGATTTTCTAAATGTTGGCACATTTCATTATATAGTGTAAAAAAATACACTTATTAATGTCATTTTCTGATCTTTTCAGAACATTCTTTAAGTATTAAACTCATAACGCCAGGCTCAGTGGCTCACACCTGTAGTCCTTTGGGAGGCTGAGGTGAGAGGATTGCTTAAGGCCAGGAGTTCAAAACAAGTCTGAGCAGCATAATGATACCTCATCTCTATAAAAAACACAAAAATTAGCTGATCATGATGGTGTGCACTTGTAGTTTCAGCTACTCAGGAGGCTGAGGCAGGAGGATTGCTTGAGACCAGGAATTTGAGGTTGCAGTGAGCTGTGATGTTGTCATTACACTCTAGCCTGGGCAAAATAGCAAGTACTTGTCTCAAAAAAAAAATTTTTTTTTTCACTAGAAAGTTTGGACTTTATCATTGGCAACAAAACTGTCAGTTGTTTATCCTGAGGTAGTTTTTTTTTTTCCTGAGTCTTACTATGTCGCCCTCGTAGAGTGCTGTGGCATCACATCACACAACAACCTCAAACTCTTGGGCTTAAGCGATTCTCTTGCCTCAGCCTCCCAAGTAACTGGGACTGTAGGCACCCACAGTGCCCGGCTATTTTTTTGTTGCCATTGTCACTGTTGTTGAGCTGGCCCGGGTCAGGCTCGAACCTGCCAGCTCCGCGCCCTAACCACAGAGCTATGGGCACCGCTCAAGTTTATTTCATTTTAGAGAAAATGTCTGTCGAATAGGCAAGTCTTAATAACCATAGTTTGTCTGTCGGCCATTCTTTCGAGTAAAATTGTGTTTCATGGAAAAGCAGCAGCTTCAGTTCCCAGTGCCAACAATGGCAGGAGTGTTTCCCTTGAGACAAACGTCAGGCTGCAGAAGTGCTTTATACGCACATCGCGTAGCGTCACGCCGCATATTGAGAAGATGCGGACTCAGGGGTTGACAAATAATGAAACTAATAACTTTTGCTTCAAGGACATGCAAAAGCAAACACTGGCATTTTTGAAATGTGAG
>NW_003852508.1:2041373-2051431 GCF_000181295.1 Otolemur garnettii | reverse complement strand
TTTGTATTCTTATGAAAATTTTTGATCTTGGAGACACTCTCCTCTTTAAAGTTCTTCCGGACACCCTTAGTCTGTGAAGCATGCTGTGGGAGCCCACCAACCACAATGCGCTAATAATGAGAGCATGGATATCATGGCTACCAGGCATGTGCTTGATTCAGACATACCTCTAATTTCTAAAGATGTACTGTTTACATCTCATTTCTCATTAATTAATTCTTCCAACAATTATTTTTGGTGTGCTGAGTACTCAATGAAGCTAAGAAATGGCTGCTGCCCAGAAAGAGCATAGAAGGTGTTAGAGAAAATTTTAAAGAGGACATCAGAAATTTCATAAATCTGACATTTTTAAGGTCATAATCTTCTTATAAATACAGGGACTCTCCTACCATATCAGTCTTTAGGAGAGGCAGAGTCTTGCCACCTACTGTGGAAGTCAAAGCGTGAGCTATTCTGTATTCTTGAACCATGCCATTTGGATTGCGCTTACATACCATAGGATTGGCATCTCATCTGGAGCACCAAAAAATAAAAAATAAATAAATAAATAAATAAAAGATTGGCCGAAGGCAGCTGTCTACCTGGGACTTTGAATCTTGAGCAAGTGATGAAAGATGAAGGACAGTGAGAGGAGATGGTACTGGCCTCTATACCCAGCAACAGCAGTGGGAATGGTGGCAGTAAAGGTGGTAGCCTTCTTGCCAAATGCTTCTGTCTAGCCCACAGATCACCTAGACTGTTTTTTTGCGAGTCTCTACCACATTTGTTCAATAAATCATTTCTGCTCTCCATTTCTTTTTTTTCTTTCTTTCTTTTTTTTGAGACAGTGTCTCACTATGTCACCCTCAGTAGAGTGCTATGACATCACAGCTCACAGCAACCTCAAACTCTTGGGCTTAAGCGATTCTCTTGCCTCAGCCTCCCAAGTAGCTGGGACTACAGGTGCCTGCGACAGTGCTTAGCTATTCTTTTTGTTGTTGTTGTAGCAGTCATCGTTGTTTAGCTGGCCCTGGCTGGGTTCCAACCCGCCCTCTTCAGTGTATGTGACCAGCTCTGTAACCACTGTGCTACAGGTGCCAAGCCTGTTATCCATTTCTTAAAATTATCAGAATTGACTACTATTGTTTCCAAGAACCCTGATACTGAAATCAGAAATTTTCCCTAGTAGGAAATTTCCATGTAGGCAAGAATTTGAGTTGTACCCTGAAGAATACTATAGATATTGGCAATGTGTTACAAGAGCATTCTAAGATAAGAGATTGCCTGAGCAAAGACATTGGGTGGGAAACGTACTTGCTCATTCATCCATTTATTTTTTTTCATTTTGTATTTATTAATTTTCCACTCTAGGAGAAATGCCATTCTAGATGCTGTGGATACAGTGGGGGTCAAGTTTTGATAGTGACTGGAAGTTTGGGGCAGAGAGAGATGAGGTAAGTAGAAAAGATTGAAATTGCAATACTATTACAGAAATGAGATTGACAAAGCTTTGTATCTGATCGGATGTGGGCAGTAAAGATCAGTGGGGAATTTTGCACCTGACTGACCAGGAAGGTATTGGTGTTATTAACCTAAGAAAAACAGAAAGAAAGTTGGGCAGGGAGGATGATCATTTCCATGGCAGACTTGGTGAGTATGAGGTTTAATGTGGCAACATGGTGCAGAAATATAGTAGGCAGTCAGAATCAAGGAACCAAACTTGGAGAGAAGGATAGGACAGAAGACTAGAATAGAGATTTGGGAGTCATGCTCATAGAGGTAGGAGATTGTGAAGCAGTGGAAAGGATGGTCAGCAGGGGAATATATATGTGTTTATATGCGTGTATGCATGTGTGTGTATGTATGTAATGTAGACAGACAAGAGTCTCCCAGCACTAATCTTTGGAGAACATCTGAAGGAAGGAGTCTAGAGAGATCATACATGTATATAAAGAAATATAGTACCAGGCATAAAGAGAATTACCTTAAGAGAAGTATGGATGGTCCTAGGGACTTCATAAGAGAGAGATTGCTTCCATCTGGGAAGTTCAAAAAAGGCTTCACTGAGGATGTGACATTCAAACTGGATCATATA
Source organism: Otolemur garnettii (assembly GCF_000181295.1). NCBI lineage: Eukaryota > Metazoa > Chordata > Mammalia > Primates > Galagidae > Otolemur > Otolemur garnettii. The sequence goes on along the minus strand of NW_003852508.1, from coordinate 2,049,357 downwards.
ACATGAGATTTGCACTTGAGGATCCTGGGTCTGGGTGGGAGGGAGTGGGTGTTCAATTTAGAGGGAACAGCATGAGCGAGGACATAGAGACAAATGTCAACGCACTTGTGGGACTAGAAAATTTAAGGTACTGGAGTAAAGGATTCAAGAACAGAAATAACTCCAAAGACTTGGGTGTTAGTTTTGTTGTCTGAACCAATCTTCTCTCCCCTTCCCTGCCATTTCTGGTCACTTCTTTTCCAGAAAGACTAGAATGTTTTTCTCATTGGTAACTTTTATTCATGCATGTGCAAACTTTTTTAAAATTTCTATTTCCTTGTAAACTTTCATCACTGCTATATTTATTATAGGTCTGAACAGAGTTTGTGATTTCACTGATGGAGTGAAGGAGGGTCATCTGAGGATTCTTTGGCGAATGAAACTCTCCACAGATCATGAAAAACACTTCTTCCAGTTATCTCTTTTATATGACTATAATTTATCTAAAATAAAAGCAATTTGCATCTTGCAGATTTGTTCCAGAGATTTTTTTAGATATTTGGTTTGAGTTTTCAATGAATCTTCTAACTTGTAGAGCAGTCCTTTTATTTGTATTTTATTAATATTTTTGTTTACTTTACAGCTGACCTGTTCCTTTGTATGTACTACAGTTTTACTTGTAGTCTACAAGTAACAGCGGTTTATCATCATTGCCGGCAAGCACACTGTCACTATTTTATTTTGCCTACTGGGGTTGGATAGATTGCTGGAGCCAAGGAAACATGTGCAAGAGCTGAGTTGTCAAGGCATATTGTCAGCAAAATGAACGTACAGGAACTACTAACAACATTCACATCACCCACAGCAGGCCCAGTCTGAATTACAGAACCAACACAGAGAAAGTGTCAAGGAAAATCTTAAGTGTACAAACTTCAACTTGGTAAACAATTTCGTCTTTCTTGGTCAACACACAGAATATTTGAAATGAAAAGAGAAAGTAAGTGTCATAGAATATCTGAAAAGCTTTTTCAAGGATTTCTGGAAAAACAGTGTAAAAAATATATAATAGAACTTTGATATATGATATATGATACATGTATAATGTATAAAAATGTATAATAGGAACTCTGGTACCCATAGTGAGGGGAAGCCATGGTCATGCTCTGAGAACACGACTCCAGGAGCACTGAAAGGGCTGTGCCTTCTGAGCAAGTGTGCTGACCCTCCATCAGGGTCTTCTATTGCAGCAGAGGCGTGGTTGGCTGAAGCAGTGAACTCTCATAGGTCGTATCTGTATATCCCTGGGATGGGTCAGGGATAGAGGGAATTTTGTGGTAAAATATACCTAATATAAAATTTACCATTTCAACTATTTATAAGTGTACAATTTAGTGGCATTAAGTAAAATCGCAGCATTATACAACCATCACCACTATTTCCAGAATGTTTAAAATATTCTAAATTGAAACTCTGTATCCATTGATTCTCTTTCCCCAATTTTTCCAAACCCTAGTAACTTCTACTTTCTGTTTCTGTGAATTTGCCTTTCCTAGATATCTCATATAGGTGTCGTCGTACAGTATTTGTCCTTTTGCACCTGGCTTATTTCCCTGAGCACATTAGCCTCATCTATGGTATAGCATGTATCAGAATTTTGTTTGTTAAAGGTGAATAAAATGCCACTGTATGTATATCACACATTTTGTTATCCATTTATCTGTTGATATTCATTTGGGTTGTTTCTGTCTTTAGTCTATTATGAATAATGCTTTTTTTTTTTTTTTTTTTTTGAGACAAGAGTCTCCCTAGGTCGCCCTTGGTAGAGTGCTATGGTGTCACAGCTCACAGCAACCTCAAACTCTTGGGCTTACATTATTCTCTTGCCCCAGCCTCTCAAGTGGTTGGAACTACAGGGGCCTGCCACAACACCCGGCTATTTCTTTTTCGTTGTTGTTGTTGCAGTTGTCATTGTTGTTTGGCTAACCCAGGCTGGGTTTGAACCCACCAGCCTGGGTGTATGTGGCTGGTGCCCTCCCGACTGAGCTACAAGTGCTGCCCTTTTATTGTATTAAATGTTTATCATTAATAACATTTATCATGATAAATATTTTTTACTCACAGTTTATATATTTAAAAATAACTTTTTCATATAAAAGTTTTTCTTAGAAAATTTGGCAAATAGAATTGATCAAGAAAACATTTTTTAAAAAAAAAAAAAAAAGGAAAACCTGCAATCTCAGCACTTGTAACATTTTGGGGATGTACCTTGGGGATTCCTTTTTAGCATATACATAGAGCTTAGTTTATAAGATTTTATCAGGTAAAATAATTGAATTTGTCATTTAAAAGCTTCCCACAACAAAAAGTCCAGGTTTGGATAGTTTCATTGGTGAACCCTATTATATATTTATGGAAGAAATAATACCATTTGTATACAGATGCTTTCAGAAAATATAATCACAAGGAAAACGTCTCCTCATTTTATGAAGCAAATATTGCCCTGACATCAAATCCAGACAAAGACAATACAAAAACAAAACAGAACAAGGAATTCCAGGGAGCAGGCTTTTATTTTCAATGTTCTATCCTACCCGAGAATGCCTGAAGTTCTGTTTCGCAGAACTTAAATCTCAAGTAGGAAGAAGCAGTGGGTGTTGCTCAGGAAAGGTATGAAGAGACTGGCCCACAGATGCTGGGGGTAAGATATTATGGGTAGTAACATACCAGGGACCATTAAAGACCTCAAGGAGGACTCATTTGGAAATTAAGACAGCTAAAAAGCAGCTGTGCACACAGGGAGATTTTTTTTTTTTTTTAGTCACACATGGGCTCTGGCAAAATGAATGTTCATCATAGACCTTATAAAACTGCAAGCTTTCTTCTGGGTGGATTTCAAGACTTAGAACTGAGGTCCAGCTACCTAGTGAAGAACTTTGTTGGCACAGGACCCATCTGCAAAGACCAGGAGAGGAGTCTGTTTTCTCAAATGCCTAATTTTCGACAACAAAAACAAAAAGCATATAAAGGAACACAGAAAAATTTGGCCTATTCTTAGAAGAAAATAAAAGTGACAGAATCCTTTCCTGAAGAAAAAGACCATCAGACTTGCTAGACAAAGATTTTAAAACAACTGTCTCAGATACACTCAAAGAGTTAAAGGGAAATACGGACAAAAAACCAAAGGGAATCAGAAAAATAATATATTAAAAAATTAAAATGTCAACAAAGATAGAGAAATTATAAAATGGAACCAAAAAGAAATTCTGAATCTGTAAAGTACAATAACCAAATTTAAAAAGTTACTAAAGGGCTTCACCAGTAGACCTGAGGCAGCGAAGAAAAAAATTAGTGAACTTGAACATAGGACATTTGAAATAATCAAACCTGGGGTGGCGCCTATGGCTCAGTGAGTAGGGCCCTGGCCCTGCCATATACCGAGGGTGGCAGGTTCGAACCTGCCTAGCCAAACTGCAACAACAACAAAAAAAACAAACCAGAAGTTGTGGTGGGCACCCATAGTCCCAGCCTCGGGAGGCTGAGGCAAGAGAATTGTCTAAGCCCAGGAATTGGAGGTTGCTGTGACCTGTGACACCACAGCACTCTACTGAGGGCGATAAAGAGAATTCACCATTTTCTTTTCTGTCTCAAAAAAAAAAAAAAAAAAAAAAGAAAAGAAAAGAAAGAATGAAATAATCAAACCTGAGGAACAGAAGCAAAAAAGAATTAAGAAAGTGAACAGAGACAAAAGGACTTATGTGAAACCATCAAGCACACCGATACATGTATAGTGGGATTTACAGAAAAAGAAAAAGAAACAAGCAGAGGTAATTTGAAGAAATAATGGCAGAACACTCTGCACATTTATGGAAATCATAAATCTACGAATCTAAGGTCAACCAAATCAAGGTATGATAAACCCAAAGAGACCTCCCACCAAGATATGTTATAATCAAACTGTTGAAAGAAAAAGACAAAGAGAAAATTTAAAAGCAACAAGAGAAAACTAAGACATTATACAAATTGGTTCCTCAAGAAGATTATTAGCAAATTTCTCAGCAGAAATGTTAAAGCCAGAAGGCCTGTAAGGCAACAGCTTCCCTATGACCTGTTGAGAAAAATCTTTGGGACTGACTTATAGACAGTTCTACATTTTATGGTGTAGAAAGTAGACAGCCACAACTGTGATGGCCCCTCTCTGGGGTGATCCTGGAGGTGGTGAAGGAAAATACTCCCATTTGGCAGAACTTGGGGCACTGCATGTGGCTGTTTATTTTGTCTGAAAAGAGAGATAGGGAGATATACAGATCTCCTTATTCACTGGTAGTAAGTGACTACTTGGACAGATGGTTTGGAATGGGAAAGGAACATGATTAAAAAACTGATGACAAGGAGATCTGGGGAAGGAAAATATGTGGATAAATTGAATGGGCATATAGTGTGAAGGTCTTTGCGTCCCGTGTGATATTCACCCAGGAGGACCCTCATTAGAGGATGATCATCATTATCAAGTGGATGAGATGATCTCCTCTGTGGATGCCAGTCAGACTTTTCATCTATCTCTGTCCTTGCCCAATGGACTCATGAAGTAAGTGGCCACGGTGGTAGGATGAAGATTTGACACAGGCTCAGAAGCTTGGATTTTCACTCAACAAAGCCATTTTCACTATAGCTGTTGCTGAGTGCCCAACTTGCCAACAGCAGAGACCAAGACTAACCCTCTATTTTCTGGAGGTATGAGACAGCCATCAGGTCTATTACAGTGGGCCACTAAGCAGCAATACTTTTTTTCACTAAATAGATATTCTGGAGATAAATTTCTTTCTTTGTCTGGAATGCTTCCATCCATGGATTTACAAAATCCATTAGTCCCCATCATGCTATTCCAGACAGCATTATTTTTAGGCAAGAAACTCATTATATAGCAAACCGGAGCAGCAATGCTTATAAGAATTCACTAGTCTTATTATTATATGTTGCCCATTACCCTAAAGTAGCTGGCCTAATAGGATGGGAGAATGGCCGTTTTCTTCTTGTGGTAAAATACAAATTACGTAAAATTTACCATTTTAAAGTGTATGACTCATCCCCTCACTCCCTCCTTCATTCTGGGCCATAGTTGTGATCTATTCTTCATATGAAAGTGTCTGTGATTGTAAATTGGTTTCATAACAGTACTGAGTACACTGGATACCTTTTCCTTCATTCTTGAGATATTTTACTAAGTAGGATATGTTCCAGCTCCGGGGGGAGGTCAGATGGAGGAAGGGTGAATGGTGGGATGACACCTATGGTGCATATTGCAAGGGTACATGCTGGATCTATTAAGTATAGAGTATAAATGTCTTATCACAATAATTAAGTAAATGAGGGGAGGTATATATTAACCCGTATGATGTAAGCATTCCAAATTGTATATGAAATCAGCACATTGTACCCTATAAATGCATAATGTATACATGATCTACTTCTTTATGATTTAATAAAAAAACAGTGTATGATTCAGGGGAATTAAGTGCGTTCACAATATTATGCTACCATCACCACTATCTAATTCCAGAATTTTTCATCACCCCCAAATGAAACTTAATGTGTGTTTAGAAGTCATTCTCCAGCTTTTTCAACCACTAATTGGCCTTCTGTCTCTATAGTTTGCCTATACTGAATATTTCATATAAATCAAATCATGTAATATGTGACCTTTTGTGTCTGGCTTCTTTCACTTAGCATGTTTTCAAAATTCATCCATGTAGTAGCGTTGAAATGTCCTTTCCAAAAATCAATAATCATACCATCTGTGTGAGTGGCAACACCTTGTGAGGCTAGATGATGTTCTGTAGGTTTTGATACATGCTCTAAATTGGTGACTAAGGTATACCCATGGTCCACAAATCAAGAATTGGGCTTGGGATCAGATCTTCACTTTTCCCCTAGTGAAACATATTCAAACTTTTTTGCTTCCCATTCCTGCGACTTTTGGCTTCTCCTAAAGAAGAATGTTCCCACCAGGCTACACTAGCAAGAGTTCAATTAAACCGGAAGTTGAGACTGCCAGTTGGTCATTTTGGGCCCTTTGTGCCATTTAACCAACATGCAAAGAAGGGGGATTATTATAATACCTGGAGTGATTAAGCCTATCAAGCAGGATTTGAATTGCTGCTACACAATGAGAAGGGAGGAGTATGTATTGAATGCAGGCGATTCTTTGGGGATGTATTTGGTACTATAGCACTCCCAGGCTCTGTGACATGAGTTAATGGAAAACTACAACCATCCAAAGGAAGTAGAAATTCTAATGTCCCAGACCCTTCAGAAATAAAGGTTTAGCTCACTCCCAAAGACAAGAAATCACTAGCAGCTGAGATGCGTATTGTAGCACAGAGACTATGAAATGGGTAATGTAAAGACATAGTAGGTATAAATACAGATGCTCTTTGACTTTTGGTGGGGTTATGTACTGATAAACCTATTGTTAAAAATATTTTAAGTAAAAAATGCGTTTAATGTTAAATGCATTACAATATTAAACCCATTGTAAAAGTTGAACCATTGTAAACCAGGACCATCTAGTAGCTATTATCATGTTACCAGTTGCAGACATAAGAACTTTAATAGTGGCTTGGCGCCTGTGGCTCAAGGGGCTAAGGCGCCAGCCATATACACCTAAGGTGGTAGGTTCAAATCCAGCCCAGGCCCGCCAAACAATGATGGCTGCAACCAAAAAATAGCTGGGCATTGTAGCGGGTGCCTGTGGTCTAAGCTACTTGGGAGGCTGAGGCAGGAGACTCTCTTGAGCCCAGGAATTGGAGGTTGCTGTGAGCTGTGATGCCACAGCACTCTACCCAGGGAGACTGCTTGAGGCTCTGTCTAAAAAATAAAAAAGAAACTTAATAGTTATGAACAGTTTCCCCTCATTTTGATAGAAATATATTTGTATATATTCACCAATTATTTTTTCTCTTTCATTCCTTTAAGATGTGTTAATAGGGATAACTTTATATTTTAATATTTAAATTACAGAATATAAACGGGGTACTGTGACTGAGAAGAATGAACATTACTCAAAGAAGGCTGTGTATCCTCTTTTGTGAAGGAGAGGGCAGATTTTGTATGAGAGACAGTTGTATTATATGAGAAGGCTAATTCTGCTTTCATCTGTATTTGAAAATTAAATGACTCAAAGAATTATCTATGGATGTCAAGATAACAAGAGTAGGTCTGGAGTGGTTGTGTGCTATAAACTTAGCTAAGCTGTAGTATATTTCTCCAGAATTCTCTTCTCATTATTTTAATGGATTTGGTTGGCCACTAAAGAGATTGGCAAAAAATTTGAAAAGGGGAAGTGAAGCACCAACCGTTACCCTTAAAAGGTCCATGTAGGGTCCCAGGCACCATGGCAACTAGTGCATATATTCACTGATGTGCTGACTCACCTCAATGGCAAGAGACAGCGGCAGGGCTTGCAATTTCTCCAGCTCGTCTGAGTCCTGGGCTAGACACATGAGCAGTTCCTTGGCTAATAGCACAAAGTTCTTCTGCAGGTCATGTGTCCTTGGGGTTAGAGGCAGTAAGGGAAAGACGGGAGTTCCAGTTTCTCCTCATATGTTCCAATTTGTTTAAGCTTCCTTCCCCTATGCATCCAACCTTCCTTTCCATCCATCTGCGATGCTGAAATATAGTGACTTCAAGCCCACTATTAGGCACTGGGCAACAGCCTTTTATAGGCCTTATTTTAAGTTCCTCATTGTGGTCCTGCGTGGTGGTTCTTCTTAGCTTCTACAACTATTCCTTTCTTTTACTTCTCCAGCTTCTCCCAGCTGGGTAAAGTCTAATCTTGATAATAAATCTTTTATTCTGTATCACCTCATAGTTGTTCTACTTCTATGAGACATATTTATCTTTTGGTATTTTTTGTTCCCATACATAACTTTCCTGGCTAACTATATATATGTATAGTATGATTTTAGAGTCAGCTTAACTAGTTTAAAAAACGTTTGACTTTACTGAG
>NW_003852508.1:2007764-2040688 GCF_000181295.1 Otolemur garnettii | reverse complement strand
TACTGCCTCGAACAATCGTCCTGCTTTAGTCTCTCTAGGATTTGGGACTACAGGCAGATGCCATCATGCCCAGCATGTGACTAACGTGTATGATCCATTACCTTTACCCAGATTACCTCCTATAAAGTGTGTGGGCCTCATCCCATCATTGAAGATCTGAGGGAGACTCAATTTTGGCTTAAGACGCCAACACAGAAACCCTGAGTTTCAGCCTGTTGGTCTGCTCTTGCTAGCCCCTTTAGTTGTGTGGGCCAATCCCTTCTATATGTATGTGTGCGTGTGTAGTCCTGATCTGAAACAGAGTTTGTGAACTCGTCCTAGAAAAAGTACTACATACCTGATTGCTGAATATCACTACATATCACTTTCAAAGTACCCTCCCTATGGGCAGCGCCTGTGGCTCAAAGGAGTAGGGCACAGGCCCCATATACCGGAGGTGGTAGGTTCAAACCTGGCCCTGGCCAAAAACAAAAAACAAACAAAAAAAGTATCCTCCCTGTTTAGTATGCATCAATGCCAGTGGCTAGTCCATCCTGCAAAGCAATTTTGGAATTCTTTTTCTGGAATGACCATCAGAGCTGTTGTCATGAGGTCTGACAATTAAGTCTGCAAACTTGCCACTGTGTGTTTTTGTTGCTATTGCCGTACAAAAAACTCAGTAAGGTTTCATAACCGTGGTACATCAGTGTCTCACAGCCATGTTTGTGTTGATGTGTAGTGTTGTCTTGCTGAGTGCTGTTCATTATTGTTGTGTTTTTGTGTACTGTGTGACAGCTCTGATGGTCGTTCCAGAAAAAGAGTTTGGTGTCAGTGCATAGCTTTCCAAGGAGAGTACTTTGAAGGTGACTATAGTGATATTCAGCAATGAGGTAGGTAGCACTTTTTCTAGGATAAGTTCATGACCTTAATTGTCAAATCTTGTGTGTGTGTATGCACACACACACATTTATATATCCTATAGGCTTTGTTTCTCTGGAGAACCCTGACTAATATACTGCCCAACACAGTAAAGAACACTGTAAATAGCTCAAATTCTGGTTTTGACATACTTCATGCTATGGTAGAAAACCCGCAGCTCTAAAGTCACAGACCACAGAATTCACCAGGGCAAATGACTTATGGTCTTGGAACCTGATTCCTCATTTGTAGAACCAGGATAAAATTACCTTACTATGTGGCTAATGTTTCAGGTAAAGTTAGATTACTTATTATGCATGTAGAGTATTTATTATGGTCTTGGGTCCCAGTAGTTGTGTGTGTAGTAGTAACCTACTAAGCTTACGGGACATCCATTGTTCAGTTACCTACTTAGTGTTGAATCTCATTAAATGATTTAAGCAACACAAGTCTCTTAGATGTTATTAATCGTGACATAGTTATTTTGACACACACTAATATCACATCATTATCACCTTCAAGGTGGTTAAGTATACACAGAATTTACACATTATTTGAGGTTAGTTCTTGTCACTTACCTACATCTTGGGCAAGTTTGTTTCCACGAGCCTACTTTCAAATGAGATACTATTAACGACCTCATAAGGTTTTTGTCAGAAGTAATGTGATCATTTAGGCTAATGTGCTCAGCATAATCTCCAACACACCAGGGATACTCAACACATTTACTAGGTGATGTGGGAGTAATTAGGATTTCAAAGATGAGTTGGATCAATTATTGCACTAAAGTGGAGCTTGCCATCTTGTGAAAACAAAATCCACAAGACCACAGTGAGGATTATATTTTTTTTTATAGTGGAGAGCAGATAAGTATAAAAATACCACAAAGGAACTAGAAAGTTGTAATAATATAAAAGAAACAGATGCCCTGGAAAGATGTTAAAAGTTGTCTCTCAGTCTTTTGCTCATTTATCTCATCATATGCATTTGGCACCTGATCTCATCATCAGTAAAGGCGGTGCAGTACTTTCAAAGGCCTGCCACCTTGCTAGTGGTTAGTCATTTCAAACATGTGGGAGGATGGGTGCCTTGAGAACGGAGCCAGATTATTAGTTTTTTTTTTTTATTGAATAGTAACTATGGACATCAATGCACTTCTGGGGTACAGTGTGGGGTTTTCACACATAATCCGAAACACTTCCATCAAACTGGTTAACATAGCCTTCATGTCATTTTCTTAGTTATTATTTTAAAACGTTCACATTCTACTCTTAGAAAGATTCATTTGTACCCTTGTAAGATAAACCTCAGAAGTGATCCCTCCAATCCCCCTCCCTCCACCCATTCTAGCAGGCGAGAGCTTATTCAGGACCCAAAAGCCAGAATGCATTAGAAACAATCAGTTGCTGCTAAAAAGCATGACAGTTTGGGGAGAAATGTGACAAAACCAACATGCAAATTAAGTATCCAGTTTACAAAACAGGTCAAAAGCTCTTTGCATTCTGCTTTTTAAAAATCAAAAGCCATCAAACAAAAACCGTTTTTTTTTTTTCATTTTGGTACCCACCAGTTCTATTTTGGTACCTACCAATTCTATTTTGTTTAAATTTCAGAATGTTACAGGGTACAAATGCTTTGTTTACGTACTTTGTTTTTATACAGATTGAATCGAAACATGCCCTTAACCCAGACACCATGCACTGTACCAAATAAGTATGAATTTACACCCTCCTTACCCTCCCCAGCTTGACTTTCTTTCAGAATTACTTCCATATGTGCAGGAAGTAGTTACTGATCAAGGAAAAGTTCCAGTTTGGTATCAAGCACATATGTTTGTTTCTTCATTCTTATGTTGGTTCACATAGAAGAATGGATTACAGTTTCCTCCTGGTTGTCCAAAAAGATACTAGATTGCCATTTTTTATGGCTACCTAGTACTCCATAGCGTGCATACACCACATTTTATTAATCCATTCTTGTATTTGGTGGGCCCTTGGGTTGTTTCCATGACTCTGTGACTGTGAACTGTGCTACTATAAACATTTGAGTGCAGGTGTCCTTTTTAATAAATGACCTTTTTTCTTTTGGGTATATAGCCAGCCTTGGGATTTCCGGATCAAATGGTAGGTATATTTTGTTCTTTGAGGTATCTCCATACAATTTTCCATAGAGGTTGCACTATTTTGCAGTCCTACCAAGAGTGAAAAACCGCTTTTTTGAAGGGCAAGCTGTCTCCTTTTCTTCCTTTGTCTTCTCACTATCATTTTTTACCACTTATTTCATTGCATACTCCCACTTTTTTCAGTCCTAGTTTCTCTCCCCCACCCCCAACCACCTCCTCACTCCTAAAAGCTTGGCTCTCCTCTCCGCTCTTGGGGCTCGGTATGGCCTGGGCGCCGCACCTGCCGGGGGAGCGCTCCAGGCTGCTCTGCCAAGGGACCGCCAGTGACGTAGCTAGAAGGAAGGTGCCCGGCGGGCCGCTGACGTCACCGCCGCAGCAGTCCCGAGAGAAGCCCCAGAATGGGAATAAAAAGAGGGAAAGCCGGCGGTGATCCCGCGGTCAGGACTGAGTGCCGCAAGTGTGCCGCCGCGTGCTTTGGGTTTCTGGGGTCCCTAGGCCGGAAAAGTGCCTGTCGATCGGGCTGCGCTACCCCACACCTTCAGCGCGCCCGAACCTAGACTTTTGCGCTGAGGGGGAATGCTCCTAAACGGGGGGGACGCCTCGGTTTGAGTGGCGATCAGGGAGGGAGCTGCGGCCACAAGTGGGGGTAGAGGATGAGGCTGAGGGGGGGTAAGGTTTGTGCGGGAGGGGACCAGCACTGTTCTAAGGTGCAGAACAGTATAAAGGTTACTCACGCCGCCAGCAGCGAGCCCGTCTCCCCGGGCGCTGCGGCGGCGCGGGGCGCTGGGCCTGCGGCGCGGCGTCGTGACGTCACGGTGGCGGCGGCCGTGGTTGGCGCAAGGTCCGCGGCTGCAAAGTGTGAATTACGCCGGGCTCGCGCCGGCGGCGGAGTGAAGTCAAGCTCCGGGGGAGGGGAGGGGCAGGACTCCCGCGGCGGTGGTGGCGGTGGCCCGAGCTGGTAGCTGGTCCAGATCCCCGCGCGCTTTGGGTCTGGCCGTTGGCTCCTGCTGTCTTTTCTTGCCCCATCCTTGCTCCACTCGTGCTCTGCTGTCCCGGACCTTCTCCTCTCGGCCGAGGAGCCCCGGGGCCGCGGGTCCCCTCGCTGACTTTGCCTTTGCTACCCGCGCTTGCACCCAGTACCCCCTCCGGAGCCGGGGGCGCGCGGGTCCTTGTAACTGGCGCCGCAGCCGCTGCAGCGCCTTCCCGCCGGCAGCCCGGACGGAGGGCTGGGGTGGAGGAGGCGTGAGCGCGGCTTCCCGGCCCGGGGTCGGCTGCCGCCCGCCCTGCCCCCGCCTCGGCCCGGAGCCCCCGAGCCGCGGCCCCCTCCCAGCGCAGGGGCCGGCGGCCGCGGTAGGGCGGGCGCCGCGCGGAGGCAGGGCGGGCGTATTCAATGGAAGTATGTTACCAGCTGCCGGTGCTGCCCCTGGACAGGCCGGTCCCCCAGCACGTCCTCAGCCGCCGAGGGGCCATCAGCTTCAGCTCCAGCTCCGCGCTCTTCGGGTGCCCCAATCCCCGGCAGCTCTCACAGGTAATCGCCGCCACCAGAGGCCCACACTTGGGGTTTCTGTCTTTTGTTTCTCTCTGACCACCCAGCTTCACCTTCGCGACACCCCTCAGCCCTAGCATTGTCCATTGTTTGGGGATTTCTAGGCTGATTCCTCGATTAGAGAGCCTTTTAGTCTTCGCAGCTGTCTACCCTCACCCTCCAACCTCCTCAGAACCCCACCCGGGTGGACTCTGGGACCCTCCCCAGGCCCGTCACCTTCCGTACCCCCCCCCCCAGCTGAAGCTGCAGGAATGATTTTCTTCCTTGTTTTCTGCGTCTGCAGTTGGGTCCCTCTTCCTTAGCTGTGACCCCCGAGCACACCTGTTCCCTCCGCCCTCCATACCTGTCCCCCACCACACACACAAACAACCCACCCACCCACCTCTCCACCTGTGCGGGGTTCGCGCCTCTTCTCCCCCAGCTCCCGCGGTGCTCGCGTGGTCCTGCGGTTCTTTCTGAACAATGGGCCTAGATGCCGGTTGCTGTCTCCCCCCCAACTCTTTCGTTTTTGTGAGTGGGTCTTGAGTGGTATCAGAGGAACAAGTCCGCAAAGTTCATAGCGAGGAATCAGTTTTGTTTTAGATAAGGAGATTTTAGGAGGGGAACTACTGATGAGCACTCACTGGAAGACTTTGTTTTGAATGATCCAATACCAGTTGCTCCTGAGAATTTGTTTGTATGGTGATGATGTTGGCCCAGCTCCTTAGTTCTGACTAATTTTGATTACCAGACTTAAAACAAAAAGAATTTTGTTTACATCTGAAGTAAGTGCCCTCACTTTCTGCTGCCAGAAGTTGTCTTGATGATCACTTTTTAAATCAAATATATATTTTTTGGTTAATATTTTATCTTTTATAAAAATATATTTTCTCTCTCCATTTATATTGTATCTTGAGCAAGGTCTGTATTTTTTCTTAAACAGGTAGCATGGGCAGCACACAGTAGAGATTTTACTTTTAATATGTGTACATTAGATATTTCTTATTTGCTTCTTTCCCTGAAGTGTTTGTTGAGAAAGCAGGAGCCTATACTATTTGGGTTTCTCTTCCTTTTTAATTAAACTGAGACTTTTTTCACAGTATAGAGTGTAGAGTGGTATACTAATGAGGTCAGAGCAGACTTGTAAAAATTACCACAATATTGAGTGGCATTTAAAATAATATTACATCATTTATTTTGCAGGTTAGATCTGTGATCTTCCTTTTTAGTACTGCTTGGAGCATTTTAAGGCTCCAGAATTAGCGTTGAAGGGATATTAATGCACTGCTGAAAAAGGTTTTTATTAGTAGTAATTAAAGGGTTTCAATGGTAGAAACTTTTTTCACCTCTAAATATTATTTTACTTTCCCAGATAAGCAGGCACATGACTGATAACTCATTTCCAGTTCTCTCTACATAATAAAGGCAATCACTGGTCATTTTAAAATCATAAAGTACCAGTGAAGTTTTCGTGCTCCCTGAGGAGAAAATGATGGAGAAGGAAGATTCCAAGGGATTAAAAGAAGCCTGATGCCAGGGGGTTTACCTGATGTCTTAATTAATCCACGGAGACCAATTTTAAGCTCTACTCATTCTTGACTCATTTTCTAGCCTTAGATTTAAATGGGTAATGGAATTTAAAAGAGATGATTGTGGCAGATAAAGCTATAGCATGTTTTACCAGTAACCTTTAAAACTTTAAGAAAATTTCTAAATGTCAAAGTGAAATATGTAGGAACTTCTTAAACTCTAAGCAGAAATTTTCCTAAATTAACACTTTTTTCTGATCAATATTATGATGAAGGTAAAACCAGGATGCTGAGATAGATAATATTTATCATTATCAGGAATTTCCATATCATTTAGTAATACAGCATATGTTGATATTGATTTCTTTAGGGCTAGATGGGAATTTTTAGTAGCAAAAAAAGGAGGCAGGAAAACCTTGGAATCTTATTCAGAGGTCTATAAAGTAAGTATTTGGATGAATAAAATGCTTTCTTTACCCTTGAATTTTTATTTCCTAAGCCTAAAGATACAAAAATTATAAAAAGCTTAGATGGCTTTGTAATTTCATTGACCAGACTTTAAAATTTTTTTCCCTTTTTTAAAAGACAGTAAGAATAGTTATTTTAATTACAGATTTTCTACTTTAATGTGTGTTCAAATAGTAGGCTTTTTCGTTTTTTATTTTTACCATAGGATTGGAGCCCAGCTTGTAGTAGGTACTTAGTAAATGTTTGATGAATGAGAGAATAGGTAATGAAATTAATCTCTGACTGAGCATCAGCTTCTAGTATGGAAACAAAGTAAAAGCATCAAGATATAGCACAGACTCATTTATCCAAAACTTGGTTCAGAACTTGGTAACTGCACACTCTCAACAGATCCAGAAAACTCTGAGCAGCCAGAATGACTTTGGAGATTCTCTCAAAGCCTGCGTTTTAGGCAAAATTCTGACAAACTTGTTTTCCAAGTAGCCGCAAATTTGTGAAGTGGGGTGGGAGGCTGCTGTAGTCTGTTCACACTGATAGCAAAGGTTGACAGCTGACGCCAACAGCCAGGGAACAGAAGAAAAACTTCAAAGCCGCAACTTTTTAAAAGGTACCCTGGGAACATTTAGTTTAGGGCCGTGAGGGCTGTACAACAGAATAATTATTAGAATAATGTTTAACAGAGTCTGTTTTTAAAAGTTAAAAGATTTGTACTGTTTTTTAAAAAAAAGATTGCCATGCCAAACAGTTTAAGTGTTGGTGCTTAAATAGACAAGCTTGAGCTATCTGGAAAATTCATTTATGTGGAACACCAGCTCTTCCAAGGAGGCCAAGTAAATGAGGCATTAACTTTTTGTTTTAAACTAGGTCATATACTACTTTTTCCAAATGGTTAATAGGAGTCTTTCGGAGTTATTTGAATAATAGGCATAATAAATGAAGCCCATTCATTGCCAGCGTTGGATATCTGTTATCGATAGCTGAATTTAAAGATTTGTCTTTCAGAGTAAAGTTCTTACTTGGAAAAAAAAATGTTGTGAAGGCAGAAACTGTCTTTTTTCATCACTGTATGCATGGTGCTTTGCGTAAGTAGGTGCTTGGTAAATGTAGAAGTTGAGTTAGCGTGTTGATGGGCCTGCCAGAGCACTGCACTTGGGATTATTTCAGTCCGATTCAGTCAGATTTCCTGTGCACTGGAAACCTCATTTGGTTTGGAAATTTGAGGTTTAATTTTAAAAAATGATCATAGCTATGATATGTGCTATTATTAAAATATTGGGATCTAACATGTAAACATACGACTATTATACAATAATAAGCTGCAGTTGATTTCTAATTTAACATTTGCCTGTTTATTATTCTTTTTTTTAAAATTTCATTTATTTATTTATTTTGAGACAGAGTCTCAAACTGTCCCCCTGGGTAGAGTGCTGTGATGTCACAGCTCAGAGCAACCTCCAACTCTTGGACTCAAGCGATCCTCTTGCCTCGGTTTTTCTATTTTTTTTTTAGTAGAGACAGGGTCTCTGTTTTTGCTCAGGCTGGTCTCGAACCAGTGAGCTCAAGCTATCCACCTGCCTCGGCTTCCCAGACTACTAGGATTACAGGCGTGAGCCCCCACGCCCGGCCTCTTTTTTTAAAGAAATTGTTTCACAAATATTTACTCAAAGAGCACCTTTTGTGAGTGAGCCTCCATGTGTTAGGTGTTGAGAGAATGTAAAGAATTACAAGTTGAGCATCTCTAATCCAAAAGTCTGAAAACCAGAATGTCCATAATTTGACACTTTCTGGCACTAACACAGAGACTGAAAGCCTGCTATTGTCTGCTGTGACTGTTGTTTACGTAACACTGACACAGGTATTCTGGTGATACCACTGTGCTGCTTAGTTACCCTGAACACATTACTTTTCACTGTATATCATATTGTTGACTGTTAAGTAGTTAGGTGTGAGTAAGTGTAAGAAAATGATTGCTTGTTGGTAATATATAAATTCAGAGTGAGGACAACCACAGACTGCCCACAGATAGTGACACCTTTGTTTTTGTTGTTTTATGCACAAAGTCATTAAAAATATTGTTATAAAATTACCTTCAGGGTGTGGGCATAATGTGTATATGACACATAAATGAGTTTCATGTTTAAACTTGGTCCCATCCCCAATATACCTCATGTATATGCAAATATTCCAAAATCTGAAAGAATTCAAAATGAAATACTTATGGTCGCAGGCATTTGTGACGGAATAGTCAACGTGTAGTAGTTTCTCAAAAGATTACTTATAAGCCTGTCAGCCTAACCAAGTTCCCTTTGTGTGCATTATCTTCCTCATAGATGAACACTTCTCAGCTGTGGTCATTATGTCTGCTTTCGTCTTTTTTAGCAGTGTTCTTAATACATGGCAAGTGACAAGGCCCTGTGTGTGCCAGAATAGTTCACAGTTGGTTGGGTAAAAGTTGGTTCCTCCTTCAGGTAACTTAGAGGATTGTGATGTGAAAAATAGTGTGATTATACCTGTATGTGGTATAATTATTATATTGGAGTTTTCATGGTGTAATGAAACCACAGGAAGGTATACTTAAACTTCTGGCTTAAATTGGAGCAAGATGTTGAGGCTTAGGCCAAAGACCAAAATTTAAGCAGATGTTTCTAGACGGGTGGGTAAATGCAGGCGGAGGAGGAGAGAGGATGGCCCACATGGATATGCAGAGCAGCCCAATCCAATAGGACTTTCTGTGTTGATGGGTATGTTTTCTGCACTATCCAACATGATAGTCACTAGCCATGTGTAGCTAGTGAGCACCTGAAATATGGCTCATCTGACTGAGGAAACGAACTTTTAGTATAACTTTATTTAAATGGCTACATACGGCTACTGTATTGGCAGAGTGGATGTGGAGTCTCAATGAACATTAGAGGGATGTCATGTTGATCTGTCAGCAACACATTCTCTGAATGTTGAACATTTATGTTCTCAGGTTTTTATTGTTGTATGCAAAACTTTATTTAATAAATTCCATCATGTTTGATAAAGTATTTAGAATAGAATTGCTAGGTTGGATCAAAAGGTAAGAACATATTTTGATTTTTCTCAAAGGTTCTGTTCTGTTACAGTACCAAGATAAGTGATCATATCCCTTTTGTCTCCAATCATATATTATTTAGATATTATTTTATAAACATTTTCCTACTTCATGGTACCCTGAGCTTGTTTTTAATTGTATTAAACAAGAATATACTTTCTGGAGTGTCATTTCTGCTATCTGCATTCTCTCTGTTATGTATTGTGTTTTTTGTTTTTTTTTTCTGAGACAGGGTCTTCCTCTGTTGCCTGTGCTAGAATACAGTGGTATCATCATGGCTCACTGCAACCTCAAACTCCTGCCCACAGGCAATCCTCCTGCCTCAGCCTCCCAAGTAGCTGATACCGTAGGCATGAGTCACCACACCTGGCTTACTTTTTCTATTTTTGTAAGGGGGGGGGGTCTCACTATGTTGTTCAGGCTTGTCTTGAACTCCTGAGCTCAAGCCATCCTCCTGCCTCCTTCTGCCTTGGCCTATGAAATTTCATTTGCATATCCTGTGCTCACTTATAAGCACTCTTATATATCCAAAATCAATTTATAAATGTGCATTATTCCGAATTACTGTTAGCCAGAGTAGTTTGCCTCTTTATAAACCTACAGACAGAAGCTGATACAGGGGATAGGGTAGATAGTCAGTGGGATAGCCCAAGGGGAGTGGTTACATTTCTGAGACCTTTCTTCCTGCGCACTCCCCAACACATGTTTTTTGGGGACCTTTGTTATACTTTGATTTAAATTTATTACTTTACATGCTTTGACTTTCATTCTGAGCTAATCTATATTTATATTTCAAAAACATGCTCAAACATAGTATTAATATAAACCTATAGTGTATGTGGTGTAGGAGTGTAGTTCTGATTGTTAAGGAGTTCAAATTGCTGGTGTAGAGGTTGTCAGGAACACGTCAGTAGGGATGCGATCTGCAGGCCCAGATTTTGCTGCTTTGGTGCTAGGTCTAGAGTTCTGTCTGCCATACGCACTATCTACTGAGGAATTCTTTTTTAAACGTAAATGTCCTGCAAGAGGGAAAAAATATTAAGCCCTTAAGCTCTTTACAGGACAGAGGAAGATAGGGAGCTCACATAGAGTGGAAAGAGGGAGATGTGCCATCTGTTCTTTCCTAGGTAATTTTCGACTTTTTCTTTCTTTTTTCTTCCTTGAAAAGGGCTAGAATAAATTTAGAGAATTTGGGTTCTTTTCTGAGGATGAATATAAGGACAAGTTTGAGAAAGGAGGCCCTGAAGAAAGAAGGGGAAGTAGATTAGCTCCTTGATGTTTTATCTAGGATCATTAATAGTTATTTAATTGG
This sequence comes from Otolemur garnettii, assembly GCF_000181295.1. Classification (NCBI taxonomy): domain Eukaryota; kingdom Metazoa; phylum Chordata; class Mammalia; order Primates; family Galagidae; genus Otolemur; species Otolemur garnettii. The sequence continues at coordinate 2,029,756 of NW_003852508.1, read as the reverse complement.
ACTAAAGATACCTAGTAAATTTACATGGTGCAGACGACTTATTGCGTGTAGATCCTCTTAAGAAATTTAATTTTCTTTGTTTTTCTGAATTTTCTTTATTTCACTGTGTGCATCACATTTGTTTATGTTTATACATGTTTATGTAAACTCTGTTTCTAATTTTGCTAGAAGTCACTTAACTAAAGATCTTTCCAGATCTGGTCGTTATTAAAAATACCCTTTAGCCACTCCAAAACACTTCAGCAATTAATTTTAAATCTTCTCATTTAGAATAATTCAAAACTTTTTAATTCTGGTTATGAACTGATCTTCTTTTATGATTAATTCAAATTGAGAAAGAGTTTAGAGTTTATTCCCCCCCCCTTAAATTACTTGTTTTTGCCTAATATTAACATAGACTTTATTGATTTTTATATTGTTGCCAAACATGCTTTTCTAAAGGTTATTCACAGGTAAATGACCTGTTTGCATATTTGCATTCAGTTATTAAAGTGTTCATTGAATCAGCATATTAGGAAAAGAACAAAAACTGAGTTTGTAGATGAGTCCTCTAAGCTTGCAGAGCTTTGTTTTGGCTGCTGACAAGTTCCCTTTGTCGGGGAGCTGTACCCCTGATTTTCCGGTTGGCATCAGAAACTTGTCTTACAATTTTCTTTCAGCAGGGACTTTGGATTGCTGTTCCATGCCTCCACCTGCTGGTAAGGATGGCTCTTCATTTTTCAGAAAATGATGGCTTGAGGGAGAAGACCAAGGCAATGCAGGACAGGCAGAATGTGGGAAAGAAAACAAAATTGTTAATTGGATATCTAATTTTCAGCAAAGCCTACTCTGTTCTTCTATTCTGTTTTCAGTAGAACAGATTCTAGCTCACTACCATGTAACATACTTAGCACATGGTGCTTAGTGAAGATGCAGTAGTCTTGCTTTGGTGGTAGTCATGATAATCACAGCTGACAGCACGCAGGTAAAGGGTACCCACCAGCTCTGCATGGCTGAGAATCTACACACAACTTTAGACTTTCCGAAATCTGCCTATGGCCTATTGTTGACTGGAAGAATAAGCATTTAATACACAGTTTGTATGTTATATGTATTACATACCGTATGTACTGTATTCTCATGATAAAGTGAGAGAAAATAACACGTTAAGAAAATCCTAAGGAAAAGAAAATACGTTTGCTATTTACTAAGTGGAAATGAATCATCAAAAAGCTCTTCATTTTCTTCATCTTTACACTGAATAAGCTGAGGCATGAGTTGGTTGGGCTATCTCAGGGTTGGTGGTTTGTCTGAGAGTTTTTTCAGATTGTTGCAAATCTCCACAAACTTTCCGAGCATATTTATTGAAAAAATCTGCATATAAATGGGCCCACACAGTTCAAACCCCTGGTATTCAAGTGTCAACTGTATTTGTTCCCATTTTTGGAGTAACGCCTACATGCCAGATACTTTAATTGTTCTTAATCTTTGCAAAAATGAGATTAGGGGTATTACTCTCTTTTTTTTTTTTTTAACTGAGGAATGAATACACTGAGTTTTCAGGCATTAAATAAGTAGTATTTGTCTAGGGTAACACAGCTAGATAGTGAAAATGGGTTAAACTCTAGGTCAGGCTGGCTCTAAAGCCCATGGGTTCTCTCTTCTTCCTTTCACCTCTACGTGGTAAAAGGATGCTGCCTCAGAGGGTAGAATAAGGCCCAGTAGCTAGGAACAGCAGGGAAATGGAAAGGGAGATCTCCTGCTTAACCTCACTGGTATCAGAGAAATGTATAGTAAAAGAATGTGGTACTTAAAGGTTACACTTACGCAGTGCTAGTGAGATATAAATTGTACGTTTTCTGAAAAGTTGACAATTGAATAAAAAATTAATACTTTCTGGTTTAATTTTGAGAATCTGAGCAAATAACTAGAAGTGTAGATAAAGATTTTAATCTTCAAGTTTATTCATTTCATTGTTTATCATTGTAAAAAACTGAAAACAATTTACATATGGGTAAATAAAATATAGTATTATGGACTATAGTATGTTTCATTATTTCTATATTACATAACCATGTACATGCTTTCAAAAATTTAAAGTATATGTAATAGCATTGTTTTCAATGACTAAATGAATTTTACTATTATTTCTAAATTGTATACCACTAAAATGCTTTGAAAAATTTGAATAACAATTAACTCATCTGGGGGAAATGTTAGATTTCAAAATTTACAAAGAGTTATTTTGTAGAATATAGAGAATAGTTTATAAATAATTTGTAATGAATAAAAGTACATTTAGCTGCAATTTCCCATTTTCCCTGAGTATTGTGACTTTATGGGTACTTGGGACACTATTTAGAATTTTATGTAATTTCATCAGTGTTTTTCTATTAACATGAACCTCTTTCTTAACCCAAATAATTTAGGGATAAAAAGTCAAGTGAATTTTATCTATACCTAGATATCTGAGATTATAAATTCTCAGTCAGTGATAGTCCCAGACACCATGTTGAAAGACATTATATAAGTATTTTCTTAAGGGATTGACTCTTCTAGTTCTTTCCAACTTCATGATTCTATAATTCTTTGGGCAACACAATTAATCATATGCCTAACAGATGTGCTTGGATAGCTCTGATTGCTGTAAGGTAGTTTCATGTTCTGTGGGAGATACTGGGAAGTAAATTATATTAATTAATGCTTAATAACTATATTGTTATTATTATTATTAATGAGAGCTGGTGAAGAGACCTTGAACAGGGGTGAAAGGAAGAGCAAGAGAGAAGGTTAGGAATTTGGTCCTAGGAACCAATTTGTTTTGGGGGTAAAAATATTCCTACTTTTTTAGTTTGGGAGACCAGGGAGATTATTAAACTGTAATAAAAATACAGATAGGAGGAGGAGGCAAGTGTTTTTTCTTTCTTTTTTTCTTTGTGTATTTGTGGAGGGAGGGAGGGAGGTAATAAGCTTACTTTGAATATGTTGAGTTAAAGTATCTGGATAGTATCCAGTAAAGCAGGGGTCCTCAAACTTTATGAACAGGGAGCCAGTTCACGGTCCCTCAGACCGTTGGAGGGCCAGACTGCGGGCCCCGGGATTGAGTTGGCTGCTAAGCAGGACAGGCAGTGGTGGCAAAAACACCTGGCATGCTGGATAAATGTCCTCGGGGGACCGCATGTGGCCCGCGGGCCATAGTTTGAGGACGCCTGCAATAAAGGATGTCTAGAAGGCAATATCTTAGGAGGAAGGTCAGGGCTTATGATATATTTTGGCCTTTACTACAAGGGTTTTCAAAATATTTTTCACCTATTATCTCTTGAAAGAACTTAGAAAACCAAAACTATGTACTTTCTCACTTGTCTTGAATTTTTCACCTAAATTTCAGTATGTGTACATCATGTCACTTCTGGTGTATTGTTTCAATCACAATTTAAAATGTATCCAGGGGGATTTTTAGAAATTCAGTGTCTCCTATCCATTTTTTTAAATGCATTTTTTTTAAAGCTCTTAATTTTCACAGGATTTTTGCATTCTTCCCTTTTCTCTTTGGATTTTATTTTCATTTTACTTTCTCTACATATTATTATCCTAATGTATTCTTTTATATGTGAAAGTGTTTTATCATGTTCTATTTTTCTGCAATGAAAGTAAATTCATGAATTTAGTAGGTGGAAATAAAAGGTGCTTTATTATAGAGCAGTCACCCAATTTTAAGTTTTATGGACACAATTACTATTTTAAAAATACTAAAATTTTCTGTTTATAAGCATCCATGTCAAATTTATTTAGACTGAGTTGTCAATGCAGTCATGGCCAGAAGACAATCAAAACAACATATGTGAATAACAAAATCTAATCAGTGCCTGGTAATTCTGTTCCTTTTTTACTTTAATATTGAAACAATTGAGAAACCTCATTTGCAAATTTTAGTAGATGATGGTAAACACAGCTTTACATTAGTAATATCTCCCATCTTCTGAGTTGTGTGCATAAAACAGCAAAATTATTTTAATGCTTTATCAAGTAGCACCTGGATTTGATTCTCCTTTCATTTTTGTGGAAATGGTGATAAACCTTGACCTGAAAAAGGATTTGATACCCAGTGTTCAGGGTAATTAACTTTCTCAACATGATACTTGACGTGTCCTTTCAGCTCTCCAGATGTTGATAGATTTGAGACAGTATTCCACAGTAAGTTCAGAAAGTATGAAGAATTACAGTTTTATTTTATGAAGTGGCAGTGGGGCAGAGGAGGTGAAGTAAAGGAAAATTGACAGGCTGTATCAGCAGAATGGTTTTAGGAAACTATATATATGGAAATTGAGGCCCTAAAATGTCTTCCCCTGAGACTCTCTACCCTCATGAACTTGACCCATGCAGACTCAGTAGTCTATTATATTCCACCTGGTTGCTGTATTTTACCATTCTCCATAGCTTTAAGGAAATAACATCTTATTCTTATCAGTTTTTCCCTCTGGTATTTGATTGGTACTGGGTTTGGGTCTCCATACTTCATCATTCTAGGCCTCCTTTGATAATCGAATCAGTACATTAATGCTTGAAAGGGACTATGTAAGTAATTCCATTCCCAACACTTCACAGATTATATTTGTCCAAGATCACACAGTTAGAAACTGGAGAAGGTAGGGCTTTAAACTTAGCCCTTCCAACTTGTAACTGGTTGCTTTTCTCACTGTATCCCTTGCTTCCTTATAAAAGGATTAATCTTTAGGATTTCCTTCAGTCGCGGTCTTCCTTTACCCAGCATTATTCCTTTGAGTGGTGTGTCTTTAATACATTTAGGCATCCGTTTATGGACTGGTCATTATTTGAAAAAGTTAAAGTACAAGTGCACTCAACTCTAAAAATATCTGGGTTACTTCTAATTAAGACATTGAAAGTATAATGAGTCAGTTGGGAAGAGAACATTTGTTTTTGTTAAAATGTGACTTATGTGCAACTTAATAGGGATAACCTTTTATAAAGAAAGACATTTCTCACTTGTATTTTAAAAATCAACTTCTGAATGAAGATTTTCACCTTTTGGAATTAGAGTTAATATTCCTAATATTCAGAGAGCTCATACCGCATTATTTTGTGTATTTACTATGTGTGAAATGGTGAATGGTGGAGTTTTTTTTTCATTGAAATTTTTCTTTCCTTTTTGTGTGACTTTTTCGTAGTGAACATGTATTTTAAGAAAAAAACAATGAGGTTATTCTAAAAAGTAAAGTGAAAAAATTTGTTTTTAATAAGTGTAATACCATCAAATTCCTGAAAATGAGACTATTCAGTAGAAAATTGGGAGAAGACTCAAAGCAGTTCTAAGACGAAGTGTAAATGTATGAAACCATGTACAACTTCCTTAGTAATAAAGGAAATGTAAATAAAAGATTTTTTTCTTTTGGCCGAAGTGTATTTTCATATTGGTGAAGACTAACATAATTCAGTGTTGCAAGGATGTGAGAAAATATGTATTGCTCTCTAATATATGGAGTTGAAGCATCATTTGAGTCAACCTTTTGAGAGGACAGAGGTCTTTACAATACAAATGAAAATTTTAAATGTGAACGCTACTCTTTCTACAGTGCTAGAATTTGTCCAAAGGGGTAAATCACAAAACTTTGATAAGATAAAGATTTTGGGTAACAATTTGTGGCTTCGGTAATGATGGGTGTTTGGATTTATTTTCAGTGCTCGTCAGTGAAGGATTATTTAAATCATGGTATTTTAATTCAACAGAAAACTGTGTCCAATACAATGATGCCATATACCTGTATTTGTCATGGAGAGATGTACATAACAATTTGGAGGGGGGCAACTTTCCACATAATATCCATATTTGTGGACAAAATTACAGAAGATAGATGTATTAGTGTATGAATACACTCAAATCTGGGAGGTTGCTCAGTATGATGTTTACAATGGCTATCTTTGGGTAGTGAGATTTCTGGTAGTTTTTATTATCTTGGTACTTTTGTGAAAGCAGTGGCCATATATACTTTTTTTTTTGGTAGTTTTTGGCCGGGGCCAGTTCGAACCCACCACCTCTAGTATATGGGGCCAGTGCCCTACTCCTTTGAGCCACAGGTGCTGCCCTGCATATATAATTTTTTGTAATCAGAAATCAAAGGTATTTTTTCGAACCTTCCCATTAAAAGAATACTTGTGTCTGTTAGTTAGAATATCATTTAAGTAGAATTTTTAAATTATAAAGAGACTGAGGTCTAGTTAGTTAATTTTACAAGTATGTGGCTGGAAGTGGATTGTTTACTGCTGTATCCCAGTGTGCCTCACACATAGTAGGTGTTCAGAGGCATAGTTTATTAAAATGGAAGTATAAGCATGTGCTGTTAACAGGGTTGTATTCTGAGACATGCATTGCTCAGTGATTTTATGGTTGTATGAACAAGTAGAGTATACTCACACAGACCTGCGTGGTCTAGCTACTGCACACCTAGCTATACGGTATAGCCTGTTACTTTCCTAGGCTTCAGACCCATGCAGCATGTTATTGTACTGAACATTCTATGCAATTGTAACAGAATGGTGTTCGTGTATTTAAACATGTGTAAACATAGGAAAGGCGCAGTAAAAATACAGTGATACACTCTTATGGAACCATCAACATATGTGTGGTCCATTGTTGACTGAAATGTAATTATTCAGCACATGACTGTGTAGTTAATTATGGAGGAATACATTTCATTCTTAATGAAAGATGAAGATAATTGGAGTGTGGTGGTGGATAGTTTACAAAAAAACATTTACCTACTTCAAAGCTGAGAAAGTAAGCTTTCTGCCGTAATTTACTCAAATAATTGAGAGTCTCTATCTGCATCACATATATTTACAAAATCTTACTAAGACGTCCTCAAGAAAACTTATAGCTCAGAATCATGGACTATTAATGTTAGGAGAGACCACAGAGATCAGTCCCTATGACATACAAACGAATACTTTGAGACTAGAGAGGTTAAAGGGCACATCATGACAATGCAGAAGTCCCTTCCGTTGACTATTTTGACTATTCAGCCTTACTCGAACACCTTGGAGGTGGGAAGATTGCCACTTCATAAGACAATGCATTATGGTGTTGAATTGTATAGTGGGTTGAATGGGGTCACCATGTCCACCAGGAACCTCAGAATGTGACCTTAATTGAGGGGAGGGGTCTTTGCAGATGTAATTAAGGTGAGATCATATGGGATTATGTTACACAAGGAAGAAGTCCATGTTAAGAAGAAGGCAGAGATTGGGGTGATGCATCTACAAGCCAAATAGGAAGATTCTCCGAATCCTTCTAAGGGAGCATGGCCCTGGCAACCTTGATCTTGACACTTCCAGCCTCCACAGAAAGTCGATTTCTGTTGTTTTAAATTACCCAATTTGTGATAATATGTTATGGCAGTCCTAGGAAACCATTATTACAAATGGCTTTGCTTGTTCTATATTTGTTTACTCTTTCAATCAGCCAGTCTTTACTGAGCACTTCTTATGCACCAGGCACTCTGCTAGGTATTTATTATAAAGATGATTAAGACATTGTTTCTACCTTTACTCTTTGTTCATTCTTGGGGCATGGTCCAGTAGGAGAAAAAGCCAGGTAAATACATAATTGCAATACATTTTGGTACACATTCTCATTAGAAGTAGTGTGTGAAGTTAAGTGATAGCCCTTGAAGCTGGATGAACAGGGAATGTTTTACAGTGAGGTCTGTGTGTTTGGTTTCAAGGATAGAGTTTGAAGTCAGCCTCTGTGGGAATTCTGTTTTATTCTGCCACATCTGGTGCCATCAGTCCTGTCTGGTCTGAGACATGTTTGGCCTCCTGCAACAGCCTCCTCCACTAGAGTTACTTCTCCACAGATTCGTTGAAGTAACTTTAAAAAGGTAGTGAGATCCTGTCAGTCTACTGAGAGTGTCAAGATGTTCTCATCGCAGTTAACATCCCAACTCCTTTTCATGATCTGGCACATGTAATCTGGTCCTTGCTACCTCTTCATCCATATCTCCTTTCACAGTGGCCTCCCTGTTGGCTGTGAAGCTGCCAGCTTTGTTCCCATCTTTGGCTTTGCACTGTTCCTTCAGACTCTATGTCCTTGTCATTCAAGTCTCAGCCCAGTCATTGCAGAGGAGCACTCCTTGACTGCTGTGTTTGAAATGGTACCCATTCCCTTATCCGTTCCATTGCCTCGTTTTGTTTTATTTACGGCATACACCACTAACTTGATTTATTTGTTTCTACCTGGCACCCCTGCCTGTTCCCCACCATCATGGAGAACAGGAAAGCTGTTTGCCCAGTTTCCTGGTGTGTCCCTAGTGCACGACACATAGTAAGTGTTCTTCACAGAAGGAGGAAGGAAAGCTTACTCTTTCAGTCTCATGCTTATCATGTCAGAACATATGTCACCGTAACTTTCCTTTGGATGAATCCCCATTTGTATTTTTATAATTTCATTTTTTTAATGCCACCCTCCACCACCTCCCTCCAAAATTCCACCTTCAGCTTTATACCATTTTTGAATTGCCTTCTGTGATATTGGAGCTATCTTAATCTCTAAATATATGTAAGTCTTATTTAAGAATGCACTAAGGTTTAGAAAGTAAGCTGCCCAAAGTAACACAGCTATAAGTGGTATTTCTAGGATTTAAACTTAGATCTCTGTCTAACTAGAGCTCTGCTGTGCTGGTGTGGAGGCTGATGTTTTTGGTTAAGTGGGAGGTATAAATCCAGAATTAGAATAGGAGTTCTGTCCATTTGGAATAGAAATAGAAAATTCTTATTGTTTGTTTCTATAAGAAGAACTGGGTGATATTTGTTAAAAAAAAAAAAGAGAGACAGAGAGACCTTTAAAAAGTAACTTGAAGTTTTGGGGACTAAAAGTGAATGTATGCTTGTTATAAAATACATGGAATTTACAAAAAAATAGGATAAAGCAAACTTTATCCATAGTTTCACCACCCAGAGGTAACCACTCTTAACATTTTAGAACATTTTAATCCAGTATGTTTTTCTGTGCAGAAATACTATAATAATCATTTTAATGTATGTATTTTAAATTTGAAATAATTTGCTAATGTAATTATTAGATCAAAATATGTTGTCAAATTTCTTTCCAGAAGGTGATGCCAATTTATATTTATACGAGTAGCATCTGAGTGCCTGTTTATGCTTCGCCAATATTTTTAACTTTCATTTCTTGAATTTTTGCTGATTTTAAACTTTACATGTTTATTATTAATGACCTGGTATCTGTAGGCAAACCTCAGAGACATTGTGGGTCAGCTTTCAGACCATTGCAGTAACATGAATATCACTATAAAATGAGTCACATGAATCTTTTGGTTTCCCAGTTCATAGAAAAGTTGTATTTATACTGTACTGTAGTTTATTAAGGGTACAATAGTGTTATATTCAAGGGGCAGGCTGCCTATCCAAGACATGTTTGGCCTCCTGCAACAGCCTTCTCCACTAGAATTACTTCTCCACAGATGCGTTGAAGTAACTTTTAAATCGTCTGAGCCTCCAATGAGTGCATACCTTAGTTAAGGTATACCTCCTTAGTGTTGAAAATGCAGGCAATCATCTGAGCCTCCAATGAGTGCATACCTTAGTTAAGGTATACCTCCTTAGTGTTGAAAATGCAGGCAATCATCTGAGCCTCCAATGAGTTGTAATCTTTTTGCTAGTGGAGGCTCATGCCTTGATGTTGAGGCCTGATGGCTGATCAGGGTGGTGGTGGCTGGCTGCTGAAGGTTGGAATGTCTGTGGCAATTATTTTAAAAAAAAGGCAACAGTGAAGTTTGCTTCATCAGTTGACTTCCCCTTTCGTGAACGATTTCTCTGTAGCATGTGCTTCTGTTTGAGAGCGCTTTATCCACAGTAGAACTTTCAAAATTGGAGACTGTCCTCTCAAACACTGCCCCTGCTTTATCAACTAAGTTTATGAACTATTCTAAATCCTTTGCTGTCATTTCAACAGTGTTCACAACATCTTCACCAGCATCATCGTCTTGCACCTTCAGACTCCAGTGCTAGTTCTCTTGCTTTGTCCATCACATCTGTAGTTACTTCCTCCATTGAAGTCTTAAAGCCCTTAAAGTCACCCATGAGGGTTAGAATCACCTTCTTCCGAATTCCTGTTAATGGTGATATGTGATTTCCCATGAATCACAAATGTTCTTCATTGCTTCTAGAGTAGTGAATCTTTCCCAGAAGGTTTTCAAGTTACTTTGCCCAGATCCATCAGAAGATTTACTCTCTATGACAGTTATCACTTTAAGAAATTTATTTCTGGCTTGGCGCATGTGGCCTAAGTGGCTAAGGTGCCAGCCACATACACCTAAGGTGGCGGGTTCGAATCTAGACCAGGCCTGCCAAACAACAATGATGGCTGCAACTAAGAAATAGCCGGGCATTGTAGTGGGTGCCTGTGGTCCCAGCTACTTGGGTTCTTAACTAATAAGATTAGTTCAATTAAAAGCCCTCAGATTTTATGTTTGAATGTTTTTTGATTATATGTCATTTGTTTCTATTAAATTTTTTTTGCAAACACACACACACAAAATCAGATTTTAAAGCAAAAAAATAATAAGATGAGAAAGTTGAAATTACTCCTTGATCCTTGACCTGCAGCATGGATGTTATGTTAACAGGTATGCAGACAATGTTAACCTCCGTGTATATCTCCATCAGAGCTCTTGGGCAACTAGGTGCCTTGTCAGTGAGCAGTTATCTTTTGAAAGTATTTTTTTTTCTTTTTCTGAGCAGTAGCTCTCAATAATGGGCTTAAAATATTCAGAACGCCATGCTGTAAGCAGATGGAGGTACTGTCATCCAGGCTTTGTTATTACATTTGTAGAGCACAGGTAGAGGAGATTTGGCATAACTCTTAAGGGACTTAGTATTTTTTGAATGGTAAATGATACTTGCTTCAACTTCAAGTCAAGAGCTGCATTAGCCCCTAACAGGAGTCAGCCTGCCCCTTGAAGCTTTGAAACCAGTCTTTGATGACTCCTCTCTAGCCATGAAAGTCCTAGTTGTTATCTTCCAGTAGAAGGGTGTTTTGTCTACATTGGAAGTATATTGTGTGACCTTCTTCATCAGTGATCTTAGCTAGGTCTTCTGTATAACTTGCTACTGCTCCATCAACATTGGCTTCTTCATCTTACACATTTACGTTATGGAGATGGCTTCTTTCATTCTTCTTTATGAGCTAACCTGTGCTAGCTTCCAACTTTTTTCTGCACCTTCCTCACCTCTCTCGGCCCTCACAGAATTGAAGAGTTAGGGCCTTGCTCTGGAGCAGGCTTTGGTTTAATGGAATATTGTCACTGGTTTGATCTTCTATCCAGAACACTAAAACTTTCAACTTGTCAACAGTAAGGCTGTTTCACTTGTCATTTGTGTGTTCACTGAAGTAGCACTTTTAATTTCCTTCGAGAACTTTTTCTTTGCATTACCAGCTTGGTTAACTATTTGGTGCAAGAGGTCTAGCTTTTGGTTTTTTCTGGGCTTTTAACGTGCCATCCTCACTAAGCTTAATCATTTCTGACTTTTGGTTTAAAGTGAGAAATATCCAACTCTTCCTTAGACTTGAAGAGATAGAGGCCATTGTAAGGTTATTAATTGACCTAATGTATATATTATTTTGTCTTAGGGAATAGGGAGGCTGGAGGAGAGGGAGAGAAATGGGGAAACAGCTGTTCAGTGGAGCAGTCAGAATACACAAAGCATTTATTAAGTTCAATTCTTATAGGGATGCAGTTCGTGACACGTCAAAACAATTATCATGTAGTATAACCAAAGGTCACTATCATAGGGCGGTGCCTGTGGCTCCAGGAGTAGGGCGCTGGCCCCATATACCAGAGGTGGTGGGTTCAAACCCAGCCCAGCCAAAAACTGCCAAAAAAAAAAAAAAAAGACCAGTATCATAGATCACCATGACTGATATAATAATAATGACAAAATTTGAAATATTGTGAGAATTACCAAAATGTGACGCAGAGATACAAAGTAGGCAGATGCTGTTGGAAAAATGGTGCCAATAGACTTGATCTATGCAAGGTTGCCACAAACTTTCAATTTGTTTTTTTAAAAAAAGGGAGTGTCTGTGAAGCTCAATAATGAGGTTTGCCTGTGTCTTCTAGGAATTGTTTATATCTATTCCTGGTTTTCTCTTGTCAACTTAGTATATTTTAGGGCACTTTTTGTGCGTATGAGAATGAATATTTTTATTTGTGGCAGACTTACCAATATTTTTTGCCTTAATTTTAATAAGATGTTATTCTACCTACACTTCCAGATCTTCATATAGTAAATCTTTCATCTCTTTAATGATGTAGTAATGGGAGCAAGTTTATTATTAGTGAAAGTTTTCAATATTTTATAAATAAGTCTTCCACATGTAGACTTTTTAGTAGACTGTTTTGATTAAGATCTTTGCCTTTTTAATATGTTGAATTAACTGTTTGTTAATAACAAACTATTGATTTTACATAAAGACTTGATATAAAGACTTACCTCTTTGTATTTTTAATACATGGTAAAAAAAAATATGTGTCAGGATAAATAGTTTTCTAGAACTGAGAATTTGGAATTGCTATTCTTGGAAAAGGATACTGAAAATGAATGATTTGAAAACAAATGTACTGCCGAAGCCCCCTGGTGTTAAAGCAGTCAGCACACAGTCTCCGCTTAGACAAATTTTTTTTTTTTTAGAATAATGACCACATTACATGAACTAAGAGAGAAGAAGAATTATTTGCCTTTCCAGGCCTTGATTTTCCTCTGATAGAACTCCAGCCCTTTGCCTTCTAGCACATAGCCATCTGCTCGGCCACACTGGCCTGGTCTTGATGCAATACTCGCAAGAAGCTTGCCCTGCTGGAACTGCTCCTCCAGAAGACTGCTTATTTTGGCGTTCTTTTTCCTTTCATCATATTTGTTCTGAATTTTTTTGAACTTTTTGTTTAAAATCTCTTCTTCCCCAGGAGTCAGGTTGGCTCCTTTCTTGCGGCCCAGGGGCAGTGCATGGTGTGCTGCCAATAAGCACGATGCAGTTCTTCACCAGGGTCTTGGTACGGACCAGCTTGTTATTGGATGCACTGTAGACAACATCAGTGGTGCTTGTTCTCCTAGTACAACACTCTGAGCCCCAAGAGAAGTTCCCCACATCCAGCCTCAGGGCACGGTGTTTCTTGTTACCTCCCCAAACATGGACAGTGTGTATGCGGCGGGGGATAATCTTGGTGTTGGCAGTGGGGTGTCCCAGCTCATACTTCCGCTTCTGTGGTAGGGCTTTCTCTTGCCCCCAGTCTAGCAGCGCTTGTGCCAGTTGTCTCGAGAGATGCCCATTGCTTGGTGCTGGCTGGAAAGAGAAAATGCAAAGATGCACGGTCTGGTTTGTAAAAAAAATCCTTAGGCAATTATTTTTAATTTTGTGACACCTCTACAGAATTAAATGGAAAATAGGTCCCATCTAGACAACTTCTCTAAGATCTTTAATTTTTTTAAATTTGTATAATTTTGTTCTATTGTAGCCACCTCCTTTTTTATTTTATACTTATAATAACAAGCAATTTAACTAAAACCCTAATGGTTTCCAGGACAGTTATATTAGAAGGTAAATATGACAGCTTGAGGCTCTGTCTCAAAAAAAAAAAGAAGGTAAATATTTATTCTTAGCAAGGTAAAAGCTAAAAATAATAACTTCTGTCTTTTTTTTTTGGCCAGGGCTGGGTTTGAACCCACCACCTTTGGCGTATGGGGCCAGGGCCCACCTCCTTTGAACCACAGGCACCGCCCATAACTTCTGTCTTTAAATAGCCCTCATGAAGTGACATCAGAACTTATACAACATGAAGGAAGTGGCCCAGATAAAGCCAGAGTCTCCTGTGTGTCTCCCTTTGCACTGATCATATGATGCAGCCATTTAGCCAGGTGCTCTCGAAAAAAGTTCCTGGATGGGAGAGACCAGAACTGCTTCACCTGTTTTCCTAATGATCGTATGAAATGGAAACAGTTGGTTTATCACTTTGTGTCTCCAGATCTCCCCCTTGTAGTTCATCCAAGTACCAGGAAACTGGAACAACTCCCATTTAGGCACTAGCCAAAGAGATTCTGGTAGTTGGGAGTCCATCTGTGTTTGCCAATTGGCTATATTCAGAGGAACAATAAACTTCCTATGTCTTCGTGACAGGAAGTAGTTTTATAAGTGTGCGCCAGTGCCTGCTCAGTGCAGGCTTCTCTTCCAGAAGCCCAGATACTCCCAAGAGAGATTGGCTGCCAGAGTCATTCATGTTGGGTCATCTTCAGGCAGCTATAGGATTCAGGAACAGAAAAGACTGGCGAGTGGCTGAGGATACCTCACCCTGTGAAGTTTCCAAAGTGAAACCTCAACCCAGAGAACTTCTGATAAGGTGTCTGCGCCATTTCTCAGCTTGTAGTGTCCCAGCGTCCTCCCTACAGACCTTCCTGTACCTGCACGTTGCAGGATGACAGAGGGAGGCTGGGGCAGTCACCTGGAGCAGATGAGAAAAAAACAGTAGAGTAAAATATTTAAATTTCTATTAAAGAATTTATTTTTTAAAATTTATTTTTATTTGTTAAGAATTCGTATCTTAGAAACATTTTAAAGAATTTTTAAGTGGCTTGCAATAGGAGAGGGCAAGCAGAAAGTAAAAGCAGGACATAGATTACCTGAAACTTGTAGAAACAACATTAATTTTTTTGTCACAATGAAAATATTCCAAATTCATTTTCAGAGGGAAACTTTCTGAAAGTGACTTTGAGGGTTATGGTGGTTGGCCTCAGCCCATTTCCATTTGAGGTGTGGTTTTATTAACTTTGTAGAGGTTTTCCACCCTCTTTTCCCATCAGCAGTGTCTTTAAGTTTCTTTGTTTTAATGATAGGACCTTAGAGCAGTGGGGTGGGCTGGGGAAAAGAGACATTTGAACTATAAAAATAAAAGATTAGTCTGGGAGGCCAAGGCGGGTGGATTGCTTGAGCTCAGGAGTTTGAGACTAGTCTGAGCAAGAGGGGAGACCCTATCTTTAAAATTAGCTGGGCATTGTGGCAGGTGCTATAGTCTTAGCTACTTGGGAGGCTGAACAAGAGGATCCCTTGAGTCCAAGAGTTTGAGGTTGCTCTGAGCTATGACACTGTGGCACTCTACTGAGGACAACGAAGTGTGAGTCTGTCTCTAAATAAATAAATAATGGAGGATTAGAATTTTGTTTTCCTCTGAACAACAACGAAAAGATTCAAATTTTATCTGTATTTTTAACTTTTTTATATCCTGATTTTATGTATGTTGTATAGGGACATAAAAGTGTGTGTATATAAAATTTATAAATAAATGCATTGAAAAATTGGAGATCACTGCCTCAGAACCTGTTAATGCTGTGAATCTTTTCACACGCACCCCAAATGGTGGGGGGGAAGCTCATGCAGAAATGTATATAACATTTCAAAGAGTTTTTGAAATCATCTTATCCCTATAACACTTGTGTTCCCATTTGTCTGTGACTTTCTTTTTGCTTCCTGGATTCACATATCCTCAGCTTTTTGTCTGCTGATTGAATTGACTTTATTATACAATTCTGATGTCAGTCCTTAAGGTTTCAGCCCAGGATTAGCTCTTAACGCAGTTTACCTTGTGGGCTGATCTGTTCTCACTTCGGTGTGTTTGATTAGACGATGTGCTTCTTAAGAGGCAACATTGTTTACTTAGTTTTGTTAAGCCCAGTACTTCACACAAAGTAGATATTTGACAAATGCAGAAAGTGCATCAAACCTTATCAAATTCTGTCAGTGATCCAGGCCTGCTGGAGTCCAGCTCTCTGCTCTGTCCAGGCTCCTCCGTCTTTTCCCTCTTGCCACATTGCCGCCCCATCCCCTGCTGTGTCATGTAGTTATTTCTGTTTTAAAGAAACATGTCATCTTAATATGGCCAGTATTGATTCTTAGAACAATGGCAAGGGATTTCCAGAGAGCCCCTTGAAGTGGCCTAATACTCAGATTCTCATAATGCTATTGGATGGCTTGGTCAGAATGAGGGGCATAAAGGACTGGATATGTCTCTGGGGCCTTAGTCATGCTGGTAAGTTGGACCTTGTTGAGTAACCAGATGACTGTAGGCAGTCCTTATCTTTAGTAGCCTGTGGGACATGACCCCAGGTCAACACACCCTGTTTGTAACCAAAGGGAAATGGTTATACTATTTTGCTTGTTAGGAATTGGATCAGCTCATTCAGATGTGACACCATTGATGTCTAGTAGAAATACAAAGTGGGCCACATATGTAATTTCTTACACCTACTTTTTAAAAGGTGAAACAGGTAAAAGTAAATTTAACATACTTTATGTAGCCCACTGTACTTAATAATTTAACATGTAATGAAAATCTATTTAAGATCTATTTTAGTTTTTAGGTACTAAGTCTTCAAAATCTAATGTATTTTACTCTGAGGGTACATTTCAGTGCTGACTGGAACCATTCCAGGAATTCTATAACCAAAGTGGCTAGTGATTCTCATTGCGCAGCACGGCTCCAGAAATAGGTATTTCTGGTATATACTATTAGGGAGTCAGGGGCACCACTCTTTTTCTCCTACAAGTAGACAAATTTGTAGGAGTAATATGTTAATGGGTTATGCACATTTTCTTCTCTTTAAACCTTAGATTTTATTAGGAGCCTTGGAAATACCAAGATACTGTGTAAATTGGCTATATTTGGGGAGGGATTATATAGTTTCAAATAAGAGAAGACAGCAGAGTTTTCAACTTCATTTTGCTTTCTTTGGCTTGGGCTATTTTAGTTTCTTGGGAGGAACTTTAAATTGTTTTATGAGAAGTTCTGCTTCTCACAAATGGGACCCCTCTCATCCTTTTCTAGTTTTTTGGGTTGCAGGAAGCTGCTGGATGAGGAAATTCACAAAGCTTTTTAGATCTGGTTCCCATATCTCTTTGCATCGAGACATTGTTTTCTCTAAAAAATACAAATACAAAAGATAAAAAGATTTTTTAAAAAGTAGAAAAAGGGTTGTTACTTAGTTGTGTGAAGCTAGTCTTAGTTGGTTAAAGCCTCTAGCTGGTGCCCTTTTGGAACATAAGTACATAATTCTTTACTTATTAAAGCACACAGATGGCTGATTGCAGACCAAGTATCTTGGATTTGGAACCTTGGCCAGAGAATCCGTGTTTTACACCATGATAGAGTAAATGGGATGAACATTTCTTAAGTCTCTTTTGAAACTTTTTCACTCTGTTTTAAGAATTGCAGCCTTAGTTGTTTAAATCAACAATTTCAGCTTTGAAAATTGTCAGAGTAATTTCAAATAATGTCACTGAAAGTTTGGTAAAGAATAATTATTCATAATCCTATCCCCATAACAATATTATTTTATTTCCTTTGTTTATGTACATATTTTTGGATACTCCTAACCATTTTGTAGCTTTGGGGGATGGAATACTTTTTAAAATATGGGTTTGTGAGGTACTTGGTCTTTATAGTAAAGTAACATTTTATTTTGCAGTCATTTAATAGCACGGGAATGTGTCTGGGCTGGTGAAGCAATTCTCCATGAAGTAATACAGAGATCCACTTGTCATGGTTGTCTTTGAGTTGCTACCAATTTACACGTAAGCCTGTGGCAGGGAGGGGAGGAAATTTAGGACAGTTTGCCATTGAGGGGAAGAGGAAGTTTTGTACTGTCTCTTTTGCTCACATCATCTCAGTGAGAACTTAGTTGCATGGTTAAGCCTAATTGTGAAGGAGTCTAGGAGGTGGAGCCCAACTGTCTGGTTTATATGTTCAAGAAGAATGTGAGATAGACTTCAGGGGACAACTGGTTGTCTGCCACAACTTAAGTAAGTTAGTCTTGGCAACCTCTGTCAAAGGGGAGAATTATGAGGAAGTTTATAGTGGAGTCATTTTGTGCTTTCAACTTTTAAGGATTATGTAATTTCTCAGATGTGTGTACCATAGTTTCACTAATATCCAGCTTTGTGGAATACTTACATTGCTTTAAATTACATACTGTTAGAAATAAAAATAACATTGTACCTGCATGGGTTTTGATTTACACCTGGGCCTCTCATAGTACCCCATGCCAGAGCAAACTGTGGCCCTGAACCATTGCCTGGCCTCTGTGTCTATAGGCTGCTAGCACTGAAGTGGGTTGCACAGAGGAAAAAAACAAACAAACAAAAAAAAAACATTGTACAAACATGCTAGTCAGAGTTTTCTCCATATTTTGTATTATTTCCTTAAGAATGGTTTTTATAGAAGTGGAATTATTGGTCCAAACAATGCAAATATTTTTATAGAGTTTGTATTTGTGCATTACTTTTCTAACGTAACATTTCAGCACTTGAAAGAGAGTGCAACTTTGAAGTATATTATACTGTTGAACTTGGACAGTTGGCCCCAAGAATAATGGGAATTGGTGGCATTCTAGCTTAAGGCTGCTCACAATCCCCTACCCCCTCTCTGCCCCAGCTCGTTGGCATGGAGATAAGCCAACCAGTGATAAGGCTATAAGGACCCCTCAGTCTGTAGGGGTCTTAGCTCTTGGAAATGTGGGCGATTCACATTGGCATTATTTGTGGATCTAAATGTCCAAAGGTGCAAAAGAGGGCTAGTGCTCAGCTCAAATACTTTGAAGTTTTGGTAGTGTTTGGGGTAGGCGTATTTCTAGATGAGTCTGTGCACATGCTCAAGAAAGACCTTAGAAAGGCATAAAGTATTCACATACTTTTGACTGACTACGAAGTTGCATCAGTGCACCAGGAGACTTGAAAAGACCTTATGGAAAGTTAAACTCAGGGCACACTTGGAAACATTGATTTTTTTTTTTTTTTTGAGATAGAGTCTCACTTTGTTGCCCAGGCTAGAGTGCAGTGGCATGATCATAGCTCACTGCAACTTCAAACTCTTGGATTCAAGTGATCCTCCTACATCAACCTTCCAAGTAGCTGAGACTACAGGTACAGGTCACCATGCTTGACTGATTTTTTTGTAGAGGTGGGGTCTTGCTGTGTTGCCCAGGCTGCTCTTAAACTGAACTTAGAATGTGCTCCTCTACCCACTCACATATTCATCAGCAGAGATGGAAGCCTTACTTTCTTGAGGTGTTTGAACACAATCTCTGTCCAATCTCAGAGTGACTACTAAATGATTCAGTGGGTCAATCCTTGAGACACAGGTTTAAAAATAAAACTAAGTATTAAAACAATACAAAACAAAAAAAAAAAAACTGAGCAGAGATATCAGTGATAACATAATCACAGAGGAGATAGATTTCACATGTTTACCCTAGGCATGATACTAAATAAAAACAAATAAAAATGACAATAGTACCTTTAAAAGGGAAAAAAGGTTCAGAACTCAGTTGCCACATTATCTAAAATCCCTAGGTGTAACAACAACAAAATGACAAGGTGTATAAAGTAACAAAGTGTGACTCATGCCTAGGAAAAAATTAGTCAGTAGAAATTGTCTCTGAATGTCCTTGAATATTGGATTTAATAAAGACTTCAACTATTATAAATGTGTTAAGAGAACCGATAGAAACTATGGTTAAATAATTAGAGGAAAATATAACAATAATAAGTCAACAAAGGTAGCTTCTCAATCAGGATGTAGGAATTATTTTTTAAAGTTAAAATAACAAAAAATGTTCTCTTGATATGACGAGAGGGCATTGCAGCACAGTAGTGTTCCTTCTCCAAACCTGAGTCTAATTATGAGAACACAGCATAAAACCAAACCAGGGTCGTTCTGTAACAGCACCTGACCAATACTCTTTAAACTGTCAAGTTCAAGAAAAACAAGGAAAAATTGAGAAATAATTATAGCTCAGAGGAGATCAAAGAGATGTGATGACTAAATGAAATGTGACGTCCTATTTTGGGCCCCGGAGCCGAACAATGACATTAGTGGAAAAACTGATGAAATCGCAGTAAAGTCTGTGTTTTAGTTTATGGTGTTAGACCAAAGGAAATTTCTTATTTTTTATGAATGTTCCATAGTTACATAAGATATTTACATAATGTCTGTATTAATGTATGTGTATATAAACATATGTATATGTATATACACATGTATTTGTGTTTATATATGTATGTGTGTGTATGGTTTTTAAGTATAACATGGTTATGTAACATACTATCAGTAGAGGAAAATATTAACATTATGTAAACATGCAGGGGCTCACTATACTGTCTTTGCAATTTTTCTGTAATTAAATTTATTCCAGTGTTTATAAATCCAGTGGAAATTCTAGAGTTGAAGAATATAATGCCTGAAATGAAAAATTCACTAGAGGGCTCAACAGCAAATTTCATATGACATTGAAATGAATCAATGAACTTGATGACAGACCAATAGAAATTATTCAATCTAAAAAAAAAGAGAGAAAAGAAAAAAGGATTATAAAATGAACACACAATCACACGGGTAAGGAGGGAGGAGGGAGTGAGTAAATTCATATCTACCGGGTACAGTGCACGTCATCTGGGTGAAGGGCACACTTACATATATAACTTTGGCTCAATCTGTATAAAAATAAAATACGTAAACAAAACGAAACAAAACGTGTGCCCTAACATTCCAAAATAAAAGAAGCAACATCAACAGAGAATGAACATAGCCTCAGAGATCTGTGTAAAACCTCAAGTATACAATGTAAGTGTAATGAGACTCCCAAAAGGAGAAAGGTGCAGAGAAATGGCCTTTTGGAAAACTTTTCAAACTGGGTAAAGAAAACAGACACCCAAAAGGTCAATGAATCTCACTAAGACTAATCCTGAGGCCCATGCCTAGACAGCATAGTGGAACTGTTGCAAGGCACAGAGAGTATCTTAAAAGTAGCAAGAGATAAACAACTCACAGCACACAGGGAAGGAGCATTGTTATGATGAGTGGATAGTTTCTCATCAGAATCAATGGAAGCCAAAGATAGTGGGAAAATTGTCTATGAAAAATTCTACATTTAGCAAAACTTTCTTTCAAAAATGAAGGTGAAATAAACACACTCCTATTCAAAGATTGCATTTATCCTAGCAGATCTACCTTACAAGACATACTAAAATAAGTTCTTTAGGTTGACAGGAAATGATACCAGATGGTGACTCAGCTCCACAGGAAGAAGTGAAGAGCACTGGAAATGTCAGTATGTAGGTTAATGTCAAAGACTTTAAATTCATTTTTCTCATTTTGTCTTTAAGACCCATTGAATTCTTTGGAAAACAAATTTGATATCTGTAATGTTTCACCTGCTGCGTGCTCATTTGTCCTAGTCGTAAGCAAATTTCCTTCACCTGTTTGCCTTTTCGTCTATGGAAGAAACTGTGATGATGACTCTCAGACTTTGCTTCAAGACTCCTTTCTGCTCTTAAGATTACTGAGAACTCCACACAGCTTTTGTTTAGATCATTTTATGTATTGATGTTTATTATAGTAGCAATTAAAATTAAGAGAAAATCTAGTATTCATTTAAAAATAATACCAATTACACATTAGCATAATAACTTTTTTTAAATTAAATTAAAAACAAGCTGGGTTCACGCCTGTAATCCTAGCATTTTGGGAGGCTGAGGAGGGTGAATTGCTTGAGCTAAGGAGTTCAACACCAGCCTGAACAAGAGTGAGACCCCATCTTTACTAAAAATGGAAAATCTAGCTGGGAATTGTGATCGGTGCTTGTAGTCCCAGTTACTTGGGTGGATGAGGCAAGAGGATCACATGAGCCCAGGATTTAAAATTAAAAACAAAAACCCCTATGTTTTCCAAAGTGACACATTGAGAGTGGCATTGTTTTTTACATTCCCAAGTCTCATGGTGACTGCCTTAATAGAAGACAGTTGGATTATAATATAGATTCTGCATCGAACTTGTTCCAATGTGCGACTTTAGCCAAAGGATGTGAAAACAGTCTGGCTCCACTCAGATGTAGCAGGAAAAGGAAGGAGTACTTTAGAAGCCTTTTTGTGTAATTGTGGA
>NW_003852508.1:2003401-2006746 GCF_000181295.1 Otolemur garnettii | reverse complement strand
TATGTACTTAATTTAAAACGTATTTATAGCATTATTTTCATCATTATTACTGTAAATATATTATAATAAATATTGTTGTAAACATTATAAATGTTGTATTTTTATCTCCTTTTGGTGAAATTAAATAATTCAGAAGTATATAAAATGCAGTTAAAAGGCCAGGTGAGGTGGCCTGTAATTCTAGCCCTCTAGGAAGCTGAGGTGGATGGATTGCTTGAGCTTAGGAGTTTAAGACCAGTTAAAACGAGAGTGGGACCCTATCTCTTAAAAAATATATAGCTCGGCATTATAGCAGGCAACAGCTACTTGAGAGGCTAAGGCAAAAGGATCGATGACTTGAGCCCAAGAATTTGAGGTTGCTGTGAGCATTGATGCCCCAGCACTCTACTGAGGGTGACAGAGTAAGGCTCTGTCTCAACAACAACAAAAAATAAAATAAAATGCAGTTAAAGAGAATATCTTCTTACCAATTCCCCAGAATTAAGCAATGTTTATAATTTTTTAATGCTTTTCTGAAAATTTGTTTAAAGATAAGACATATCTTGGCATGATTACATATGTATAAATGTGAAATATGAAAATCTTTTTCAAGCAAATGGAATAATTCTTGAATACTATAATGAACAATACTATACATATTATATAAATACATTTTGAACATCTTTATAACAGTGTGACAGATATGTCATTCTATTTTTTTTTTTAAGAGACAGTTTCACTTTATTGCTCTCAGTAGAGTGCTGTGGCATTGGGTTCCAAAGATATCAAACCTGCCACCTTTGATATATGGGGCTGGCATCCTACCCCGTGAGCCACAGGCACCCCCCCACGATAGATATGTCATTTTTGTTTAACAACTGCTTGGTACTTGTTTTGGTTTTGGTTTATTTTTCAAGTCAACCTTAATAGTAGGTTGGTTATGTAAGCAAAGGTCTTCAGAACAAAAAATTTTCAGTAGTGAAAGCACCGCTTTTCAAATTACTTCCCCCTCAAATGTTGCTCCTGATCCTTTCATTAACAGTTTTTTTTTTTTTAGTTCAAGAGATCCTCCTGCCTCAGCCTCCCATGTAGCTGGGACTTCACCCACAACCTTGCCTGGCTAATTTTTCTGTTTTCAGTAGAGACAGGTTTTTCTCTTTCTCATCCTGGTCTGGAACTCCTGAGCTCAAGGGATCCTCCTGCCTATGCCTCCCAGAGTGCTAGGATTATAGGCATAAACCAGTGCACCAACCCTTTTGTTAATCATTTTAGTAAAAGACAAAATCCGTTGCAAACTGAAATTGCATTCTCTTGCAAAGTATGCAGGCTTTTATGAAGTTATTGAGTATGATATTAAAGAACTAATGACAGAATGACAAGTGAAGAAGAGAAAAATTTTCGAGGATGACGACGTAATGGACGCTTTACGATGATGGTATAATTGAAGACTGCTTTGACTAGCAAATGATTAAAGAGAGGCCCTTAGGAAAAATGGATAGAACTTTTCAGTATTTTTGCAAAAATGTCTTTGTGATTGTGGCATGAAAGAAAAATATGAAGGATATTTTACAGTGTTATTATACAATTTTGTTGAAAATATTACAATTAAAAAGTCAACACTTGATATTTTATTATAAGAATCTGCATATAGTTGAAATTATAAATTACATTTTGTTAAAAATGAAATAATTTAAACTTGTTTTTATAGTCTTAGTTTATTTTTCAGGTCAAAGCCTTGAAAATCAACTACTTTTTTCAGTGTTTACAATTGCATTTTCGTTTCTAGTCTAAAGATTCACTAGTTGGTCTTTTCCCAGTTATTACTAATCATTTGAAAAAGCAGGATCTTAAGAGTTTCATCGGGTGAATGTCCTATAATTTAATCAGGTCCCTACTGATCAAGATACTCAAGCTTACAATTTGTTTTGTTTTCTTATAGCAATTACAAACAGTGCTGCAGTAAATATCTTGTGCTTATGAGGTCAGATGACTAAGTTAGCAAACTCATCCTAGAAAATGTGCCACATACCTTGTTGCTGAATATCAATCACTATGCTCACCTCTGAAGGAAGACCCCTGGGATGCGGTGCTCTGACACCATTGCCTCCATCACCCTTCAAAGTACTTTTCCTAGGATGAGTTCACTAACTTAATTGTCAGACTGTATATATACACTATATATATATTTACATTTCCGTGGTAGTGTATCTGTGGTTATTCTCACTACAAAATTCTGTGTAACCTGTAACAGTGCTTCCCTTGTCCAGATTTTCTTTTCTTGAATTATTACAGTGAGTTCAAATAGTGATGAATCTGATATTATCCAAATCTGTTTAGTTGCTGAGAATTGGATGGCAAGAATAGGGATAGTCCATAGATGTGGGTTCATTTGAAAATTTATCCTGATCTATTCAGTTCCTGAGTTGGCGAGTGTGTGAATAATGAGAATATCTGTTGTTTCTGTCTTATTACCATCTCCACAATCTTACAGGTGCTGAGGTATTATCAATCTATGTAATCTTTGCCAATTTAACTAATTTAGGTGAAAATAAAAAGGCGACTCACTAGGTCTGTTTTGTGTCTGTTTGATTATAAGTGATGTTGTGTATACTTTTATATTTAGGACATTTGTATTCTTAAAATGTACCTGGAATTATTTTTTGATTACATTGCAAATATGACATAATATTAGGGAAATAAAATTCAATTAAAATCTTATCTCTTGGCAGTGCCTGTGGCTCAAAGGAGCGGGATGCTGGTCCCATATACCGGAGGTGGCGGGTTTGAACCCAGCCCTGGCCAAAAACTGTAAAAGAAAAAAAACCAACTTTTTACGTTTTTCCCATTTATTTTTTACTTATATATATTCATGGGGCTGTGAGTGCAGTTTTGTTACATTGATACATTGCCTGGTGGTGAAGTCAGGGCCCTCGGTGCATCCCTGAGACCCTGTACGTGGTACCCACCAAGCTACCTCCTGTTGTCCAGCCCCCTGCCGTCCCTCCTCTTCTGACTGTTTTATGGTAATTGTTTGTGTGTAGCAGTTTTATTCAGTTAAATGTGTTGGGTTTTTTTCCTTTAAGGCTTCTAGTTCCTTGTCATGCTTAAAGTATTGTCTTCTCTGTGTCGAGATAAATACGTTTCTGTATTCCTGTGTTCTTCTATAGTTTACCTTATTCGTTATGATTCTGCTTCCACAGTTTGTTTCTCATGTTTTTGTCTTTCCTCTATCTGGAATTTATTGTGCTGTAAGGTGCAAGACAGGAACCTAACTTCTTTCCCTCATACTTAACTACCCGGTTTCCCCTTAAGTTATTAAATAACGGATCTTTTCCCTATTTGTTTGAAACTCCACCTCTGTCACCT
>NW_003852508.1:1999883-2002240 GCF_000181295.1 Otolemur garnettii | reverse complement strand
CCAAGGGCAACATAGTGAGACTCTGTCTCAAAAAAAACCTTTCTTCATGGAGTTTTTTTTACAATTTTTGTTGTTTACACTGGATTTACTTTTATTTGGTTGCAATTATATATGGACTATTTTCTCTCACTGTGTTTTCCAACTAATTATGTATCGGCAAACTATTGATTTTTAATTTTGTAAATCAGCTATGTACTGAATTTATTGTTTCCAATAGTTTTTCTGTATCTTCTGTTGTTTATTTAATAATCACCTGCAAATAATGCATCACTTGCAAATAAGATTGATTTTGCCTTTTTCCCTCTTCACTTTTGTAGGAACTACTGATTTGGGGATAAGTTGTTTGTTTTATTCAAATGCATTTTGGTACATCCATCGAGATGTTTACAGTTGTTCACCTTTGATCTGTGAATATAGTAAATTACTTTAGTAGATGTTGTAACACTGACTTACCCTTAGAAACCTAGGATGATTTTTACTCTTACTTGGTTAGGATATATTATTCTTTGGATGACTCTACTTACTAATACTGTACTTAGGGCTTTTGCTGCAATATTGTTGAATTGGTCTGTAGCTTTCTCTCCCCGTCCACTGTCATGTGGTACAGTACTGTGGTGAGACCATCCTTGTAATTTTTTTTAATCTAAATTGAAAACAGTGAAGCAGTAGAGAAAAAAGATTTTTTAAAACTTTTTTTGGTTTTGATACAAAGATCTTCAGAGCAGTAAGCAAATTAACTTGTTACCAGGGAAACTGGCATCATACATTGCTGGTTATAAAGCTGTCTTTTCTATCAAAGTGGAACAAAGTACAATCATTACAAGATGTAAAGTGTTGACGTAATGCAGTGGTAAACATATTTAATACCATCTTTCCTTAGATAATTTTTCGTCTATCTCATCCTGTGAGAAGGAATGGATGGGTATTATTAGCTCTGTTTAACAAATGAAAAGGTTTAAGTTCAGAGAGAATTGCTGCTTGCCAGAGGTCACCTGGCTAATAGGGTTTAGCTCTAAAATCAGAAACCAAATCTTCTGACTCACGGTCCAGTGCTCCTTGACTTCACTACATCCTCCTGAGGAGCAGAGCTGATGAAGTTTCATGAATCAAATCACATGCACATTTCAAAATAGGAGGGACCTTGGCCCAGGTTTTATCTTCAAAGCAATTGTGTATAAAGAGTTCGGTACTTTTCTTGTAATACATATTGTAATTTAGTTCGTGCCCAAATCTTGAGGTGCTCAGAAAACAGGTTTATAACTTTGTACTACAGATAGCAACAAAGAATCACCCAATCTAAAAACTGGAGCTGCTTTTTCTACCTGCAAAGGATTATATAAATTCTTCCCAGTTAAAATCAAAAGAAAAAAATAATACTGTTTTCTTACACTCGTGGACAAAAAAAAAAAAAACAAAACTAAACTAAATTTCTTTGTTTTAAAAGCATGAATTATAATTTTCTTTATTACTAAATTAAAGTATGTTCAAGATTAAGGGAAAGAACAGGCAAAAGTGTAAGAATCATTTGTAGTCTGACCATCAGAGATAACTTTGTGAACGTATTATTCGTGTTTAGCTCACTAATCCTAATGTCTTTCTATCTGAATATATTTTTTCTCTTACTATGCATAATATTTTGTAATTAATTTTTTAAAGAAATTATATTGTGAAATATAATTTCATTATGAAATATCCTTTTGTAGAAATAAATCCTGGAGTGGAGATTTTTTTCCTAAATAAAGTCTTATTAAATACCCAAATATATGCAGTATGTTATTTTATTAATGTAGATTTGATGAAAAATTTGAAATAGGGTTGTGTCCAGTGGATGCTGATAAATATTTAGCAAGTTGATAGCTGAAAGAAAAGTAGCCCTGATTAGTGGTGTTTATCACTTTTTTGTGGTGTATACACTCACCATGGTTGATTTGAAGCTACCAGTACAGTGCCACTGAATGGGGATTTGGGAAGAGGTGTGCAGCCTTCCTCCTGAGCCAGCATGAGCGTGCGGTTAGTTACATCAGCTAGAGACTTTTAGTTACGGGTAGCAAAAAACTTGCTCCAAATTCTTTTGGATAATAGGATTTACCAAGAAGATAAGGTTGAGTAGCTCCAGGTTTGGTTAATACTACAGCTCAGCATTATCATTACTGACCTGTGTTCTTTTTATCTTTCTGTTTTGCTATCTTTGATATGTTGGAGGTGTCCTCACCGTAGATTCCATTGTAGTTGTAAGGTGGCTTTAATAACTCCACGTATCCGAACAGAACAACTCCTGAAACATGACAACTTCCAGAGGAAGGGAAGGGATGTCTTTTTCTTTTGTATCATTTTAAGCATAAAGAAACCTGTTCCAG
>NW_003852508.1:1996967-1999863 GCF_000181295.1 Otolemur garnettii | reverse complement strand
GTTAGTTACATCAGCTAGAGACTTTTAGTTACGGGTAGCAAAAAACTTGCTCCAAATTCTTTTGGATAATAGGATTTACCAAGAAGATAAGGTTGAGTAGCTCCAGGTTTGGTTAATACTACAGCTCAGCATTATCATTACTGACCTGTGTTCTTTTTATCTTTCTGTTTTGCTATCTTTGATATGTTGGAGGTGTCCTCACCGTAGATTCCATTGTAGTTGTAAGGTGGCTTTAATAACTCCACGTATCCGAACAGAACAACTCCTGAAACATGACAACTTCCAGAGGAAGGGAAGGGATGTCTTTTTCTTTTGTATCATTTTAAGCATAAAGAAACCTGTTCCAGAGGTTCCAGCAGACTTCCCCTTGTGCCTGTTTCATGTGGCCATTTCTAAACTAGTCTCTGGCAAGACAGATGGAGCCTTTACAGTTGTCTCAGACTGATCAGGGCCCACTCCTCAGATCTGAAGCCACACTCCCTTGAGGCACATGGCTGCCCAGACACCTGCATAAAATTTTGCTTCTTTTAGGAATAATTATACAACCAGCAGTGTCTGTGGCAGAGGGATTGGAAATGACATTTTAAATCATATTATCAACTTCAATATATTATGTATTCTATTCTATTTTAGTTGTGTGGCAGAATTTTTTATTCATCAAAAAGAGTTGCAAGTGTTAACAGTATTCTTTCCCACTCATTCTGTGAGGCTAATATTACCCTAATAGCAAAACCTAACAAAAACGTCAGAAGAAATGGAGACTATAGACTAATATCTCTTATGAATATAGATACAAGAATCAAAAAAAAGTACCAGAAAATCTAGTCAAGCAATAGATACAAAGAATTCTACACCACGACCAAGTAGGATTTATCCCAGGAGGGCAAAGATATTGACTTAACATCTGAGAATCAATTGGTGTAATATGGCATGTCACCAGAGGGTGTTGCAAAGGTCACCCCTAAAGTCGCCATACATAGGGAAAATGGGCATGGCAACTTTAGGGGTGAATTTTGGGACACGCTGTAGAATTAAAAAAAAAACAACCCACATGATCATAAAAAATAGATGTAATAAAAGCATTTGACAGAAGCCAACCCTGTTTCATGATAAAACCACCAAGAAAACTAGAAATAGAAGGGAACTTCCTTAACCTGGTAGAGGACATCTACCAAAAAACTCACAGCTAACATTGTGCTTCCTGGTGAAAGAATGGCTGCTTTCCCAGTAAGATTAGGATTAAAATAAGGATGTCTGTTTCTTGATTCAACATTATACTTGAAGTTCTAGCATGTATTCTCTGAAGATTATAAAACATTGTTGAAAAGATTGAAAATCTAAATAAATGGGAAAATATCCCCTGTTCATGGGTTGGAAGACTTAAAATTATTAAAGTGACAGTGCTGCCCAAACTGATCTACAGATGCAGAATAGTTCCTTTCAGAATCCCAGCTGGCCTCTGTCGAAATTGATAAGCTGATTTGAAAATGTATATAGAATTGCAGGGAACCCAAAATAGCAAAATAAATAAATAAGTAAGTAAATTCTTGAAAAAAGTAGAACAAAGTAGGACTCACAATTCCTGATTTCAGAATTCACTATAAAGCAAAAGTGAAGATAGTGTAGTACTGGCAGAAGCACAAACATGTAGATCAATGGAAGAGAATTGAGAGTTGAGAAATAAACTATGGTCAACTTATTTTTGATAAGGGTGCCAAGACCATTCAGTGGAGGAAAGAATATCCTTTTCAACAAATTGTGCTCAACAACTGGCTGGCCACATGCAAAAGGAATGAATTTCAAATACATGCTACAACTCCTAGAACTGGGATGGATACAAATTTAGAGCCCAAACTTTGCAAATCAGTAACACATGTATAAAGCATTCGGATACGTGCATTCAGGGAAGTGCCAAGGGACATCCTAATTTACGATTTGTGTAAACACATTTATCCTGCAACATTGGTTATTTTGGTAAGATTCCCAAAGAATTAAAATTCTAAAATGTTTGAATGTTATATTGTTAGGAAATAATTTGCATGCCATAAAATCACCTTTTTATGATAGATAGTTCAGTAGTTTTTAGTATATTCACAGAATTTTCACTATTCACATAGATAGTTCAGTAGTTTTTAGTATATTCACAAAGTATATTCATGAAGTACAACCTTCGCTACTAATTCCAGAACCCTTTCATCACCACAGAAAGAAACTTTGTACCTATTAGCAATCACTTTCTATTCCTCCTTCCCCAGTCCCTGGCAACCAATAACATACTTTCTGTCTCTGGATTTACATATTGAACATTTTTTTTTTTTTTAGAGACACTTTGTCACCCTTGGTAAAGTGCTGTGGCGTCACAGCTCACAGCAACATCCAGCTCTTGGGCTAGGGCAATTCTCTTGCCTCAGCCTCCCGAGCTGGGACTACAGGCCTCCCGCCTGGGACTACAGGCACTCGCTATTTTTGTTGCAGGTGGCACTGCTGTTTTAGCTGGCTGGGGCTGGGTTTGAACCCACCACCCTCAGTATATGGGGCCAGCGTCCTACTCACTGAGCCACAGGTGCCGCCCTGAACATTTTTTATCAACAAATGTAAAAGAGTTAAAACTGCCCACTAGTTAAATTATGATCAGTTAGGAAACAGTTTGAACATTTATGGTCACAGCATTCACTTTAAATGATTGTAAATAGTCCGTATTTCTATTTTAAAGTATAATAATATAGTAAGTAACTAAATTTAATTTTTTTTTACTATATAGTGATACCTGTTTCACAATTAAATGTTTACTTGACTACTTTTGAAAACCATTTTCTGCTCAACACTTTAGAAACTCTTGAGAGAACATGAGTCATAATTTAAAAATCAAATGTACTTGGGCGGTGCCTGTGGCTCA
>NW_003852508.1:1988267-1992607 GCF_000181295.1 Otolemur garnettii | reverse complement strand
AAAAAAAAAAAAAAAAAGAAAGAAAAAAGAAGAAAGGACGGGAGGGAGGGAGGATAGGGAGAAAAGAAAGAAAGAGAGGGAGGGAGGGAGCATTATGGTCAGACTTTTACTTAATGCTAAATCTATTTATTTACTTATTTTTAAAATTCCATGTCTTTCTCATTGTAATTTAGATTAATGGATACCAGAACACTTTTAAAGAATTTGACTCAAGTCCTTGCTGTGTGTATTTCCAAAGGGAGTTACTTGTCCTGCTAGGCCTCTTCTGTTTTGCATTTAGTCATCTTCTCTTTTCTCCTTGGGTAATCCTATTCACCGCCAGTCTTGATTAGTGGACCCAATCCCTCTCTGAAGCCCAGCTCTCTTTGCAAATTTTAGTTGATGACTTCTTTGGACTTACTAGAAAACTGGATAAGAACACCTTGGTTATGATCCTGGATTATCTGTGTGAAGACTGTCGTTATCTGTTTTAACCCTTACAACAACTGTGTCCAAGCACTTTCTCAGTATCCTGAAGAAAACTGAGGCTTCCAGTGTAACTTGTATCAAGAATCCATGGCTAGGACTAAAAAAGATGGAGATTTTACATCTTTTGTATTAACCTGGATGGAGGTGAAACACATTTTTCTTAGTAAAGTATTGCAAGAAGCAAGAATCTAATATACTCAATTCTGATATGAGGACATTTGATGACCTAGTAAATGGTGGGTGGTGGGAGAATGGGGCAGCAGAGAGAAGGAAGGGAGTGGGGGGTCACAGTGTGTGACATACCTCTTGGGGGTGGGACACAATTGTAAGAGGGACTTTACCTAACAAATCTAATCATTGCAACCTGTTTATTTGTACCCTCAATGAATCCCCCCCAAATAAATAAATAAATGGAAAAGAAAAAAGAAACCCATTTAAATCTATATAAATATGCATTGAAATTCATTCTTTTTATGATTTTAGTCTTTAAAACCCTATATTGGCCTAAACAGTAATTAAAATTGAGTAAGCCAGTTCTATATGCACCAAAACAGAACAACAATTCTGCTAAGAAATAATATTGAAAAGAGAACAATGTTTAAAAAAAAAATGCATGGCTATGAAGAGTTAACCTTGGACTTGAATTAGTGATAAGAGAAACTAAAGCCAGTGCTCCCCTGGCCCAATTTTAAGAGGATGTTTGCTTGCATGCATTTCAGATAAGGGAATTCCAATTTTAAGGAATTATATGAAAATATGTTTTCCTGTGCATTATGTACCAAACATGAAATTTGCCTTTAACTATCCTAAGAGTATATAATTTGGTGATATTAAGTACATTCCTTGTTGTTATCCAACTATTAACCGCTATCCATTTCTCAAACTTTTTCATCTTCCCAAACAGAAACTCAGTTATCCTTAAGCAATAATTCAAGATTCCCCCCTCTCTCCAACCTCTGGTAGCCTCTTCTCTATTTTCTGTGTCTAACGAAGACAGTATCTTTTCATGAGGAAGTTTTGTTGATGTTAGATGATATAGATGAGCTTTTAAATTTCTTTGTAGAGTGCTGATTATAAATGCATTTCTTTTGAACAAGAAGTACCATGTACTTCAATGCAAATTAAGTTATTTTTGCTTTCTTAATTCCTTGGCTATTCTATTTTAAACAAAGCATTATAATGACATATACTAAATACAGACAGCTTCGTGTTCTCTTCATTTTATTAAATGTAAACAAATGGTGGTAATTTAAGAGAAAAATGCCTTTTTCTGAACCTTACGAAACTGCTTTTAATACATTGTTCTAGATAGAGCTCCTTAAATTGCATTACAGTTAATCTTAGTATCCTTTGCAATTTAAGTTCATCAGAACACCCAAGAGATGACTCTCTTTTTTGTCAGCTTTCATAAATTCGAATCATGTCCTCCTTAGCTGATGGTGGTCATACTGTGCCTGATTTGAATGAAGCTGTTTTTGTTAAGTCAATGTAGAATGTAAGAATAATTGCACATTGTATTCCATTAGAAATAGTTCCTGAGTGGTGCTCTATACTTTGGCTAGATCCTGGGCTTCTTTTTTTCTGGATCCCATTTACCCATAATGTTGTAAAAAGACTACTAGTTGTTTTCAGTGGTTGAGTTGGGTCTCCAAACTAGTCTACTGTTGGAAATAGAGGTATTCTTCTCAAAGATTTTGCCAAACAGATTCATTCATCCTACTTAGTAAATGGTCTTCCCTTGGTTAGCTACCACTATCATCATTATTGTTATTATTATTTTTAGAGATGAGGCCTCACTGTGTTGCCCAGGCTGGGGTGCAGTGGTTATTAGAGGTGTGATCATAACACAATACAGCCTTTAACTCCAGGGCTCTGGGGATCTTTCTGCCTCAGCCTCCCTCCTAGATGGTAGGCATGGGCCATTGCCCCCGGCAGTGCTGCATGTATTCTTAACTTGTTGTAAATCAGTGACCATTTCAGAACTAGATAAAATAATTTTTAATATTAACTACAATAGCTTGCTTTCATCTTCTGAAGGTACTAAAGGAGCAGATTGGGGGTGTGAAGAGGATTCGAACCGAATGTTCTTTAACCTAGCTCTCTAAGAAACTTTTAAGCCCTGAAAGGGATTCTGTTTCATGTTTGTTGAGCAGTGGCCTTCTTGTCACTTGCTTTCTATATTGGGTTGAAAGTGGCTTCTTTCTGTCTTTAATATTACTGGGGTGTGAAAGGGAGAGGAATGCTGTTTGTATACAGAGAAAACAGCTAGCATGAGGGACTGCTGTCGAGTTTGAATAGTTACTTACCTTTGTGAGTCTGGGCCATTTGCCGTGCCAGTCCTCTGCTGTCTGTGTGCCTTAAGGTTTTGGTTTGAGCCATCCTCTGTCTCCTTGGGTAATCTTACTTACCATTCACTCTCTAATCCCTCTCTCCAACACAGCTCTCTTTCAAGGCCTTGAGACCCCCGTGCACAGCTACTAAATGGACATTTCCACTTAATATCCCAGGCACTAACCTCTCCTGAAACATTAAAGCGAATCAACTTCTTAAATCCCACCACTTTTCTCTATTCTCCTGTCTGCTACCCTCATCTGGACCATCACCTCTTCTCTCAGATCTCCCTGTAAACTGAAGTCTTACACTGAGTTAAGCCATTCCACGTGTTGGGACCCAGAGTATTATTTTCACAATGTAATTCGTGTATTTCTTTTCCTAGGTAAAACCTCTGGGTGGCTTCCCTTTATTTTTGCCTACAATTCTGACTCCTTAATATGATTGTCAGTCTTTTATTACTTCTCCGTTCTCAGCCCCCTCATCATTTCCAATGTAACTTTAAACTCTAACTATTAAACTTTGTTTGGGTGTGACAGTAGTGTAGATTTTGCCCCTCTTTTTGAAAACTAACAGGTATAATTTACACACAGTTTGATGAATATGTAAACTCTTCCATACACAGTTTGATGAATATGTAAGACCCCAATCAAGACATTGTACTCTTCAGTCACCCCAAAAAGTTATCTTGGGCCCCTTTGTCATGGTTTTCCCCTCAGCCTCTGCCCCAGGCAACCACTGACCTGGTTTCTATTACTGTTGATTAATTTTGCATTTTGTAGAAATTTGTGTAAATGGAGCCACACAGAGCACTCCTTTTATTCCTGGCTTTCACTTAGCATGAGATTTATCCATGTCATTTCATGTATCAGTTCATTTCACTCATTACTGTGTCGTGTCGCATTGTGTGGGTACACAGCGGCGTATTTGTCTGTTCATCATTTGGTAGATGCTTGTGTTGTTACCAGCTTTAACTGTTACGAATAAACCCGTTAGGAACATTTGTATTCAGGTCCTTCTTTGGATATACATTTTTAGTAACAAGAGGGTTCCGGTTACTCCACATCATGTCAACACGAGATGCTGGTCTGTCCTTTTAGCCGTTCTTGCAGGTGTGTAGTGGTATCTTACTGTTGTTCTAGTTTGTGTTTATCCAATGATTAAACTTGTCCAGCATCTTTTCATAGACATATTGGGTATTTGTATGTCTTTTATTGTAACTTGTCTGTTTAAATATGTACCTCATATTTTTATAGGGTTGTTTTATTGTTCTGAATATATATATATATATTCTGGATACAAGTTTTTTGTCAGACTTCGTATCACAAATATTTTCTGTGAGTTTTTCTTTCCTTACCACTATATTTTGAAGGACAGGGGAATCTAACAAAATTTGAATTTTGTCAAATGTATTTTAATTTATAAGTTTTCAGTTACTATGAAGTCCAGTTAACATTTTTTCTTTTATGATTAGTGTTTTGTGTCTAGAAATTATAACTTGGCTCGGCGCCTATAGCTCAACCGGCTAAGGCGCCAGCCAC
>NW_003852508.1:1987165-1987787 GCF_000181295.1 Otolemur garnettii | reverse complement strand
AAAAAAAAAAAAAAGAAATTGTAACTTAACCCAAGATCATAGATATATTCTCGTATTTTTTCTTAGAGAGTTTATGATTTTAGTCTTTACATTCATTTCTAGGATCACTTTGTGTTAATTTTTTTATATGGCTCGAGATTGAGTACGGGGGTTCATTTTTTAAATATGGTCTTAGAGTTTTTCCAGTATCGTTTATTGAAAGGACTGTACTTCCCTTTGAATTACTTTGGTATCTTTTTGACCACATCAATTGACCACAGATGCAGTTCTCTGGGCATCTCTCTTCAGTTCTATTATTTTATGTGTCTGCCTTTATGTGCATATCACACTAGATTACTGTAGCATTTTAATAAGTCTTGAAATCAGGTAGAAGGAATCCTTAAACTTTCTTTTTTCTTCCAAAAAATTTGGCTATTCTAGGGCTTTTGTGTTTCCATGTAAATTTTGGAATTGGCTTGTCGGTTTCTACAGAAAAGCCTGCTAGGATTTTAATTTGGATTGCATTGAATTTATG
Source organism: Otolemur garnettii (assembly GCF_000181295.1). Classification (NCBI taxonomy): domain Eukaryota; kingdom Metazoa; phylum Chordata; class Mammalia; order Primates; family Galagidae; genus Otolemur; species Otolemur garnettii. The sequence goes on along the minus strand of NW_003852508.1, from coordinate 1,987,273 downwards.
GATTAATTTGAGGAAAATCGACATCTTAACAATATTGCATCTTCCAATCCATAAACATATATGTTTCCTCTGGCTGTCAAAACAGAACATCACATCAAAACGGGGTAG
>NW_003852508.1:1986478-1987085 GCF_000181295.1 Otolemur garnettii | reverse complement strand
GTATGCCAACATATACCTTGATTTTATCTGCAAAGACCTTATTTCTGAGTGAGATCGCTTTCATAGGGACCCAGGGGTTAGGACTTTGATCTATCTTTTGGTAGGACACAATTCAGTTTCCTAACAACATTAGGTCTTTAATTTCTTTCAAAAATATTTCATAGTTTTATTTGTACAGATCGTGCACGTATCTTGTTAAATTTATCCTTAAATATTTTACATTGGTGGGTGTTATTGCAGATGGTATTTTTAAAGTTTCATTTTGTAATTATTTTTTTACTAGTTGATTTTTTTATATTGACCTTGCTAAATTTTATTAGATCTAGTATCTCTTATGTGGAGTCTTTAGAATTTTGTACATAGACAGTCACAATTTTATTCTTTCTTTCCAATTTGCATGCCTTGTGTTTCTTTATTTTGCCTAATATTAGTTCTGACTTTTCAATACCATGTTGAAGTGGTAGAACAGATTTTCTTCCTTTGTTTGTGATCTTAGAGTAAGATCATTTAGTCTTATTGTTAAGTATGAGGATGGCTATAGGGTTTTTGTAAGTGTCCTTTATAAGGTAAAGAATTTTCTTCTATTAGTTTTTTAAGACTGTTTATC
>NW_003852508.1:1983457-1984712 GCF_000181295.1 Otolemur garnettii | reverse complement strand
AGTGCTGCGTATGTTTCAGACTGAGAGCTTAGCTTTATAGTTGTTTAGGATGTAAAGGCTGGACCAGTTTACCTTATAATTTATTGAACTTTGTTTATAGTTTTCATTGGCCAAGATTTCTCCCACCTCTGATAATTTGCTCATTCCCTACTATTTGGGCCTGACCAAACTCTCATTCGTCATTTAAGTGTCTGATGACATGTAATTTTTTCCTGCTAGTGTTCTTTGATGCTACCAAATCCTGGATTATATGTCATACTTGGTACAGGCACCTTATATTTGCTTGTAATTGTAATTATTGTTATTGTTACTGATTGTAGCACCCACAAAAACTTACGGTATGTGACAGCAAGGACTTAAGTTTACGTCATATCCCTAGTGCCTTAACACAGTAAAGATCCCCAAATCAGTCACTCAGTCTTTCTTTCTGACTCTGACTCTGTCTCAGTCTCTTATTTTGCTGTATTACATGTGGAGGTAAAATAGCAATATTAAATTCAAAGTGCTTCAGGTGTACCTCGGAAAATTTTTGTATTTCTATTCTGATTAGTTTGGAGAGAGAAGCAGTTATTAACAGTTGGCATCCTTATTTAGAATTTTTTTTTTTAAATTTATCCTACCTCACAAGCCTGAGCAAGAGTGGGACCCCGTGTCAGCCCCAAAGAGAAAGGCTAGCCTTGTGTTGTAGTGGGCACCTGTAGTCCCAGCTACTCAGAAGGCTACGGCAAGAGGATTGTTCAAGCCCAAGAATCTGAGGTTGCTGTGAGTTATGATGCTATAACACGCTACCCAGGGCATTGGAGTAAGACTCTGTCTCCCAAAAAAAAAAAAAAAAAATTTGTCCTGTCTCTGCAGAGATTAGTGTTTTTCTTCTTTACTATCTATGTTACAAATATTTTTGTGTATATTTACCAACAAGAAGCAGTCTGTTCATATTATTTTTAGAGGTGAAGTATTTTTTTTTCCTACCTAAAAATAGGTCTCATTTAAAAAGTATAAACACCAGTAATCACTTAGTTGCTATGGTTGATTTGAGGAAGTGAAGGTCCTGGGTCTCACATGGAGTATTTTGATAGATGATCTATTCCATTGAAGAGTCTTTAATAATAGTAGCTTTCTTAGAAAGACTTCTTTTCATTATTAAATTGAAGAAGATATATTTTTGACATAATCTTATTTATCTTTTATTTATAGAAAAACAATATTTATTTTCCAGTTCCCATTTCACAGAGCTCTGAATGCCTTTTTTTTTTTT
>NW_003852508.1:1982134-1982974 GCF_000181295.1 Otolemur garnettii | reverse complement strand
TACATGGTTTTAAGAGTAGAAAGTCTTAAAGGTAACATGGAGTCAAATTCTGTTTTCCACAAACTTGTGCCCACTGGTCCTACTTCTGTCTTCTACAGTTTCACACAGTAAAGCTAAACTTCTCCTTAGGGTATTTTATCTTAGAGCAGTTTAGCACCTGTTCTGTCCTTTTTAAAATGTTTTTACTTAAACAACCTCAGTTGTAAAGCTATTCTTTATATAGGATTCCATTCTGCATTTTAAAATGTCTTGTAGCTGCATGACATTCAGCACTGAATTTGCTCTTGTAAAACATGGCTTGCATTGAAGATAGTGGAGCATCCTTCATTTGGATACTGGACCACTTATTTCTATTGTTCTCTATGTACATAATTTATTTTACATCAAAATGCAGACTTAATTCTTTTTTTTTTTAAATGATTTTTTGTAACTTAGTGTGCTCATTTGCCCTATGTGTTTTATACGCAAACTCCAGTAAATAAATTGTGGAACAAGACAAGATCAAATGCAGAGTTCCGTTAGTCACTTTGAGAATTCTTCTACTCCTGTGAAGAACTGAGTGCCAGGTTACTTCCAAGTACTTTATCTCTGGGTATGTTTGTTCAGTCAGCTAGGAGCGAGGCTAACTGTGGTGTGGGGCTCCCATTGCTCTGTTGGTTCTGAAGGATGTCACCAGAGACTTTCCGTGCAGCCTGTTCATGTCTGTGGCGTCCTCCTGGTCTTACATCCTAGCAGCCTTGCACCCACAGTACCCACGTCGTGTATTCCTTTCCTGTTCCTTTCTGCGTTCAAACTTCACAGTTGTGGGAGCTAACACAACTTTTTTTGTTTTTTTTTTTT
>NW_003852508.1:1978384-1981016 GCF_000181295.1 Otolemur garnettii | reverse complement strand
AAAAAATCTACTCTGATTTATTATTTGTTATTAAAATAGGCTAGAATGATAAAAACACACTTGGAGGGTTTTTACTATAGAGTTCATATTTTCCTATAAAAAAATTTGGTTATGGTTTTCCACAGACAGTACATTCGTCCGAAGAACTCTGTGATAAGCTATTTCTGTCCATGGGATTCCAAAATTATAGACACTGATGTCAATGCAGATGAGGTTGTCCTAATTTGGTCAGGAGAGGGACATGCTACGTCTCTATATGGATAGCTAACTGCTGTTGCCAAGATTGACAGGTGTCCTGTGGGTGGCAGAGAGCCTCAGGGATAAAATTTGCTTTTGGATTACTCCTCTAAGAGACAATGATCAAAGTCATACCTTTTCTCTATTGATCACACTCATAAAATAGTGAGGTGTGCTTTTAACTTAACTTTTCAGGTATTATTAGCCTTATAAACCCCTGAAATGTAAAAAGTTTTCTACTTTCTTCTTATAGGATCACATTCTGTTTTTAAAGTTTGGTTGTATTCTGTGCATTGATTTTTTTCTAGAATAGTCAGCTGATTTATTGTTCCTTTGCTGTGTTTCACTAAGGATTTGAAACAACTACAAAAACAGTTAATGTAAAATAATATGTTTGTTATTAGTATAAAAGAGTCAGTTCTTTCTTCATAAAAGAACAAATTATATGATTTGACTCTAGAAAGGTTAATTTTTAGGAGAATTTTCTAAGAAATATGCATAATAATGTAAAAGTGTTTGTAGTAATTTGACAACAGTTCTTGTTTTTTGTCATCTTACCAAATCTTTATTATTATTGAGAACACTAATAACAAGATAATTAGTACTGAACATATCATATCTCAAAATAAGAAAATATAGCCATTAGGCTCATGACCAGTTGAGAGGGTTGGGCATACTGCTTTAAGAGAAAGTGTCTTGCCTAAGATTTTTCTAAGATTTGACTAATGTAAATTTGACTAATGTAAATATGTCATTAGTAACAAAGATTCTGTGACCTTAGGCTTAAACCTAATAGCTGTTTCCATTCAAATAGGAAATTTCCTGATGTTGGAGGACCTGTCATGTATTCTCCATATTGCAATGTCAGATGTATAATAGAAATTTTGAGTGGACACTGGGGAACCATATTAGGGAGCCATCCTGTTAGTTCATGTGTTAGTAAAATGAAAGCCAAGAGCTTTTCCTGCTAGGGGTCAGAGAAGGTTTCTCAGGCCACTTGGCAAGCCTAGCTCAAGTTTCCCTCAGGGACTGTTTGACTGCAAAGTAGAGTTAAGGTGAAGCTAGTGTTTAGACCATTATCATTCTTAGGTCTTAAGTACAGTAGTAGTTAATTCTGATGTAGCTGAAATCTACTGAGAGCCTGATAGCAGCTAGCTATTCTTTTACAGATACCATTTAACTCCCATCAAGGGGAGGAAGATAGGACACAGAGAGAGGTGGTGATTTGCCCAGGGTCACTCAGCTCATGGGAGTACGACTGGGAAAGAAACCTAAGCTCTTCTCTGCAGGCCTAGTGGAGTTTTGAGATGGTAGAAATAATCTCAGCAGAAATTGATTTAAATGAGAGAACTTTGGGGGCTGCCTTTCTTACCGTCTCTTTTTTAGTCCGTGTCTCAATTCTGATTCTGTAAGTACTATACCAAAAATAGCAAACGTGACTCTTTTGAGCAGTTGATTCAAAGGGAGGTGTGAAAATGAGAAGAAAAGCATCCCCGGGCTAAGCAGTGGGTTGATTTAGAGTGGGCAGCCTGGTCAACAGTGGCAGAGAAGGGCCGCAAAGCCAGGTCAGCCTCTGGTCCAGGCTGTGTGGCCTCTTACAGATGACCGCCAGCGTTTCTTTTGAGTACTGGGTGAAGATACACTCTGCTGGGCATCCTTAAGCTTGGTTGCTGCAGCTTTACCCATCAAAGATTAACTCAACTGCACGCACCATACGGGGCCAGAACCGTGTCTGCTTTTACTCAATGATTATGTCCCTGCTGTCTAGCATAGGGCCTGTACATAATAGCAGCTTAATAAATATTTGCTGAATACTTGAATGAAAGTTTCACAAAAGGCTTTTTCTCAGTAATATTACCTACTGCCTGGTATCTTCTATGGCAGGTCTTGAGGAGGATGGATAGAGGGGTCCCGAGAACAAGATGTGTACCCGAAATACCAATAAGCCAGATGGCAAGTAGGGCTTGCAAATAATGTACTTTTAATTAGGTGAAAACGCACTTTTAGACTGGCCTCTGTCAATAAAGCCAAAACGATTGAATTTTAATGTTAAGTGGTAGCACAAAAAATACCATAATGACAGCCTCTGACATTCTTAAAGTAATCTTAACTCCACAGGAAATAAGTTGAACAAATTCAGTGTTAAAAATTGAAAAGATAGAGTAAAATGCATTAATAATTTTAAATGCCAGGCCATTTTGTCTGTGAGACAGGTATATGTGAAAAGAATGAGGAAAGTTTTAGTACTGCCCCACGTTTTGTCCAGGTTGTTTCAAAGGCAGTCTCTTACTGTTAAGACTGCAGAAGTGTTTGGGGCTTGCCTCAGTCCGGTGTCTATCTTTTGTGTGACTGTTAGGTCAGCCTTGGCTGAGTTTTTTTTTTTTTTTTTTTTTTT
>NW_003852508.1:1977058-1978364 GCF_000181295.1 Otolemur garnettii | reverse complement strand
CTCAAGCAGTTCCACCCAGCCCTGGGGCTGTGGCATTAAGCATGCGCTGGGTAAGGAGGCTGGCTGGGTAGTGCATTCTCAGAGGAGTCAGGTGATCGTTGTTGGAAGGCAGTCACTGTCCCCTCTTTTTTGCCTCGGGACAGCTGGTTTTCTATCAGACTCCTAAGAAGTCTTCCTTGCCTGCTGGTAGGGGAGAGAGATTATGCAGCGGGTTTTTGATTGATCCAATGGGAATTGCATTGATCTGGTGTCTGGCCTTGGTTCTTATCAGGTGGATCACCTCTAAGGTAGGCTATCTTTATTCTTAGGATTCTTAGTTTACATATTTGATAGGAATGAAATAGCTGGACAAGTTCACTCTCCTTTTGCCTCAGTTTTCATTTCCTTGATGAAAAGAGTTGAAATGCTTAAAATGACCACTTGTAATTTTTATATTCTTACGAGACATTCCTCCCTCAAGGGCTTTTTATGGCATCTTTCCTTAGTATTATTCCCATACTGAAGGCTTTATGTTTAAAGAAATTTAACTTTTAAGATTATAAAATTAAACAATTTAGACTCTTGGGATACATATTTTAAGTGTTCTCTCTTGGAGAATTTAATAACGTGTATATGCAAAGGGTAATTAGTAAAGATTTCTAAACAATTATAAACTTCTTAAAAACTAAAAACCACCTTCTATTATGTTCTCTTAAAGTCTTGCTGCTGCTAAAATATGTGCCTTAGCTATAATACGTTATATAAATGTAAGATTTGATATATATATTGTTTTTGAAGTTGAATTCTAAACATCAGGCTCAAGAAATTCTCGATAGCATGCTTGCTAGTTAGGCATTTGCCATCTGGACAAGGGTCTAACGCTAAAATAAGGAGCATTTAAGATTATACTACTTGAAATTATTTTTCCACATATCTGTTAAAATAATTATGTCTTTGATCCACCATGCAGCTTTTTGCTTTCTATGTTAAGAAACTGAAGGCTATTAACTTAAAATTTGTAAGGCTATCGCTGTTTATTAAGCAAAATAAAGTTTCTATAAAGCATGATTTTAGTTTCAGCTAGGTAATTTTTAACACTTAAGCATAATGTTTTCAGCATAATTGACGCTTACTTGAAGGCTCCTTTTAGTGAATATGATTGAAGAAATCTCTTAAAGAAAAACAATGTACTAAAAAAAAAAAAAAAAACCCTTGTGTTTTAAAAGTTAAGAATTAATTTTATTGCCCCGAACAGCTATTTACTTGTTTTTAAAGGATCAGCTTGCCAAGTTATTGAGTGAAGGTCAAGTTATTATTAATAATGCAT
>NW_003852508.1:1974783-1976790 GCF_000181295.1 Otolemur garnettii | reverse complement strand
CGTTTCAGAACTTTAGCTGGGCTTCATCTTCTGCTATGTTACTAAATTGTGGTAGAGTTACCAACATTTTTATTTAGTGTTACTGTGTTTAAGCCCTTTACCCATCAGTTTACTGATCTGCGAAATGGGACTAATAAAGCCTACCTTTCAGAGATCTTGTGGGGCTTAAGTGGAATTTGGTGTGAAGGCACTTGGAACGTTTTCTGGCACAGAGTAGAAGGAGCACGGCAAGTGGTGGTTAATGTGTTATGACTTCTACCATGTGAGGCAAATGCGCTTGCTTTTTGCTCAATAAATCTTTGGTGGAAAACTTGAATAAAATAAAAACAATGGCACTTAAGATATCTTTGCTTAGGTTTGAAAACACCTCTGACTTTAAAAGTTATGTATTAACTAATATTGGGAACAACTTTTACACCTTTTGTCATTAACCTTCAAATCAAATCTTTGGTGCCGAATGATTCACCCTGATTCAAGGTGAGTGCCTTCTCACCAGGGCACGCAGAGCCACTGTTAGTGTGGCCGTGGATCCTTTGGAACCTTACAGTTTAACTTGTTTGTGCTACGGCTGTCAGTTTCTCATTAGCTCAGCCTCGCCCATGCTTTGACCTATACTAGTTTGCTTTACAAGCTGTTCCCAGGATGGCTAAATTAGAAAAGTCACGAGTAGAAGCTGCTCAGTTATTTCCATTCACTGGTGAGGTGAGGTGGGAATGTGGGTGACAGCTCAGGGCGTTTCAGGACTGACAGTGTGGCACAAGATTGGGATGAAATTGTTTTACTCTTTTATTAAAAGTAAAATTGTAGTATGTGTTTTTTAAAATGGTAATCTTTAAAGAAATATATGTTATGTACTCAGCAGTCTTGGTGTATAAAGCACATGTATTTATTTTTTAAAACATGGTTGTAACATGGAAGTCAAATTTTTATTGTTTTAATTCAGAATTTATTGTGTATTTTTCCAGAGTTGAGATGTATTATGCCTAGATTGCTTAGTGAGAGAACTTAATATTCATTTTAATCTTACATCTTAAGGAGGTAGATGAATAAATTATCACTCAGGATGTATTTGTTAATGGGTTCCCATATATTGAAGTCTGTTCTTTAAAAAAGGTTTAGTCTCATTTATATATATTTTATATAAGGTACTTCTGTGGTTCAATATTGTATTAAAGCTAAGTATAATATTTGTGGATGAGCCTTACTTAAATTATTACTTTATAATGAATAGAATAACTTGAATATTTTGTACTCCCCCAATTAATTTGTTAATAAATATTTAAAATTAAATTCTACCTCTTTTGCTAAATAAATTACTACAGACCATCCCATTAAAATAGAGTATGCCATAGTGTAATTCAGATTGTGTTCACTGCCCCGTTTTCAGCTTAATACTATTTTATTAATGGAGAGCTGATGTTAGCCTTTTGCAGTTCCTGATATGGGAAGCGATAAAATGACATTTTGCCTTTCTAATTAGTGCCCATTTTAGAAGGAAAAAGAAAAAAAGATAATAATGCCAACCATCCTAAAGAGGACAGTTAAAGATAACAGCTTAAAATTTAGCAAGTTATTTATCCAAGTCGTTGTTGGACACTAAGAGATGGATGGGTATTGATCAGGACAAACTATTGCATAATGACACCTGTAGTTTCATGACTGTATTTGAGCTGGTAGGAATATTTATTGCCATAGGCTGCCAACCTTACCCCTAGACTAGTATTACATTAAGGTGAGACCTGTAATCTAGTGAAGATGAATATCCTGAGGAGGGGGTTGGCCCAGCGGGTGGGAGTTGTGCCTTTTAATACTACGTGAACTGTTGACTCCAGAATAGTTCCCAGGAAATACTGCCGGAAGCTTCCCTAGCATGTCCTGTTGGTGGAAGGTACTTCAAACAAGGGGCCAGGAGTATATTCTGTGTGGTTTGGTCCCTTGGGTTTTAAGGTCATGCTTTTCTTTATAGGTTTCTTTGTAGTATATTATATTACTTTTTTTTTTTTTTTT
>NW_003852508.1:1961455-1973976 GCF_000181295.1 Otolemur garnettii | reverse complement strand
AAAAAAAAAAAGAATACTTGAACTTGCCCCCTGAGTGAAGGGTTCTTGTACAAATGGAGCTTTACCCTGGAAGGGAGAACAATGTAACCTAAATATTGTACCTTCGTATAAATTTGGATAAAGTTTTAAAAAATGAGGAAAAAAAGAATACATGAATTTGTATAAGGTTTTAATTGATATTTTTCTCTTAAATGATAGTATTAAGGATAGAAATTAATGATTTTAGTGCATTGTTTTGCATACTAAATCCTATTGAGAGCTTTAAATAAAGTAAATTTTCTTTAGAACAGTAGTAAAACACTTATTTTTCTTTGAAATCTATAGGTCTGTGTTGAGGGGGTATAAATTTTATGCCAGAGTTGTGTGGGGGAGGAACACCATTAATCTGATATGTAGAAATGGGATCCCATTGCTTTAATGTGTGTTACTTTCATTCATGAAATCTAGCATCCTTTTTTTGTTATTGGGATTTTTTCCCCTGTGAATTGTGTCCTTATATTCTACTTGTTTTCTACTGTATTATTCATTTTTTCCTAATTGATTTGTAAGATATTTTTTAAAAAATTTTTAAGTATACTACAGAAAAATTAGCTTTTTGTTCTATCTGTTGAACTCATTTTTCTTGGTTTGAGGTTTGCCTTTTACTTTTATTTATGGTACATTTTATGTTGTCATTTAACTTTGTGTGGTGGCTTCTGCCTGCAATCCACCACTTTGGGAGGTTGAGATGAGAGGATTGCTTGAGGCCAAGAGTTTGAGACCAGCCTGGGCAACATAGTGAGACCCTGCTTCTAAAAAAATAAGGAAGAAATTAGCTGAGTATGTTGACACACACTTCTGGTCCCAGCTGCTTGGGAGACTGAGGAAGGAGGATCACTGGAGCCCAGCAATTTGAAGCCCATGAAGCCCATTGAACTGTGAATGTGTGACTCCACTGGAGCCCAGAACAAGACATCTCTTTAAAAAAATTAACTTTTAATTGGATTATTTGATTTTTGTTTCCTATTGAGTTATTGGAGCTCCTCATATATTCTAGTTTTTAATCCCTAGTCAGATGAACAGTTGGTAAATATTTTCTCCCATTCTGTGGGTTGCCTTTGCTGATCATTGTCTTTGCTGTGCAGAAGTTTTTTTGCTTGATATGATCACATTTGTCCAATTTTGCTTTTGTTGCCTGTGGTTTGAGAGTATTAAGAAGTTCTTGCCCACACCAGAAGCATTTCTCCATCGTTTCTTTTGGCGGTTTCATAGTTTCAGGTCTTTAAGATTTAAGTCTTTAATCCATTTTGATTACATTTTTGCATGTGATGAGAGATAAGGATCTAGTTTCTTTCTTCTACATGTGGAAATCCGGTTTTCCCAGCACCATGTATTGAGGAGACTGTGCTTTTCCCACGGTATGTTCGGGGCACCTTCACCTCTGCTTTCTCTATTCTGTGGCTTTGGTCTGTGTGTCTGTTTCTATGCCAGCACCACGCTGTTTTGGTTACGTTAGCTGTGTAGCGTACAGAATTTGAAGTCAGGTAAGGTGATTACTCCAGTTTTGTTCTGTTTGCTCAAGATGATTTTGGGTGTTCTACCTAGGTCTTTTGTGGTTCCATATACATATGATGGCTTTTTCTACTTCTGTGAAGAATGTCATTGGTACTTTGGGTACTGCATTGAATCTGTAAATTGCTTTGGGTAGTATGGACGTTTTAACAATATTGATTCTAATCCAGCAGTTCTCAACCTGTGGGTTGAGACCCCTCTGGGGGTCTCTTGCATATCAGATATTTACAGTATAATTCCTAACAGTAGCAAAGTCATAGTTATGGAGTAGCAACAAAAATAATTTTATGGTTGGGGGTCACCATAGTATGAGGAACTGTATTAAAGGGTTGTGGCATTAGGAAGGTTGAGAACCACTGTCTAATCCATGAGCGTGAAATATGTGTATCTTCCCATTTTTTGTATCTTCAACTTCTTTCATTAGTGTTTTATAATTTTCATTACAGAGATCTTCCACATGTTTGGTTAAGTTTATTCCTAGGTATTTTATTTTACTTGTAGCTATTTCAAATGGGATTATTTTCTTGGTTTCTTTTTCAGATTGCTTATTGTCAACATATAGAAGTTTTACTGATTTTCATATGTTGATTTGTAAAAATAAATTTAACTTTTGAGTGGCCAAATTTATCAATACTTTGTGACTTGAGTGACCACTTGAGTGGTCAAATTTATCAGCACTTTGGGACTTGAGTATCTATACTTGTAACTTTTGAGTGGCCAAATTTATCAATACTTTGGATTTTATAGAACAGTTAGAAAGACCTTTCATAGTTAAGATTTTCTTTTAATGTAGTCCTATTTTCATTTAATATTTTCATGCTTTAACTTTTTATATTTAAATATTTAAGAATTTTTTCTTAAATTCTTAAATATTAAGAAAAATTCTTAAATATTAAGAATTTTTTTTGATTGTTCAACTAATTTTATTATCGCTTTCAACGTGCTAGGCACTGTTCTGAATGTTGGGATTTATTCTAAATCTGGGGCTACAGCAGTGAACACAGTCCCTGCCTCCACAGAGTTTAGATCTGGTAGGAGATTTGGTCAGTATTATCCTTCAGGTTTTTAAATCTATCTTCATTTATATAAATTCTGTTAGTCATTAATTTATGCATCAATTTATTGATACAATATTTATTCGTTAATTTATTTGCAGTAAATGCATGCAGTCACTTATCTACCAAATATTTATTTTGAATTTACTAAATAGTAGGCCCTGTTTTAGGGGCCAGGGTGCAATAGTGTCTAAAACGAGGTGCCTGCTCTGGTAGAGGTTTTTGTTTTAGTAATGAACAAACAGGGTAACATCAGCTGAGTGCTGCCCGGAGTAGGGCAGTGGGGAGCTGCAGAAGGGAGGCTTTCAGGTGCCTTTAGATTTGGTGATCAGGGAATGCCTGTCTAGAAAGATGACATCTCATCTAGGACCCAAGAGGTAAGAAGGGAACCATGAGGAACGATCCAGAACAAGGGAGCAACAAGCAGAAAGGCTGTAGGTCTGGTGAGGTTGAGGAAAAGTAAGGAGACCAGCATGGCGGTTTGGAGTGGAGAGGGGAGGTGGCAGGACCAGAGGACAGAGAGATAGGCAGGTTGTAGAGGATGCTGGAAATCGGAGCAAGGAGCTTGAAATTTATTCCAGGTGTGGTGGGGAGCCCTTGGGGGATTTTGAACAGGAGCTGACATGCTCGCCCTTGCTTTTATGTGAAGAGGGGATCGGAGGTCAAGAGACACAGCAGGGAACCAGTGGAGTCCCTTTTCTTCTCCTTCCCTTTGGCCCTGGTCAATTCAAAGATCACCCCCCAAACCTTTCTGACTTACTCAGATTAAATTTCTGCCTCCTGCGTGCATCTCCCTTCGTATCTACTTTTGTGGTAGTTCTTAACTATACTGTACTATAATTGTTTATCTCTCCCCACTAAGGATTTCAAGAGCAGGTCCCGTATCTGATGTCATTTTGTATCTCCAGCTTCTCTTGCACAATGCTTCACAAATAATGAATACGTTTGCTAAATTGCATTTTGTATCACATTTAATTGTCACATATTAAAATGTGTGTATTTTTTTTTCTAGAGGCGTGGAGCTATTTCCTATGACAGTTCTGATCAGACTGCATTGTACATTCGTATGCTGGGTAAGCCTTATTTATTTTCTACCAATATGAATATCGTAGATTGTATTGTTATTTGAGGTTGAGGTATCTTTGGTTAGGTAACTTTTCATCACTCTTGGTAGCAGATTTAATTGATGTCAATGAAATTTAGAAACCAATATTGAATGTGGTGTGAATAAAGAGAAGCATTTTGGAGTTATAGGTAATTGAATAATCTCTGGCTTAATAACTGGGACTCTATCATTAATACACAATTTTAAGTTGCATTTTAACATTTTTTAAAAAAAAGAAAATTGACTTGTAGAGTTGCCACATAGTGAAGAGATGAATGCCAACACAGATGGGGGCCCATCAGAGATGCCCCATCAGACAGTCCTGTCACTAGATGCATTTTGTTCTTAGTTGGCTGGCGAGGGATACGGTTTTTCTTCTAGTCCCAGTGCTTACATTTTTAATAAGTTACTGGATTCCAGAAGGTAAAATGAATTTAGATGTGTGTGTATAATTATACATATTATTTTCTTTCTCCTTTTTTTGTGCCAAATTTATCTTGTCATCCACACATTCCTTAATCTTCTGCACTTTAATTCATGCTATTAAAAATACACGATTATGACTCCAGTAGGCAAATTTACTCATCTTTTCTTAGAGAAGGTTCCCGTGACTCCTCTCCTTACGCTCAGAATGCCTCTCAACTTTATGATACTGAACCATCCTTACTCTTTACCTACTTAGTTTTTCCTCTGTCTCCTTCACTCATTCCTTTTCATGCTCTTAAGCCAAATATTCCCCAACGTTCTGTTTTTGCTCTTATTCCTTTTTTCCTTTTAAATTTACGTTTCGCATCTTAAATGCCTCAATCCTGTTCTGTTCTATTCTTCTATTCTGTTCTATTCCATTCCATTTCATATTTTTGCCCTATAAATATGCAACCTTTTCCTCTTTGCTATCTCCATTTTTCTCTACAAACATACTCAGGATCCCACTTCCTTAAGGCAGTGTCCTTTAACTGTGCAGAGCCGTCTCCACGTGCGTGTATTATGGATATCTCAAACTTAACATGTTTAAAACCAAAGATTCGTCTTCCCCGTGTCTGTTCATTTTGCCACTTTGGTAAATGTCACTCCATTCTTTCAGATGTCAGGTCAGAATGTCATCATCGCTCACTGCAACCTTAAACTCCTAAGCTCAAAGGATCCTCCTTGTCTTAGCTTCCTGAGTAGCTGGACTACAGACCTCACACCCCACACCTTGCTGATTTTTCTATTTTTTTGTAGAGATGGGACCTCGTTATGTTTCTCAGCCTAGTCTTGAACTCCTGGCCTCAAGTGATCCTCCCCTTTTGGCCTCCTAAAGTGCTGGGATTATAGGCATGAGCCATTGTGCCTGGCCATTTTTTGACTATTTCTTACACACGCTGTGTTGAATTCTTCAGCAAATCCTATTGGTTGATATTGTCAAAATACATGAGGACTCTCAACCCCCGTGCTTACCACCATGATCTAAGCCGCAGTCATTGCCTCGTCTAGCACACTTGTGTGCCTCCACTCAATTCTAGTCCACACAGCCAGAGTGAACCTTTTCAGACTTAAGTCATCTCACTCCATTATTTAGAAACCTGGTGGCCTGAAGGTACAACATAATCTGGCCCCACTGCCTCTCTGACCTCACCCCACCAGTTCCTCTCACTTTCCTTGCTCCTACCCTGCTGGCCTCTCTGCTTATCCTTGCCATGCCGAGTTTACTGCCGTCTCAGGGTGTTTATACCTGCTCATCCTCACGTGTGGAAACCTCTGCCTCCCGAGAGCCACTTGGCACCCCACCTCATTTGCTTCAGGTCCCTGCCCAGGTAGCTCCTTTTGGGTGTGGCCTTCCTTGGCCATACCAATGAGTCACCTTCTTCCTCCTCCCTCCCTGTTCCTCTTCCCTTTCCTTAGTTTTCCCCATGTAACTTGTCATCCTCCGTAGAATGAAATTATGTGTTTACTTTATTGTATGTGTCATCCCACAAAAAGATAAGCTTCATGAGAATAGGGCTTGATGTATTTTGCTCACTGCTGTTTTTTGCTGCTCAGTAACCATTTGTTGCAGTGTGAAGGAATCACCACATAAAAGGTTAGATCATCGTGGTATGGAGTTAAGGCAGCTAAAACGAGCCTTTAAGGGAATTATGGTTTTATTTAGAGAAACAAAGAGTAAGCAGGGGCACCTTCTAAGCAAGCAGAATTATAAGAGCACGGGGACGGACTGAAGACTTAAAGGTTATAAAATCGGAGGCTGTGACGGTGCAGTGGGAAAGCTAGGTTTGCATCCTGGCTTACCCTTTGCCCTAGCTTTGTGGCATGGATCACACTGTTTTAGCTTACCCTTCGCACTAGCTTTGTGGCATGGAGCACACTGTTTTAACTTCTCCAAGTACAGCTTTTGCATCTGTAGAATGGGGATTAAGATTCCTATCTTCTCAAGGTTGATTGGAGAATTAAATGAAACAATGCCTGTAAGACACAAAGAGAGTGGCTAGTATGTAGTTGCTATGGTTACGTTGCTATATAGAGAAATAAATCTGAAAGTTGTGGATACGTGTAGGAACAACACAGTTTATAAAGACCAAAGTTTAAAGCCCACCTAAAGGCCCTGGGTGTCTACCCACTGTCAGTGAGAAGAGAAGATTAATGAAATGGACTTAAGGCAAAGTCTTTAACATTTTAATTTTTTACACGTTGATGAACTTGTAAAAAGTGCTAGAGAATAGGTCGTGTATTTTCTATGTTTCATATCCCCTTTGGCCCATAGTATAGGGTTAGGCACAGAAGAGACACTTAATAAATTTTTTTTTCTTGTTGTGGTTTTTAAAATTTTTCTGTCGAGGATTTTCTATTTCCTATAAAACATTTTGTATTCCAGTAGCCATTCCCCTTTTTTTAAACTACCTGTAAATAATAAGGTGTTAGGTTACATTATCATCAACTCGCATCACCTTTCAGAAGGCTCAGTTTAAACTATAGTAGATTATAATTGTTATTATTGTAGGGGTAGGTGCTTAAAAAAAAAAATAAAAACCTTGTCCAGCCTTATAATTCAATACTGAAATGTTGTGACCCTCTTCAAGTAAATCTGCTTAACTACATGTTCTATATATATCGTTAGTGCATTAGTGGGCAGTTACTTTTGAATATGATAACCACGTGGACCTTCGTTGCCTATGGAAGCTTCTCGACAATCTTCTGACCTTATTTTTATTCTTGATTCTGTCTAGGAGATGTACGCGTAAGAAGTCGAGCAGGATTTGAATCGGAAAGAAGAGGTTCTCACCCGTATATTGATTTTCGTATTTTCCACTGTAAGTGTTGGCAGACATAATGTTTCTCTGGGACTTTCACTACACTTCAGATCTTCATAGAATTACATAGTTTTCCGAGAGAAAAAGAGTACAAGAAAAAAACTTTATCATGTTTAAAATGTTTTAAAATTACTGAGTCACGTTAAATGACACTGTTTCTAGATAACATTAGCAAATGTTTAGTGGTAGAAAAGGAAGGTATTACAATATGAAAGTTAATATAGCTTTTCTTCTTTCTAATTTAAATGTGAAATTACTTTAGTATCATTTTTTTCTTTAAAAATATATATTTTTTAAAGAAATTGTTTGATTCCAAATAGTTTATTACTTCAGAGAGAATGTTTTTATGCAAATTATATTTCATAAAGGTTATGTTATCCTTTATGTTTATTTGAAAATACGCATCACCTCCAAAGATGTTTGGTAGAATGCATAGTTTTAAAAACATTCTAATTGTGTCTGGCCTAGAAGGCCAAAACAGAACATTTAACCCCCCTTAAATATTAAACACATTGTTTGTTTTTGGAGGAGTTTTACTTTCAATGATGTTAGATAATTAAAACAATGAGAAAAACTAGACAAAATACAAAATGCATGTATTTGAATGTATTAGAATACTCTTAAGGCAGAGAGATGAACCTGGGCTTTCAGGCCGTTTTCCCCCTTACTGACCTATGCTGATTCTGGGAAAGGTGCATGAGAAGCTGAAGCATTGTTGTAGCAGTTAAAGGCTAAAATAACAAAAATAGGAGTTCAGAACCCTCTAAGTCAAGGCTGGGAGGTTGGTACTGGTAAACACTCTTGGCTTAGGTTGGAACCCCAGAGTGCTACACATTAGAAATAAATCCCAGCTTGGCCAGGCTTGGTGGCTCATGCCTGTAATCCTAACACTCTGGGAGGCCAAGACAGGTGGATTGCCCTGAGAGCTCACGGGTTTGAGACCAGCCTGAGCAAGAATGAGACCCTTGTCTCAAAAAATAGCCAGGCATTGTGGCAGGTGCTTGTAATCTCAGCTACTTGGGAGGCTGAGGCAAGAGGATCACTTAAGTCCAAGAGTTTGAGGTTGCTGTGAGCTGTGACACCACAGCACTCTACCAAGAGCAACAAAGTGAGACTCTGTCTCAAAAAAACAAAGAAAGAAAGAAAAGGAGATAAAGAAATCCTAGCTTTGAAATAGTGATTACATATTAAGGTGATCTATGACCATCATGCCTTTAGCAACCTGCAGGAGAAGGATGTTTCCCATCCTCAAGGTTGCAGGCCGCGAATACAGCCCTGGGAAATGGCTCAGGTAAAGATTGCACAGAGCTTTGCATTTTCAGCACACTCTGTAAGAATGAATATAACGGGACACTTGGGTCTTCTGTGGGAGATTCCCCTCCCAATATTAACAAGTGACTTCAAAGTGTACTGACGTAAGACAACTACCTCTTCTTAGACTCATGATTCTGAGAGTCAGGAATTCAGTCAGGAAATATCAGATTCTGCTTACCTGTGCTCTGCTATGTCTTGCTCTTTGATTATACAGCATGATACATACTGGTTCATACAGCATGAAATGGCTAGGATGGCTCTGCTGGTTCCTTAAGCCTGGGACTTTGTCATCTCCTAGGGCTGGAGCCTAAAGATGGCTGCTGAGTGCTTAGGTCTGGTGCTGGACCTGGGAAGGCTGACATTCCCTGGTTGGCATTTCTCTCTCCATAAATCGCAGTCTCAAGGAAGCCTTAGGATAGTTGGATTTCCTGCGTGGTAGCTGCCTTCTCCCAGAGCAAGCATTTCAGAGAGAGAGAGAGTAGGCACTCCTACGCTCTGAAGGTCTGGGCCCAGCCCCTAGCACAATATCACGTTTCCATATTCTGTTGGTTGGTCATGCTCAGATTCATGGGGAGAGGACATAGACCCCAAAATGAGGAAGTAAGGTCAAAAGTTTTAATCTTCCATCTTTAATCTGGCACAAAATATGTTGAGAAAGTAATTAGGGTCCCAGCAGGAGGGGAAAGAGAGAGGGTAGCAGAAGCCTTTTTTTCTAAGAGATAATACACAGATTAAGGCACAGATTCAAGAAGCATTAAAAGTCTCAAGCCGAGTAACATTAAAAGAAAATCATACCTAGGTTTACCACAGTATAACTGTGAAAACCAAAATCAAAGATAAAATACTGAAAGGAGAAAGATATTAGATTCAAAGGAGCAGTTATGAGATGGCCAGAAACAATCAGTGTGTTTCCCCATCAGTAGAAACCAAGAAGTTAAAAGTCAAGGGACAACAGCTCTGACGTACTAGAAAAAATAAATATCACACTGAAATCTTAGCCACTAACTCTTGTAGAGAACAGGCGGGAAAGGACATAGTTAATTTATTTTGTAAGGTCAGCACAATCTTGATCAACCTGACAAGGATATGACAAGAACAGAAAATTCCAGTCACGTCACTTATGAATATGGATGAAACATCCTAAATAACATATTATCAAATTAAATTTGTAATATGTAGGGAGAATAATATATTTTGACCCAATTTGTGTTTTTCCTGCAATGTAAAGTTGGTTTAACATTGAAAAATTAGTCAGTGTGATTCATTATATTTATAGAATAAATGAGAAAAATTATGGATACACCAATATGCTAAATGCTCAAATGACATTGCTAAATGCCATTATGACCAAATGCTAAAAAACTATTTGATAAAATTCAACGTTTGTTCTTTGTCAAAATTCTAAGCCAGCTTGGCATAGAGAAGTCATTTGAAGTAGAATATTTATAAAACCTATAGCAAATATATTTTGTAATGTTGCAGTATTAAAACTTTCTGAGTTAAGAAATCAAGAATGCCTTTTATCACCGTTTGTATTCAATATTGTTTTGAAGGGCCTAACCAGTACAGTAATTGAAAAAGAAATGAAAGGTATAAGGTTAGAAAATAAAAAGTAAAAATGTCATTATTTATGGATAATATGGTTATGTACTTAGAAAATTGTTATAGTTAATAAGTGAATTTATGAAATATGTGTTTTCAGCTGGAAGCTCTGCATCTCAGCCTGTCAGAATGGCCACCCTGTGGGCTACACCCCTTTATGAGAAATAAAGCTTTCCCTTCTAAATTTAAAGAAAAAGTGAGGCTTGGCGCTTGTGGCCCAAGTGGCTAAGGTGCCAGTCACATACACCTAAAGTGGCCGTTTAAATCCAGCCTGGGCCTGCCAAACAACAATGACGGCTGCAACCAAAAAATAGCTGGAGTTGTGGTGGGCGCCTGTGGTCCCAGCTATTTGGGAGGCTGAGGCAGGAGACTCGCTTGAGCCCAGGAGTTGGAGGTTGCTGTGAGCTGTGATGCCACAGCACTCTACCCAGGGGGACAGCTTGAGGCTCTGTCTCAAAAAAAAAAAAAAAAAGTGAATTTATCATGTTTTCTGGGTACAGAGTCATTGATTACACTTATGGAAAGCAGCATCAACAAAAGTGAGATAATATACAATTTGAATTTGCTTCAAAATATCAAATATGTAGGGAGAAATCCAGTGATATGCATGACTCTGCATGGAGAACTGTAGGACTGCAGGGAAAAATGAAAGAAGACCTAAGTAATTGTAAGTGTAGGTCCTGTTTTATGGGATTGGATGTCAGTATTTAAAGATACAAGTTTTTCTCAAGTTGATCTATATAGATTTAGTGAAATCACAATGAAAATTCCTGTTTTTTTGTGTGTGTGTGTGGCCTCAACAACCTGATTTTAAAACTTCTATTAAAACTGAAAAGGTCAAGAATAAACAGGATAATCCAGAAAAAGAACTAAGTTACAGAATTTACTTCTAGGTATCAAAACTTATTACAAACTGTAGTAATTTAAGTCAGGGTGATATTGGTTCAAGGTCTAATAAGTAGAATGCATTATAGAATCTAGAAATAGGCTCACTTGTATGTGGATATTTGATTTGTGACTAGTACAGCAATTCAGTGGGTAGAAGATAAAAGGTGCTAAATTAAGTAGATCTCCATATAAGAAAAAAAATAAATTTTGACCCTTTTGTACTATACATGAAAAAATTCAAATTTGAGGGGATTAACTTTGCCAAATTATGCTGATAAATCAGATGGGAAGAGGAATGAGAACTGCTTTAGTAGTGTGGAACTAGTGATAAGGGAAGCCTGAGATGAGGGTGAGTTTAAGAGAGAATAGGAAGATAGGAATTAGATACGGCAAGTACAGACAGCTCTTTTCGAGAATTGTGCTGCAAAGGAAAGGAATAGGGCTGGGCGCAGCCGCTCAGGCCGTAATCCCAGGTCCAGGGCCGGGCACAGCGGCTCACACCGTAATCCCAGGTCCAGGGCCGGGCGCAGCGGCTCACGCCGTAATCCCAGGTCCAGGGCCAGGCTCAGTGGCTCACAGTGGCTCATGCCGTAATCCCAGGTACAGGGCCGGGCGCAGCGGCTCACGCCGTAATCCCAGGTCCAGGGCCGGGCTCACTGGCTCACAGTGGCTCATGCCGTAATCCCAGCTACAGGGCCCAGCGCAGCCGCTCACGCCGTAATCCCAGGTACAGGGCCGGGCGCAGCGGCTCACGCTGTAATCCCAGGTACAGGGCCGGGCGCAGCGGCTACTCAGGAAGCTGAGACAGGAGTTTGAGCGCAGGAGTTAGACATTTCTGTGAGCTATGATGAGGCCATGACACTCTACTCAGGGTGATAGAGTGAGACCCTGTCTAAGAAAAAAAGAAAAAGAAAAGAAAAAGAAAGAAGAGAGGCAGCCAACAGGGGAAGCAGGATCACTGATACTAGAAAGTAATAGAGGGCTAAGAAACAAAAAGACCTGGCCACTTGGACATTTTTTTAATTCTGAATTTAATTCTGAAATACTTCTTGGATTATAGAGACAGACTAGAAAAAGGTATACTTATAATTCATAATTGCCAAGACATAGAAAGGTGCCCATTGACCTATGAATGGATTAACAAATTGTGGTATATGTACACCATGGAATACTGTGCAGCCATAAGAAAGGTAGAAGCCTCACATCTTTTATGTTTACCTGGATGGAGCTGGAACATATTCCTTCTTAGTAAAGTATCTCAAGAATGGATGAAAAAGTATCCAGTGTACTCAATACTACTATAAAATCAATATATAATCACCTACACATTCATGTGAATGGTAAAACATAACTATAATCCAGAAGGTAGGAGGGGAAAGGAGGTGGGGAACAGGCTGGGAGGAGGAAGGATATTTGGGGCATCTAATGTCCATAATGCAATGGTACATTTCAAAACTATTAAGAAAAGAGTATAATTGTCTTACCACAACAAAATGAGCAAGGTGATGGATGTGTTAATCAGTTCGATGTAAACATTTCACATTGTATATCAAATCAGTACACTGATTTACTTTTTAGAAAAGTATACGGCTTGGTGCCTGTGGTTCAAGTGGCTAAGGCGCCAGCCACATACACCTAAGGTGGCGGGTTCGAATCCAGCCCGGCCTGCCAAAAAATAATGACGGCTGCAACCAAAAAATAGCCGGGCGTTGTGGCGGG
>NW_003852508.1:1956185-1961359 GCF_000181295.1 Otolemur garnettii | reverse complement strand
GGAGGCAGGAGACTCGCTTGAGCCCAGGAGTTGGAGGTTGCTGTGAGCTTTGATGCCACCAGCACTCTACCCAGGGGGATAGCTTGAGGCTCTGTCTCAAAAAAGAAAAGTATACACTATATACTGCAAAACCTAAGAGATTCAACTAAAGCAGTGCTAACAGGAAAGTTTATTGCCTTAGAAATACTTATGATCATAGATGAGAAATGATGAAGTCAACTAAGTAGTCCAGCTTGAGAAGTTAGAAAAAGAATAACAAAATACACTCCAAGAAGGTGAAGAAAGCAATTAGTAAGGATCAAAACAGGTATGAGTGAATTAGAAAATTAAAATTAAAATAGGACTAAGTAATCTAAGATAAACTAGCTAGCTAGCTACCTTAGTCACATGATTAAATGGAGCTAAAATAAAACAGGAGAGAGGAAAGGAAAGCCCCAGCAATACAGAGAAAGATAAAGGAGAATCCAAACACACTACTTGACTCTATATTCAAACACCTGTATGATCCAGAAAATTTTCTTAAAAATTATAATTTATCAAAACCACAGAAAATATGGGTAAAATAGTAATACCCAAAAGTGTAACCTGTGGTCCTCCAAGTCCATTTGGGGGCTGTGAGGTTAACACTATTTTAAAAGTATTATAAAACCAAGATGTTCTTTGCCTTTTCACTCTTACTCTGTCTCCAGGGTACACTGGAGTTGGCCAAGTCTACATGATGTGTGATATCTGAACACATTCACTGTATTAGCACATACGAGAAATAGCTGGACATTAAAGAGATTTGTAAAATTGTAAAATGGGGCCATTTTTCTCGTTGAATTTTTTGATCATTTTGGAAAATACAGGTATTTTTTAACAAAAATGTCATTTATGTTAACATGGGTTTATAGTGACAAATAATTTACATTTTAATTAACTTAATAGACATTTAAATATTTAGAGTCATTTTCTGTTTTATATTTTAAAAATTAAGTACATATTTTTAAAAAATTAAAATTTTAATTTCTATTCATATTGTGATAAATATTAATAGCTACAAGTCACATAAACTTAAAGTTTTGGGGGATAGTTAATAATTTTTAAGAGAACCAACATGTTAGAGAAGGTTTCATACAAGTTACCTCCCTAAAAGCCTGAGGGTCAGGGCTTTAAACAGCAAATTCTTTAAAATCTTGAAAAAAACTGATCATTAGTTTCAAAGCTCTTTAAATTCTTTCTGATTACAAAAAAATAACCATTCAAAGTAATTTTATAAAACAAATGTGACTTTTTAAAAGTATAATATTTTCACCGTTAATGTCAATTTTTAAAAATCCTTTTAAAGTATTAGCCTAATAAGAGCTCTGCAGAGGGTGAAAAGAAATAGTAGCAAAAAGATTTCCAACAGCGTGAAAGAATAATTCTCCAGCCTTGGTGGATTTGTTTTAGTGAAGAGAGCAAGGATGATCCAAAATGCAGATTTTCTGTAACAACCTAGCAGAAATTGATAACATTGGTTGCTTCCAGGAGGGAAATGGGGTGGCTAGAAGCTTGTGGGCGGGAAAAGAAACTTTTTGTTGTAGACATACTGAATTATGACTTGCGTGAATGTATTACTCATTGAAAAGTTTAAATTAAGATATCTTTTGATGTTAACAAATAAACAAGGATTGGCTGTGAGTAAGGGAAATGAGTAAAAGGATCAAGCCTAAATTTTCATACTAGTATAAAGAAAAATACAGTTATACTTGGAATCTCCAGTAGTCTCCCTAAACGTTCACTGAATTTACTGAAATAGAGGATTTGAAAAAATACAATTGTCTTAAAGTGTTAGAAGTTTTAAATAGGGGACATACTGAGACATTTTGGTGAGGGGAGGGATGGTGGAAATTATCAAATTGTTGGAACTATCTCTCGTGGAATGAAAATAAGATAAATACTTTATAAATCATTAGGAAACCAGAAGGTAACAATAGGAACTCTAAAGAATGAGATGAGAGGGGGAAGATGAAACGTATCAATGGTATTTATAAAGGGAAATGGGTTAAATATTCCTTTTAAGAGATGATAAGCTCAGATTGAATAATGAATGGTTTAAAATAACAGGAATAAGTACCAGGCTTGAGCGTTAACAGCTTGGGCATCTGCACTTACATCCCGATCTACTCGCACAGGTCTGTGGAGAGCTGCCCTGGAAGCTGGAAGCGGCTCTGTTTTAAGAGCCCCAGATGTTCTCTCTCTCTCTTTTTTTTTTTTAAATAGGGTCTTAGTCACCTTGGGGTTGAGTGCCCTGGCGTCATAGGCACAGCAACCTCCAATTCTTGGGCTCAAGTGATCTTCTGGCCTCAGCCTCCTGAATAGCTGTGACTACAGTGCCTGCCACAGCACCTGGTGATTTTGAGAAATGTGGTCCACTTTTGCTCAGGCTGGCCTCGAACCTGTGAGCTCAGACAATCCACCACCACCACCCCCCAGCCTCCCAGAGTGCTGGAATTACAGGCGTGAGTCACTGCACCCAGCTCCTCAGATGTCATCTTGATCTTTGTTTTGATCTTAAAAGGTGACAAGTGTTTAAGACTTTAGGTTGTAGTTGGAAATTGACCAATTAATTGTAGACTTGGTCCTGTAGTTAATACAAAACAAGGCTATCTCTGTTTAAGCCAAAATGATAGTAACTTGGAGTTTTTTAATAGAGAAAAAATGAATCATAATTTCTGGCCAGTGTAATAGATCTGCTAATCACACAGCTCAGGGTTCTTTTAAAACTTCAATCTAGTGTGGATTATGCAATGTGATCTAACCAGGGAATGAGCATAGGCTCCTGCTAGGACTAAAATCTGTTAGCTGTCTTTTAAGCCTTCTCTTCTCACACTGACTTCTGTTATTGTCCTACAAGTTTGCCAGAACTTGTTCTCTGCAGGAGTTAGCTTATAAAGCTTTTTCTTAATTTAACCTAGGCTTGAATTTATACACCATGAGGTCTGAGCTGCCTCGGACTTAATGACCAGGAGGACTGTCACACTTGTCTTTCCAGCTATCAATCTTAACATTTCTTCCTTGCGAGGTATTTAATTTCCTCTTGCACTAGTTGAAGATACAAGGAATTTGTGGCATTTGTGGAGGCTCAAGTTTTTCTTCTGTACCTCTGCTTCCTTGTGAAAAGTCCTTAGTAGGGCGCCTGTGACTTAGGCCACAATCCCATTCACTCCTATAATCTTGGACTTGGCGAAGGTACCACCACTTAAGCAGCGACAGGGTGGGTTTAAATGTTCAGAGGTACTGAATCATTGAAAAGACTATCATGTGTCTCTCCCTCGCATAACTAAAAAATAGGACTTTTTCTCAAGGGCAAAAGCACTTACATGCATGGTGAAATAAAATGTAGTTTCTACATGTTCTGATTGCAAAATTCTGGAAGTATGAAGCTGTATGAAATTCACTGAAGCTAGAATATGATCTGCTTGCCCTTTTTCTGTGCCCCTCTTTACTTTGACCCAAAACTCACTATGAATTTCCTTATTGTAAAATACTTCTCTTTCTGCTCTTGAATTGCTTAAATCTAGTCTGTCATTAAATCCCATGTATTTTTGCATCCTAACATAGCTTTTATTTTCATCTCTTCTCTCCCATATCTTTTTTCCCTCTTTTTTTTTTTTTTTTGAGACAGAGCCTCAAACTGTCGCCCTGGATAGAGTGCTGTGGCATCACAGCTCACAGCAACCTCTAACTCCTGGGCTCAAGCGATTCTCCTGCCTCTACCTCCCTAGTAGCTGGTGGGATTACAGGCGCCTGCCACTATACCTGGCTATTTTTTGGTTGCAGCTATCATTGTTGTTTGGTGGGCCCAGGCTGGATTCGAACCTGCCAGCTCAGGTGTATGTGGCTGGCGCCTTAGCCGCTTGAGCCACAGGTGCCGAGCTTCTTTTTTCCTCTTTGATCCAGATCTTTATCATTGCTATCTGGATTTTCTTTTTTTTATATTGTCCTAACTAATCATCGTTGTTACTTTTAGGACTTTCACTACCCTTTACCTAGTGTCAATCTTCATAAAGGAGAGAAAGCTTAAAATATTGGAGAAAATGTAGGTTAAAGATATATAGTATGCTATTAGTGCATTTATTAAAACTACTTGTCTATAATTTTTTATTTTATATGCTGTATTGGTGAGGTGCTGCTTATTTTTTTTTGCTTACTGTAATAGTTTTAACTTATTTCTGGATTACAATTTCCCCCACATTGAATGTAATAATCCTTGATACTAAATTTATATCTACATTGCATTATTGAACTTTAGACATCTACATTGCAGTACTAAACTTTTAAGAATAAGATATATGTATCTTATAAGATAAGCTGTGTTTATCTTCACAGTGGTATTTGCCATGGGCCTTATCATACAGCAAGTTCTGACTTTAAAGTCTTTCTGAAAGGGTATAATGAGGCAAAAGAAAACTAGTTGAACACAGAAACACATTAAACACAAGAAACATTGTTCAACCTCACTATTAAACAAAGACATTGACTTTGGCCTTGTTTATAATAGGAACATGTATTAAGTTACAGTATAATTCACAGATGGTATATGGGAAAAGGACTACACTGTTGACAACCTACCCTCAAATGTTCAGAAAAAAAGAATCAGGTGTTACACAAACATAGAGCAAACGATAAAGCAAATATTAACAATGGTAGATCTTGGGTCAGGTGCGGTGGTTCACACCTGTAATTCTAGCACTCTCTGGGAGGTCGAGGCTGGTGGATTGCCTGAGCTCATAGGTTCGAAAACAACAGCAGATCTGAGTACACAGGGTATTCTTTGTACTACTTTTATTTTTGTGACTTTCTGTATTTTATATTTGTATTTTGAAATTATCTCTGAACAAAAAGGTTTAAAATATGGTATTATGAAATTATCCCTCTATTAAAAATCATGGGTATAGGCTTGGCGCCTGTAGCTCAAGCAGCTAGTGTACCAGCCTCATACTCCGGAGCTGGTGGGTTCAAATCCAGCTCGGGCCTGCCAGACGATGACAACTACGTCTTAAAAATAGCCAGGTGTTGTGGCAGGTGCCTGTAGTCCCAGCTAGTTGGGTGGCCGAGGCAAGACAATCACTTAAGCCCAAGAGTTTGAGGTTGCTGTGAGCTGTGACGCCATGGCCCTCTACCCAGGGTGACAGCTTAAGACTCTGTCT
>NW_003852508.1:1950206-1955234 GCF_000181295.1 Otolemur garnettii | reverse complement strand
TTTTTTTTTTTTTTAGAGATAGAGTCTCACTTTGTCACCCTCAGTAGAGTGCTGTAGCATCACTGCTGAAAGCAACCTACAGCTCTTGGACTTAGGTGATTCTCTTGCCTCAGCCTCCTGAGTCGCTGGGACTACAAGCGCTCACCACAACACCCAGCTATTTTTTTGTTGCAGTTTGGCCAGGGCCAGGTTGGAACTTGCCACCCTCTGTATTTGGGGCTGGCCCCCTACTCACTGAGCCACAGGCGCCGCCCACACCTTTTTGTATTCTTACTGATTAAGTATATCTTTTATATCATAGCACAAAAGATGTTTATTGTATATATTTACATAGTTAAGGGTTTGAGAAGGAGATGACTTACGTAAGGAAATCATTGTTGACATTACTTTAGGATAACCAGAAATGTTCCTTAAGAGTATTGTTTGGACCTAATATTATCTTTTCTGGGGAGTGTTCCAGTCTATGATTTAAATAGAGCATACGTAAGAATTATATTCATGGTTTGTGTTAATTAAGAAATTAGGGACATGGTGGCTCACACCTGCAATCCCAGCACTTTGGGAGGCTGCAGTGGGAGGATTGTTGAATCCAGGACTTGGGGACTGCAGTAAGCTATGTATGATTGGGCAGTTGGGCCACTGCACTCATGCATGGGTAACAAAGCAAGATCTCACCTTTTAAAACCAAACCAAACAAAGACATTTTGAAGATTTGTGCTCATTAAAGATACTGTTTAAATTTTTGTATGCTCATATTAGTCAAAAACTTTTACTCAGCCTGTTAGAAGGACTGTGATGTCTTATTCAACAGAAAGCACAGTCTCTGATCATGCAGTTGGAAAAATGTCACTGACTGATCCATAAGTATTCATATCACGGAAGTCATTGATTATTTAGGTAACTAAAAGCTAAGATCGGCTCGGCCCTCGTAGCACAGTGTTTACAGCACCAGTCACGTACACCAAGGGTGGCAAGTTAAAACCCGGCCCGGGCCAACTAAACAACGGGAACAAGAAAAATAGCTGAGTGTTGTGGTGGGCGCCTGTAGTTCCAGCTACTTGGGAGACTGAGGCAAGAGAATTGCTTAAGCCCAAGAGTTTGAGGTTGCTGTGAGCTGTGACACCACGGCACTCTACCGAGGGTGACAAAATGAGACTCTGTCTCAAAAAAAAAGCTAAGATTATTAGTGTTTCATGTTTAACCTCTTTGCCCCTTGTTTTGGTCCCCAGGGCAGTGCATAGAGTCCCATAATGGTGCTGAGGGCTACTGGATTAGCAGCAAATAAAAGTGTCTCGTGATATGTGTATACTTTTTATTAAACAAAAGTTGGTTGACTTAGCAGTCCAGTTTTTATGCAGGCAGATTAATTACCTTCTAACAAATATCTAAACAGAAAATGTTGACATTAATGCTTTTCCAAGACCCACTGAGAAACTTCAACTCTCATCCCATTTTTAAAGGATACCAGAACCTCAGAGCTGCCTTGTCTCTGGGTATCACCCCCTACTGAGGGACAGATTTCTGGCCCTCCTACATTTAATAAATTGATGCTTGAGATCTGCCATTCAACTAATTTTAACCTGTTTAGTCTCCTGACTTATGCTTGGAGAATTCTGTCATTAAGTTTGAGGCACCTATTATGGCGGTAATAATAAGCAATATGCAAAGGGTGCCAAAAAATACATACACGTTTTAATAAAGGAAAAATCCTGTATTAAAATTGTAATACTCAATATGTACTGTTAACATTTGTCATGTTATGTATTGTAGCTTGTATCTCTTGTAATTGCAGAAGTCAAATGTGACTTGAGTATTATAATTTTAATACAGTTTTTTTCCTTTCTTAAAATTATTTGGCACCCTCTGTATACAACATAGTATAACAAATTGGAAGGAAAAGATAATGGGGGGAGAGAAGTTGAAAGGGGAAGAGACTGATAGCAGTGCCTGGCTGACCGTAGAGTGGTTTATACCAAAAGGTGACCAGAGCTTGTGTCTCCCTGATTGAGGCTCTTCCATTCCAGAGCTGCGTTCCTTCTCATGGCAGCTTCGCCTCCCCAGCCTTTCAGAAGTTTCTGCTTTCGCTCAACTCTTCAGAGAGAACCAGGAGACTTCCTTGTTGCAATTTCCCTCTTTAGAATAAACGACTTAAGGTTCAGTAGGCTGAAAATTGAGAGTTCCAAATATTCCTACAAAGATTTTTCTCTGTTCAGTTGGCCATATACTTGGTCTCTTAAATAAAATATTTTGAGTTCCGCATAAATTGGACATGGTGGAATGAATTCCATATTGTTTTTTTGCCGTAATTTCTCTCTTGTTGGCTGTAAATTTATGTCTCCACATTTAATAACTCCATTCTGTTACATATTATTTTTAACTTACGTAATAAATACTAGTATCTTCAGACATAAAGGAATTATTATAACCTTATCCCACACGCCCACTTAGAAAGTCTGATGTGTTCTTTTGAGTGATTCTGGCATGATTATTGAATAGTAATGGAAGTTGTCAGCTTGACAGTTCTCTTCATGGAATTTGCCAAAGCTCATTGACGTCATTCGGCCTGGAGGACCTGGTCTCTGCCAGCGTCCGACAGGGTGTAATACAAGGAATGTGTTTCTTTACTGTTGTCTTCTAGTCCACACAAATGCCGTTTTTTCCATATTCTTTTACTCTTGGCACACAGGGTTCCAGTCCGTGTAAAAGTGTTTTGCCCATTATTCGTTTCAGTTCAGCTCTTTATTCTGCCCGTGCTAGAGCAGCAGGACCCTTTCATTATATTTACATTGTAACCTAAAAGCTCTTAACTTTAGGCTGTTAGTTTTATCCATCCTTTTATTCCTGGTCTCTGGCAGCTTCTGGCTCATAGCAGTGATTATGTTTTTATTGCATTGAATTGACTAGAATTGTTTATCTTCTACCACTTAGATTGTACAGGGGCCTGTCCTCTACATGTAACCTGTATTAACTGTTAACTGAGCTCAGGCTCGTTGCTGCCTTTCTGTTGAGTCATATGTCTCATGTTGTCTTGATTATAATGACCCACTAGGAAGACACACAAAAGTCTCTCCAGATTTTCCCTTAGTTCCTTATGTGCAATTGATTTGAGGTTGTTTCCTAGCTTTCTAACAGGGCTGTGTTAGATCATTTGTTTCATAAGTTATATGATCTGAAAGTGTATTTGTTTTTCTGTATATTTTGAGCTTAAAAGCTTCTATTGTACCAGTTGTGTTATCTTAGATTGTCTCATTTTATCTGGTAACTCCCATACACGGATAGGTTCTATTATGTTTGGAAGATTTAATGCTTTCCCTTTTTTCTTTAGGCCTAAAAGTTGTTTGCTTGGTACATCCTTCAGCTGCGCCCTTTTCTTTGTTACCGTATTTTTAATTTTCATATCGTACTAGCTGGTATTCACAAGCATCCTTTTTCTGAACTATTGTTTGGTTTGCTAACATGGCTAACCATCATTTGTAACTCAGTCTCTCAGGCTCGAGCATGCCAGCCTGCACTTGGAGCTGTGATGTTGTAGACTAAGGCTGTATTTTGTCTGGAGTTTCTATTAAATTTTAGTTTGTTCTCAATCACTCATCGTATCTGGTTGTTTCAAAACTAACATGTACTTAATGTTTCATGGTGCTATCCTGGGAAGCCATAATTCGATGACCCCTTTTCATTCTTTCTTTTATCACCCAGGCTCCCACCTCCTTTTTACAACAATCCTCCTGCCAAGTGTGGAGATTAGTACTCTGTACTGAGCTGCATTAGGAAACACAGCATTCTGCCCCATGAATGTATATTTTTAAAAACTTACCTAGTTTCTAGGTGATTCTGAAATGCCAACATTTGAGGACTACTGATTTTTGTTTCTTTTTTGTCCTAAAGTTGAAAGAACAGAATGTTTTGTCTTCCAGATATTTTCTCTAACTTCATAGTATAAATTAGAGAGTTGACTGATACGGATTGGATTTTAATCTTAATCACTTAAATGGTAGTTTTAATTCTACTGGTACTATGAAGAATTGGTGAAATTGGAATTTCAACTTAAGGGTTTTTTTTGTATTTTAAGTTTTGAAAGAAGTGCTGCATTAAGGTCATGTATGCTTTTTTTATTTTTCTTAGCTCACTTTAATAAGAGAATTAGTGATTTAATGAATTAGCAGCTACGTTTAAGGCCTAAAGTTTAAGTATAAAAGGGATCCAACATATCCCATAACCCAGCTCTGAAGAGTGAAAATGCCTCATCTCTAACGAAAGAGTAATCTTTTGAGAGAATTTTATGTCTCTTGTTTTATTAAATTCTTTCAAAGTGAATATTGAATTCTGTACACTAAAGTTATAAGAATTCCTTAAGGGAATAAATATTGGTTATGCTTTTTATTCTTATTAACATTGACCTCATTTTAGATTATAAATAGCTACATTATCTCTCTGACTTATACTGAGTTTAGGCTTATGACTTACATTCATTTCAAGGTAATGAGACCATGTATATTTTGAAATCTTTTAAATATATGCATTTGTTTCTACAGCAGGTAAGTATGCAGTGGTTTTCGGGATGAAGTTATATCGTCGTGAAAATAAATCTGGTTATGTCAAATAGTATAAAGTGTTTAAAAATATTTTATATTTATAATAATAACAATTATATGTATATTTGTTAATTTTAAGTACATATTCTTTGCCAAAAAAAAAAAGTATGTATTATACACATTATCTTGTTTAATCTCTGCAACAGTCCTGTGAGGCCTGTCTTACAGAGGAAGAAACTAGGGATCATAGATCTTAAATAACTTGCTTCATGTCACAAATCTAGTAAAAGTGGCAGAGGTGAGATTGAAACTCAGACTCCTGAGCCCGTGTCTTTATCTGCTCTGCCACACTGCCTTTCCGCCTCTGCATGTGCTCTATTAACGACCATGGCTGTAACACCCCCCATTTGTCCAGGTGTGCTAAATGGAAACATTCTTCTAAGAAAACACAACCCAAGCTTGGCGCCTGTGGCTCAAGCGGCTAAGGCGCCAGCCA
>NW_003852508.1:1946871-1949542 GCF_000181295.1 Otolemur garnettii | reverse complement strand
GTGTGTTGGCTCGGTTCTGAAGGCAGCAGATAGTGACTGCAGGGCTCCCTCTTGTGGGCCTCTTGCGCAAGTAGTGGTCAGGTTCAAGATTCGAAGCTTGTCTCTCAAAGACCTCTTCTGGGTGAGAACTGAGTATCAGTGGCCACTTCTGATGGTGGAGAAGAGTCTGTGGGAGAGTTAGAGCTGCTTGAGATGTGATGGCTCTCCAGCGCTTTGTTTCCTTGACCTAAGGCTTCTGTTTCCTGTCTGCTTTCTAATATGAGACGAGAAAGAGGAAAACGTAGCTTTTAGGTTTCCTGGCTGTCCCACCGCTTACTGTCCGGCGTAGAGAAGCTGAGAATGGATGGCTGGGAGTCATATCCATGATTCTGAAGCAACAGTGGCCTATTAGTTTGTTCATGGTCACATAGTGAGGTAATGTGATATTTTAGAAAAGAACCAGCAAAGCCAACTGCTCTTTAATAGTAACTTGATTAATTCACTGAGCCCTGTTGGCTTCTAAGCTGGATTGGAATGTAGGTAACCATGTAAACTAGAACAAGCCTGGGACTTAAATAGTCCAAACTGGATGGAAGCTGAGCTTCAATAGAGACAGGTTTAATCTATTGTGAAATAAGTAATGGCTTGTCTCATGTTACAGAATGAGCTCATGAGAATATTGTAATAGGGTCAGATTTGGGGGTCATATGGCCGGGGAGGGGGGGTGAACTTTTTAGTAATCGTGTGAATGAAGTACTAGTAAAACTCTCAGAGCCACTCTTTCTTGTTGCCATTTCCCCATGTATTCTTTTAGATATATTCCTAAATGCTGTAAATTATTCAGCTTGATACCTTTTCCCTCTGTAGTGGCCTCCATTGCGTGTTCACTCAGGCTGCTCTCTGACCAGGCTGACGGAGAAGCTGGATGCAGGCTCTGCCGCTTTCCTCTTCTTTGCTGACCCTTCAATAGATAAAATAAGTCTACAGGCTGCTTCCATATAAATGTATTATGTCTGCTCGGTATAGGGAAACAGTGTGTCTTTGTGGGAAAGAGGAAAGCAAACATACGGAAACTAAAAATTTCCAGTAATCTTAAAATGATCTCATCATGTTTGATCCTGACTTATAGTTCCTGATCCCTTTCCTTAGGTCATACTTTGGAAGCGATTCTAGGACATTTTGGGAAACCTCTCTAATTTTCTTTTAGGAAACTTATTCTCCAGTTCGGCATGTATTTTAGACACCTTTGAAATGTGTTCCTATTACTCATTCTACTTCTGAGAATTTATTCTAAGGAAATCAATGAGACTGCATACAGAGATTTAGTTATAGGGACATTTATTATGGAGTTCTTCATAAGAAAAAGAAAAGTTTGAATGAATAATGATAATTTCATATCTTAGAATAATACATGCCTACTAAAAATAATATCACATATGAGTATACTACAATTATTGATACAAAAACACAGCCACAGATTCTTAAGTGAAAAAGAAAACATACTGTGAATGTTCTTGGATGAAAGAAAATTATATACACACATATAACATATAGAAAAATATCTAGAGTGCCAAGGTGTTAACAGTAGTTGTTTCTGAACACTTAATCCCTCCCTGGCAACTTTTTTCCATTCTCAAACGTAAGCTGAGAGCTTGGAGTGGCTAATCCCAGAAAGGTCCAAGAAAAACACCTTATAAAGGAAAGGAGTGAATGTCACTCAAAATGGCAGAGTAAAAAGCTCCAGCAGTTGGTCTCCACACTGAAAAAACCACTAAACTGGGAAAAATGCCCAGAATCCACTGTTTCAGGTCTCTGGACTCTGATTGGACACTTACAAAAATCAGGGGTGTGCTTGATGAAAGGAGAGGCCGCTGTTTGACAAGAGGGCAGCCTGGGTGACCCAGTGACCATCCCGTGGTCCTCAGCTCATGGCCTGTGGGGATGTGTCCCATATGGTGCACCTGGAGCGTCTAGCTGAAGCCAGGGCTGGCAGTGGGGACCTTATTCTCCATCAGTTTAGATACACATGTTTTGGTCAGTTTGGGTTCTCTGGGGCACTGGTGCAGATGTTTTCCTTGGGTTGGGGCCTGGTAGCTGCCGTGGCTCCCCCAGTGGCATTTTTCAGGAGATTTAAGGAGACAGTGCCTCTTCCCACCCACTCACCCCCTTTTTGGAGCCAGACATGTAAGGACATCTGTATCGCATCACTGGCCTACTGCAGAGATGATAGAACAGAAACTTTAGTGACTTCACCTAAGGAATAGACAAGGGTAAAGAGACAAGTAAAGGCAAAAAAGGTTTGGAAAAATCATAAAATGCATAGCTTCCGGATACAACAAGGAAAAATTAGCAATCCTGGGGGGTGGGGGATGAAAGAATTAGACTTCAGTAGAGCTGCTCCAGTGTAGGACTCAGTGTGTCCAAATCTCAACAACAAAATATATAAAATTAAAAAAGAAACCGGGAAATGTGTCCCACAGGAAAAAAGAATTTGATAGTAGCATCCCTGGAGAAGCTCACATGCTAGAATTACTAGCCAAAGATGTTAAATATCTTAAATATGCTTAGTGAGCTAACGGAAAACAGGGACAAAGGGATTAAGTGTTCTGAAACGTTTTCTTGAATTACACCTCTAAATAAATATTTTGTCCACTAATTTATCTTCATTTATTCAGAGACTCTTAACTGTGTA
>NW_003852508.1:1943320-1945501 GCF_000181295.1 Otolemur garnettii | reverse complement strand
AGTAAATGGAGTAGTGATACGAACATACTTTCATAGAACTGTAAAGTCCCTTTCACATACAGAGGTGGTGGTGGCATTGCATCAATTAGATCTTATCTCCTTCCCAGTCTGTGTCTTCCAGGTCTACTCTTTTTTAGTAATAAAATCGGAATATATACTTATATTCCTGTGCATTAGCTTTTTCCCTTTTGTGTTTCTTGTATGTATGCCTTCATCTGATGTGAGGACAATTTCAACAGTGATATACATGGAATTTGTATAATAAACAGTAAATAGCAATACCTTAAATAACAATAATTTTTATTACTATAAAAATACAATTTTTAAAAACCTTATAAATAATAGTGGAAATACAGGCATTATTAATAGGCTTGTATTTTTTAATCCAGCTCTCACTCTATATTGGCTGTATGACCCTGGGGAAAGTACTTACTTTTCTGTATGTTCCTATTCTCCTGTGTAAAGGGTGGGGCTGTCTTTTGAGGTTGTTGATAACCAAATGAGATAACTTCTTACAAGGCACTTGGAACATTGCTTTGATGTTTTAAAGTGTAGAATTTAATCTACCCTCATTTCCTCAAGCAGACTGATTTTTGTTTAAACATAATCACTTGATACTAATAGTTTTTACTATTTTGATTCTAGTCCTTTATATAAAGTAAGTTATATTGATAAGAATCAGAAACTACCCAATTGTTTCAATTAGCAGTAATTGCGCCTCGGATAAACCTCATTGGCTACGATATACTTCCACTGCACAAAGGTACCCAGTTGTTTCAGATTCTGTGTTTTACATTGACTAGAATGAAAAATGGGAGAAGCAAATTAAGTAGCCGTATGCATTGCATTATTTTACTTACGGATTGAGAGTATGGGAACCTCAAAGCTCACCAGGTATTTTAAGAACGGTATGCATTTGTTCAGTATACTTTACAATTGTCTGTTATATTCCTGACACTGTCGTTAGGCTTTGGAATCCAGAGGTGAAGAAAAGTAGTTTATGCCTGTGTTAAAGGTCATCATTTGTCGAAGGAGAGAGATAAATAAGGAATTACCATCTGAGAACTACTCCCACTGATGAATGCACAGGGAGCTTTGGGAACCCAGAGGAGGTGGGTTCTCCTTCAAGAAGAGGGGAGCGTGCATTCAGATGAGTTTCCCAGGAAAGGTGATACCCGAGTCTAGTTTGGGGAAGTCAGAACTTGGGTCATGAAGGCGTGGCATATCTTCCAGGCCGCTGAGATGGAGTTCATATTAAGATTGAAGGAGCCGTTGAATGCTTTATTCAGAGCAACACGAGAAGATTTAGAATTTAGGATAATCACCTTGAAGCATACCGTCGAGCAATGAGATCGGCATCAATTTTGTCATCTACATTCTACCATTTATTTAGTACCTGCTGTGTATCTGGCTTGTGTATTGTTATTGCATTTAATCCTGCATCCTTTGAATTAGATTTATTGCCATTATTTTATAGGTGAGGAAACACAGGGTAGAGGTTGATGGGGAGGGAGTGACTGCACAGGAGCGCATATGTTTGGTTCCCTGCCGTTCCACCTGGTGATTCTGGATTAATGAAAGTTATAAAGAGAGATGATTTGTTGATCCTTAGTTCTAATTTTCATGTATCATATTATAAACATTTTGCTGAGTTTACTTTGAGTTTAGAATTTAAAGATAGCATATGTTCCTTATAAGATGGCCTTAACTCAAGTATGCTATCATCTGGTGCTCAATCAGAAAAAGTTTGCTTCATTCTAACACTAGAGGGGGAAGAAGTGGTTGTGTCAGACTCACTGAAAGAATATTCCAGTCTCCAGGGTGGAACCACATCTTTTCCAGAGTTTTTTGCCTTACAGAATTTTTATCCTTATCCTTTAGAACTCTTAGGATATAAACTACTTTGCTTCTCATCCCTTCTCCTTTTCCTCTACATGAAATTATCATAAGGAAATATTATATTTGAAACGATACTTCACTGGGGGTGAAATAGTTATATAATTGTTAAACTTTCATATGACATTTTAGTCTGGATGATTAAAAAAATAAAATTTTTAAAATGTGTGCCGGCCACATACACTGAGGGTGGCAGGTTCAAACCCGGCCCAGGCCAGCTAAACAACTGCAATAACAACAATAAAAACAAACATAAAAAAGCCAAGTATCGTGGCGGGTGCCTAT
>NW_003852508.1:1940147-1943085 GCF_000181295.1 Otolemur garnettii | reverse complement strand
ATTTAAAAAACCCTGATTATTAATCCAGTCATTCTCGCCATTAGCTTTCTAAATGCTGTCAAAACTGGCCTTTTATCCTGTCATCCTTAGTTCTTCAATTGAAAACAGAAATAAAATACTTCTCGCTGGAAATGTGGTATCATGATTTAATACATGATATAAAAATGAAATTTTTAGTTTCAATTTATGTAATATTTTTATTATTTACTTAAATTTAATTAAAATTTATCATATATAACTAAAAGGGATATTTCAGAGATAGTGTATGTATAGTTTTGACTTGCTATACTCACCTTTTATTCCTTGTATTTCAGCTCAATCTGAAATAGAAGTGTCTGTATCTGCAAGGAATATCAGAAGGTTACTCAGCTTCCAGCGGTACCTTAGATCTTCACGCTTTTTTCGTGGTACTACCGTTTCAAGTTCTCTGAACATTTTAGATGATGATTATAATGGACAAGCAAAGGTATGTATAACCTTTTTAAGAAAAAGATTTTAGAAGCTTATTTAGTCCTTTTTCCTAATTATAATGATTTATAGAAATTTTTTTTGTCTGTGAAAAGCAATTTGAGCCCGTTTTATAGGTTTTTTTTCCTTTAGAGAAGCTATTCGTTTATAATTAGTATTACAGAGCAAGAGAAATTTCTGAAATAATTAAAGAAACATTGATTATTATAATATTAGGTAAGTAACAAGTAGATCGATGAAGCGTTAAACTGTGAGATCACACGGAATCTTAATGCTGGGGAGAGTATTGGAGATGACCTGATCTGATAATGTCTGTGTTCTGTCAGTAAGGAAACCAAGGTCTAGAGTAGGTGTCCTCAAACTGCGGCCCACTGGGTGTTTTTGCCACTGCTTAGCAGCCAGCTGGTCCCGGGGCCCACAGTCCAGCCCTCTGA
Source organism: Otolemur garnettii (assembly GCF_000181295.1). Lineage (NCBI taxonomy): Eukaryota > Metazoa > Chordata > Mammalia > Primates > Galagidae > Otolemur > Otolemur garnettii. Next base: position 1,942,183 of record NW_003852508.1, on the reverse strand, counting down.
CAGTCTGAGGGACAGTGAACTGGCCCCTGTTTAAAAAGTTTGAGGACCCCTGGTCTAGAGAGCAGAGGGACATGTTGGCGCTCACACAGATGGTTAGAAGTAATCCCTGGACAGGAAGTTAGGATTTGTGATTTCAATCTGATGAGTTTTCATAGTCTTTTGCATCAAAGAGAGATTTTGAGGATTTAGACATATCTTAATTAAAACCAGTAATTATTTACTTCATACTTATATAATTTAAAAGAAATTATTTTAAAGCATTATTTACTTCATTTTTATACAATTTAAAAGAAATGCCTTAATTGAAGTCAAGATGAGCTTGTGTTTGGCCAAATGAGGATTTTACATAATCTGAAATTTTTAATATATTTTAAATTATTCTTTGACTTAATATTTATAGGCCAGACTTTGAAGTTTGTGTAGATAAGTTTCCAAGTTACAGAGATGAGGCTAGGGTGCATTTACAGTTATATAAAAGTAAAAAGCTTTGTTCCTGTGTGTGAACTAGTGGACAGTATTTATGCTTTTTTCTTTCTTTCTTTCTTTTTTTGAGACCGAGTTTCATTATGTCACCCTTGGTAGAGTGCTGTGGCGTCACAGCTCACAGCATCTTCAAATTCTTGGGCTTAAGCTATTCTCTTGCTTTGGCCTCCCAAGTAGCTGGGACTACAGGTGCCGGGCTATTTTTTATTGCAATTCTTGTTGTTGTTTACCTGGTCCTGGCCAGCTTCGAATCTGCTAACCTCAGTGTACATGGCTGGCACCGTAAACACTGTGCTATAGGCGCTGAGCCTGCTTTTTCCTTATATTTTAAAAAGTTTATAGTTTCTGCATTTTAAAATGGAAATATTGATCTTTGTTTATCATTGATTGTTACTGGTGCTATCATAATCAGCATTCTCTACTAATAGTGTCTTAGTGTTGTTCATGCAAATTTATTCATACATGTATACAACAATGAACTTTTACACATAAAATAATTTTTTCTGAAAAAGTCCATAAAATGTTCAGATTTAGAATATATGGTGTAACTGGGCACAGTGGCTCACAACTGTAATCTCAGCACTTTGGGAGGCTGAGTTGGGAGGATCACTTGAGGCCAGGAGTTCAATATCATCCTGGGCAACATAGCAAGACCCCATCTCTAATTAAAATATATATATATATATACACATATATATTTTAAAATATTTGTTTTTTTCAGGTCTTTGTGAGATTTATGTGCTTGACAAAAATACATAGCTTCCTAAAAGTTTGTGCTGTAAATTTTATTATTTTATAAGGATCTTTAGAGAATATAAATATCCATAACTTGGAATTGTTTTAAGCATGGTGCTAGGGTTCCAGAATCAGACAGCTTAATTTAAGATCCCAGCTTTGTCACTTAGCTGAACAAGTTAGTTACCTTTTGCCTGTTTAAAATGAGGATTGAAAACAGTATCTGCTTGGTAGTATTGGTATGAATGGTAATAAAAGAGTGAGAAAAGTAATAATAACCCCACTGGGGGGATCAGTAAGTGCTCAGTAATTACTATAACTTATTTTCCCTGAATTTTTAAAATCTGGTTTCTAGACCAGGCAACTTAGCAACTTCATTTTTATGATGTTGTGTTAGAATTCTTGAAAGTTTGTAGGACTTTATAAATAAGTTAAGAAAGAAGCAATAACCTTGCTTATGCATTCATTAATTGAAAAGCAAAATAGTATTTCATTTTTCAAATGGAGTTTATCCCTTTGGATGTTTTCTGGAGCCAATTTAGAAAATCATGTTTAAAAGGAGATTAATACTTGATATTTTAAAAATCAGTCACTTTCCATTTTCATTAACTTCTCTGTGGACTATCTACAAAAGACAGAATGTTATTGAAATTCAATTACAGTAGGAATATTTGGTTTTCATTTCAGTGTATGCTGGAAAAAGTTGGAAATTGGAATTTTGATATCTTTCTGTTTGATAGACTAACAAATGGTAAGTGAAAAATTTGATTTACTCAAGTTAATGTAGTCTCTAGATTACTGCTTGATGTATAGCCACT
>NW_003852508.1:1936987-1939842 GCF_000181295.1 Otolemur garnettii | reverse complement strand
TTACTAAAAGCCTAGAGAGTCTATCTCATAATTTTATATTTTGGTGGCTACTTTTAACTGTAATCAAAAATCATCTTCACCATGGCTTGGCTGATTGGTAGTTAATGCTGGTGTTATTAATAACCCAAAGTGAACATTGTCATCTTGTTATGTTGATCTTTCCTTTTTGGTTTCTTTTGCATATAGCCGTTTACAATGACGTCTGTAATTGTATTCCTATTATGACGTCTGATGCTGTATTCCTATTTTGATAGCCACAGATGAGTGGTCACCACATCTGAGAGGCCATCCTTTCTTCTGCAGTTGTGGTTATTGGCCTTTTCTTGGTGTATTTGGAGACACAGTGTAGCAAGATCAGTAGCAGTGGTTCCCTCTGGCACTGCTTCCTGATGGTGGAATGGGAAGGGCTCGCAGCTTCCCTAGGAGGGTTGATCGGACTACAGAGAGTATGTGTTTTGAAAAAGATGCCCACAGGTTGCTGCAGTCTGCTTACATACACCCTCTTGAATTTAGTTTAGTTTTGTTTGGGAAGCAAAGAAAATGTTCCCTATTCACTGGGAACAGGGAATCATTTTTATTTAGGATGAGATTCTTGGCATAATTCTTGTTGGTACAAGTAGTTCATCTAGTCTTTTCCCCCTTTTGACTAAATAGGTTTTTAATAAAATAAAGCAAAGTAGAAAAAACTAGTTCAGACTTTAGACCTGCAGAGTATGGTCACTGCTATAGTTTGAAATCATCTGCTGGGCGGTGCCTGTGGCTCAGTGGGTAGGGCGCTGGCCCCATATACTGAAGGTGGCGGGTTCGAACTCGGCCCTGGCCAAACTGCAACAAAAAAATAGCTGGGCATCGTGCTGGACACCTGTAGTCCCAGCTGCTTGGGAGGCTGAGGCAAGAGAATCGCCTAAGCCCAGGAGTTGGAAGTTGCTGTGAACTGTGACACCATGGCACTCTACCAAGGGCAATAAAGTAGGACTCTGACTCTAAAAACAAATAAATAAATAAATGAAATCACCTGCTTTCTCTTATTTCACTTTGTCATGAAGCTCCTTTTATAAGGAAGCCAAATATGTAAAACAGATGAGCAAATACAACTTTATTGTTCCTGAGACTCAGAGTGGGTCTTTTAGTATACACTGTTCTCTCCACGCTGTCTGGCAGCGCATCATGAAAATGACCTCTGCAAGTACCTTCTGCGTGCTCAGCACTGTTGACGGGAAGTGAATTGGACAGTAGGAGGCAAACTAGTGAAGATGGTCAAGTTTGCGTTGCAGGCAAAACCTTTCATCCTTCCCGTTGCTATTTCTCTTGCACCTTTCTTTTGCCCTTTGGTGGTTAAGTGTTCTCCTTTCCCCCACGTTGGCCCACCTATATAGGAAAGGCTCTGATATCTTTACTTAGGGAGCCTTCCCGACTTTCTCCTCTTTGAAAATACAGGTGGTGAGACTACTTTCTGCCGACTCTGGGAAATTCTCCTTTCCTAACTCAACACAATATTACTTTAGTTATTATCTTACAATAAACATAGACAAAACCACGCCACCCTTAGCACCTGCAGACTTAGCCTCATATAAACTCTAACAGCTCATGGCCTATTATTAGTCTACTGGGATGCATGACACTCATTGAAATGGTTGATAGTTCTTTTCTAAATTTTATTTTTAAAAAGTACATACGCCATTAGAGGACATGGGATGAAAGTGGAGTGAGCTCAATAGTGTGTTGAAAGGACAGACAAATAGCCACCACTCTGCTCGGGTGAGTTAAGCACTCTCCTTTCCCTGAGATCGCCTCACTCCTTGGACTGGATTTGTGGAGAGGATTGCTGACTGCTTTCTCTTACAGTTGATTCCAGATCATTAGGGGTTAGTAGAAATCACTGATGGTTAGCTACCCACCTTTGATTTCACACCCAAAAGTTACAGGAATTCCCTGCTTGGAGAAACATTCTCGAGGAAGAAATTGGCAGAAGGAAATTCCTTCAAATTGCATTGTGTAGAGAGAATGGTTCTCCTTTCAGAGCTGCTTGGCCTGAGACAGGTTCTGGATGACACTCATCCACGGTGTCCAGGGGCACAGGGCCCCTCCCTGCTCACTGATGCAATGCTTTCTTGTAATCCTACTCTGGTAATTTCCCACGGGGTACTGGGAGGAGGACAAGGAGGAGAAGGAAGCAAAATTTAGTGATTCATGCCAAGACAAATGTCCCGTCTGTCTGCGTGAAGGAGGGAGTTAGCTGTTGTCTGCTAGGATGCATTTGATGTTCCTTTCAAAGGGACGGAGCAGGGTGACGCGAGACAGCAAGATGGAGCTTGTCGCTCCTCAGAGCTACCTAGTTTGTGAGGATCCTGCTTGCCAGGCCTGTACTAAAGAGATAGCCTGATCCTTCCTGCCAGATCCTGTCAATTTTTAATTGAAAAGTAAATTTATTTCAGGTTAATGCGAGGGTACAAACAACAGGTGAAAATATTTGATGTTGTTAGGTGAAGTCCCTCTTGTGGTTATGCCCCACATAAAAGATGTGCCAAACACCTCCAACCCATGCCCATTCCATGAGCACCCCACCTCCCTCCCTGTCGCTAGCTGCCCCTCCCCCCAGATTGAATTGAAATGAGTTTTTTCCCTTTGTGGGTGTGTGTTTGATCGTCTGCTGGCTTCATATTAGTATTGAGTACATTGGATACTTCTGTTTTCCATCCTTACAGTATCACTTTTTTTGGAGACAGGAGCCTCAAGCTATCCCCCTGGGTAGAGTGCCATGGCATCACAGCTCACAGCAACCTCCAACTCCTGGGCTCGAGCGAGTCTCCTGCCTCAGCCTCCCAAGTAGCTGGGACCACAGGCGCCCACCACAA
>NW_003852508.1:1933495-1935468 GCF_000181295.1 Otolemur garnettii | reverse complement strand
CCTGTGGCTCAAGTGGCTAAGGCGCCAGCCACATACACCAAAGGTGGCAGGTTCGAACCCAGCCCGGGCCTGCCAAACAACAATGACGACTGCAACCAAAATATAGCCAGGTATTGTGGCAGCGCCTGTGGTCCCAGCTACTTGGGAGGCTGTGGCAGAAGACTTGCTTGAGCTCAGGAGTTGGAAGTTGCTGTGAGCTGTGATGCCACAGCACTCTACCCTCTACCTAGGGGGACAGCTCTGTCTCAAAAAAAAAAAAAGAAAGAAAAAAAAATAACATACTGTATGTGTTTTATGGAAGTTGGTTGTAAAACTTTGAGACATGTAGCATCTGGTATAAAAAATGAAGAGGTATATCATGGAAGAGAAAATGAAGCATAAAAATGGTGGGTTTTTTCTAATTTAATTCCTGTACTTGGTGTAACTCTAGTTGACATTGACAAAGGAGTGTCCTGTTCCATGTGACAGCTGTTTCAGAAAATTCGTTTGTGTAGGAAGATGGAGAGGGTGAAATTGGAGTGAACAGGACAGGTGGAAATTCTTGGTTATTTCCTAGATAAGTGAATCTAGTGATGTCTGAGAGCTGATGCTTGTTGGGACAATATAGAAAAGCGAGGGAGATTGATCAGTTGCTGTGGGTGGGGATGCATCTGATGGCCAAGGACGGTCTCTGAAGAGGTGTGCATGGCTTGGCTTTTGAAAGAAAAGGGGAACTTCAGGGCTTGTATTTTTTCTATAATGGATGAAGCTGTGGAGATGAGGGAGTGGATGGGAAGCCAGTATGTGCAAAGTTTGAGAAGAGCAGAAAATGCTTGGAAATAGACATTTCAAAAAGTGGAAGAACCATTTTACTTGAAAGACATAACAAGATTTGGGGGCAGTCTTGACCATGAGTTTATAGTGAAAGAGGTCTACTGCGTCTGTGATTCTGCCTTCCTTGCCCCCAGCAACTCTCAGATTGTCCCTGCAGTTATGGAAGAGGCAGGTGGTTGAGTTCGCAGTTTTCATCCTGAGGATCTTGAGGAGGTCACTGGTCACTTCTCCTGGCCCCGTATAAATGGGATAAACACAACCTCCGTCTAACAAGGCTTTGCAGCCGAGGCAGTCTCCTCTGGGACAGCTCTTTTTGGTGAAAGCAAGATAGTAGAGGGGTGTCAGGAGAAGAGGTTAAGTGCAGCTGAGTTTTAGGGACTTCAGAAAGCTGAGTTAACTTATTCAGTTAACTTATTCAGTTTTCAACGTTTCTTACTGTCCCAATTATTTTCATGCCTTTTAAAAAAATTAATCCATTTGAAAATATTTATCTTCCAGCTCTTTGGCTGTAGAAAAATGTACCAAAAAAACTCATTCTCATTTTTTTCTTAGAATGAAACGAAGATGTGACATTAAAGTTCATAACTGGCAAAATAAGAATATGAAAATTGTATATAGACCAAAGTAGGACTTAGCAGTCTCTTTTCCATGCTTTATAGTCACCACCCATATTTGACAGCATAATGTAACCATGTTAACTTGCATTTCCTACTAATGGACTATCTCTTCTTTCTTTCTAGGAAATAGTCTAGTAAGCTTAACCTTTCATTTATTTAATCTTCATGGATTAATTGAGTACTTCCATTTAGATATGATGAAACTCCGTAGATTTTTAGGTAAGTGATTCTAATTATTTTAATAGTAACATGATTTATACAAGGCCCGGTGTAAATTTCATATCACAGTTATATCCGTTAGCTGTTTCTCTGTGACAAACATCTAAAACTAGTGGCTTCAAACAACACCCATTTGTTGCCTCGTGCAGCTGTGGGACTGTTGAATGCTGCTGTGGCCTGGGCGGGCTCATCCGTGCACTGGCAGGGGCAAGTTGGGCTGCACTTCTGGCTCTGTAGGCCTTGGTTGGGACCTCAGCAGAGACACCAGGTCTCACCCAGCTCAGCTCTGCATGGTGTCTTGTTAAACCTTTTTTTTTTTTTTTT
>NW_003852508.1:1922287-1933015 GCF_000181295.1 Otolemur garnettii | reverse complement strand
AGCTTCTTGCTGGCCACAGCACATCGAATCAGGATGACCCGGGGCCTCTCGTGGGAAAATCTGCAAAGTCTCAGAGCCATACGTGCAAAGAGTAATGAAGCAGCGGGATGATTTTGCAGTCAATTTCGTACACTGCCACAGCTTGCTGGCAAAGATGATACAATTTTTGTATTTTTCTAAATTTTTGAAAGCTAAAACTTTAAAAGATGAAGTGCACTTAGGTTTCTTTTTTTCCTGACCCTCAAAATCCCGTGACAACAGACTTTAAAGATTTATTTTGAATATGATTAAAAGTGCAAGATGATATTTATATAATACTGCTCTGCTAGGAAACAGATTAAAGTGTTTTGTCAAGTAAAGAAATATCTTAGAAGAAATTAAGGATCATGAGGATTCTTTCTTAGGTTTTTTTTTTTTTAAGGAAAAAAGTAATATTTTCTTTCCTCCTAAGTACAAAACTTAGATAAATTTATTGCCTGGACTTTGGAGAAACTTTTAAATTTATGTTAATTTATAAATAATATGCTTATAGTGCTAGACAGTAGTCTCCCTTAATCTGCAGTTATGTTTTCTATGGTCTTAGCTACCTGGTGTCAACATTAGTCTGAAAATATTAAATGGAAAATTCCAGAAATGAACAATTCATACATTTTAAATCGCAAATCATTCTGAGCAACATGATGAAATTTTGTGCTGTCCTGCTTCATCCTTCCCAGGCTGTGAACCTCTGCTTTGTCCAGTGTCCCCATGTGGTAGAGCCCCCACCTGTTAGTCGCTGACTAGCCATTGTGGTTATCAGATCATCTGTCCCTGGATTGCTATCCTTGTGTGAAAGGCATCCTTATTTTACTTCATAATGGCCCTGAGCACAAGAGTAGTGATATTGGCATGTTTTTATAATTGTTCTCTTTTATTAGTAGTTACTGTTAATCTATTACCATGCCTAACTTAAAAATTAACCTTTATCACAGATGTGTTTGTATAAGAAAAACATAGTATACATAGAGGTAGTGTCATGCATGGTGTCCTGTTTAAAGCATCCATGGTGGTATTAGAGCGTATCCCCTGAAAATAAAGCAGACTACTCTACCAATATATAAATTATAAGACACATACAAAAGTCTATATTAACAAGGGTGTTTGACAGCCTGAGCAAGAGTGAGAACCCATCTCTAAAAATAGTTGGGTGGGCTTGGTGCCTATAGCTCAGTGGCCAGGGCGCCAGCCTTGTACATAGGAGCTGGCAGGTTCGAATCTGGCCTGGGCCTGCCAGACAACAATGACAACAACAAGGGTATTTGTCACTGGTCCGTTTGAGATAAAAATAATAAAAGGCTATTTTGAAGGATGGGATGGGCTATGCCCAGTGGTTCACACACACGGCGGATGGATTGATTGAGCTACCGAGTTTGAGATTAGCCTGAGCAAAAGTGAGACACCCATCTCTACTAAAAATAGAAAAACTAGCCAGGCATTGTGGTGGGCACTTGTAGTCCCAGCTACTTGGAAGGCTGAGTCAGGAGGATCACTTGAACCCAGGAGTTTGAGGTTGCGATGAGCTATGATGCCAGGGCACTATAGCCTGGGGCAGTAGCATGAGACTTTGCCTCAAAAAATAAATAAACAATAAAAAGGATGAGATGGAAGTTCCGAATTTTCATCCTCTTTCCTACTTACCAGTGGGTCCTGCTAATCCACCTCAGGGTAGGCTTGCTCTCCTTGAGAACTGGATTAGAGTGTTGTGCTGCTGGGACTATTGTCCAGGTTTAAGGGCGGCAGGCACAGCAGCAGCCCTGTTCCTAGTCTGTTCTTCCATGACAGCATAGCGGATACTGACAGGAAGGCAGGATTAACAGAAAACCCATCCCTAGCGCTGAAGAACGAATTCCAGATCCAAACTGACTTCCCTGGTGATGCCCACATGTACCATTTTCACGTGTTCCAGTCTCTGTACTGTTTTAGCTTCATAAAGATTTTTGCTAGCTTTTGCGTACTGCTGAATTTGTAGTATTGAGAACAGTACCCAGTATGGTAAGTATTTGTTGGATAAATTGTACTGTTTTTGTTAAACTGAGCTCACTTTAATGGAAAAGAGCGTACTGTTAAATAAAGGGAGTCAGAGGAGTTTAGCACCATGATAGATTCACATTTCAAAAGAGAAAAAGAAAAAACTATTTTGCAATTTTGACATGAATGCATTCTCACTAAAAACATTTGCAGACAAGTTACAACCAAAATTAGTGTTCATGCTTTGGGTATACATGTCATCCCCCTGACTCTGGGCAATTTTAGCTGAAAGCTACATAAAAAGTGTGAGTGGGTAATTCATAATTGTCACAATTTTTGTGTGTGTCCATACTGCCCATTTCCAATAAAAGTGGGATTTTTTTTCTTTGATGCAGTAATGATTCAAGAAGATTACCACAGTCAGAATCCTTACCACAATGCAGTCCACGCTGCAGACGTTACTCAGGCCATGCACTGTTACTTAAAAGAACCTAAGGTAAGAGGTGGATTTACTTTAGGTGAAAATAATTAGAAAATTCCTTTTTTTTGGCCGGGGCTGGGTTTGAACCTGCCACCTCCGGCATATGGGGCTGGCGCTCTATCCTTTTGAGCCACAGGCACTACCCAAGAAAATTCCTTTTGATTTACTTTATTTTTCCCTAAGTGACTTGACTTAAAACCAGAAGCTTTCTTCATATGAGCAGGCAGGGACTTGATCAGGTTCCACACAGCAACTGGAGAATCTGGGTGGGTGTTGAGCCAGAAGCTGGAGAAGCCCAAGCAAGAGCCAGGTCACTGGAACCCTTGGGTGCTGTGTGAAGACACTTGACTAAATGCTCAGCTCTGGATCAGCTTCATCAGGCCAGGGCCAGCCTTGGTTCAGCAAATGAAGGGAGGGAAGCAGAAAATTATCCCGGCTAATGCATGAGAATGAATCAGACAAGACCTGCCAGGAGCTCTTGCTCCCTGAAAGAGAACAAGTTGACCCTAGGGAAGAAGAGAGGTGGCTGGTTCATAAGATCTCTCGGGAATTAGAATGAGCAGGATGTGGTGTTCGAATGCCTTAGAAGCTGATGATAACTGATGGGTTTGGGCAGTGGAGTAGAAGAAGAGGGAAGTCTTCTGTGAGAGGATCAGTATGGAAAGAAGAACTAGCTTTGGGGTCGGTCTGAGAGAGGCACTGAGTTCCATGTTGGACATGTGGAGTTGTGGAGTTGTGCCACATCCAAACAGACGACCAGCAGAGTTGGATAGAAAAGTCTTAAAGCATAGGAAAGAAATGATTGATGTAACTTCTGGGAGTCATCAGCTGCAGATGTTCTTGAAAGCCATGTTTGCCCACGTGCTTATTCTATCCCTTTGTCCCTGGAGGTTCTAAAATTCCTACCCCTTGCCCTACTTCAAGTCAGTTCACTCTTAGGATCTCAGTTGTGGCAGATGTCAGTCAGGAAGCAGGCTGACCAAACTGGTTCAATACGAGTTTGAGAGGATAGGTAGTCTCATTATTTGAGAGATTGTGGAATATGTGAAAATGCCCCAATTTTTTTTTAGTGTATGTACCTTGACATTTTTGATAAAAAAAATCTATTGTATAACTCGTAGGCAGTAGTAAAATGTACATTGGCTCGGTGCCTGTAGCACAGTGGTTATGGCACCAGCCACATACACCAAGGGTGGTGGGTTCAAATTTGGCCTGGGCCACCTAAACAACAATGACAACTGCAACAACAACAACAACAACAAAAATAGCCCAGCATGTGGAGGGCACCTGTAGTCCCAGCTCCTTAGGAGGCTGAGGCAAGAAAATCGCTTAAACCCAAGAGTTTGAGATTGCTGTGAGTTGTGATGCCACGGCATTCTGCCAAGGGTGACATAGTGTCTCAAAAAAATAAATACATAAATAAGATAAAATGCAGACATTTTATGTGTACAATTTCGATAAATGTATACTCCCAAGTGCCCCAGTTTTTTTAATTAAACTTTTTAAAAACTCTGAGCCAAACCTGCAACCTCGTGGCACCTGTGGCTCAAGGAGTAGGGCCCCGGTCCCATATACCGGAGGTGGTGGGTTCAAACCTAGCCCCGGCCAAAAACTGCAAAAAAGAAAGCAAACCTGCAACCTCTGTTTGAGAATCTTGTGGGAGAAGTGGATAAGTGATTACCATACAGTCCGATAAATGGAATAACAGTGGCCAGCTCTCTGGGCACAGAGGAAGGTCAAGCCGGTTAGTGAAGGCTCCTCTCACCCCACCTCCCACTGGGCACGCCCACCCAACTAGCTAAGGGACATGAGGTGATACTAGGTGAGTGGTGCATGGGAAGCATGTGGCTAGGTATGAATACAAATGCGATTTTTAACACTTGCCTGTAGAGCTCTGAGAATACCTATTTTGAATACTTTTCATCATTAACATACTCAGTGAACTTTTTAGCCAAAACATCAATTAAGAATATAGATAAATAAAATCAGTAAGCCCTAAATGAAGCAATTGCCTTTTCCCTTATCATAGTGAACACTTGAAAATAGAGTCACCCAGAGTTTTAGAAGTGAGCTCTAAATCATTGGAAGCCTTAAGGTTGTATCTGTTTCACTTCCTGAGCCTTCACATTTTTTAATGTCTTCCTTCATTAATTAAATGCATATTCGTTGAGCATTTGCCTTACGCCAGGAACTGTCTTGGTATATAGTGGTGGACGAGGATGGAAAGGTCCCTGCCCACATGAAACGTACATCCCAGTGGGAGAGGCAGTCATTAAACAAACACATAAAGAGAATTTTGACAAGCACTGCAGTAATAGAGTAATGAGTAGGGCAGTGATTTTCAACCCATGCGCCACAGCACATTAGAGGGCATGAGAGGATTTTAGGTGTGCCTTGAAAAATTGTAAAGCTCATTAATTAAATTATTTTCTAAAGAAGTTCAATACACAGAAAGTCTATTCTTCTTTTTACTTTTTTTGATCAACATAATATAAGTGTGCCATGGAAGTTTAACTGTAGGTTTAAGTGTGCCACAAGATTAAAAAAAAAAGTTGAAAAACACTGCACTAGAGAATGACCAAGTGATGGCAAGAGTTGACAACTTTAGATAAGGAGGCCAGAAAGCACTGGCTGGGCCAGCGTGTCACGGAGGTGTCAGCCATGGGGAAGTCCAGGTGCAGAAGGAGAATTGAGTAAATATACTGAATATTGGTGGCATGTGGTAAAAATTTTTGTTAGGGTATAAGATGATGAAAGGTTCAGGAGCATTGTCCTAATGTAAACCTAAATAAAAGTATGTTCTGATGATTGTTACTGTGGCAGGCCATACACTGTTATAGAAACACAAGTCAGTTGTTTGCTGGGGAAGGCACTGGAAACAGAAAACAGGGTGGGTGGTGGGAGGCACTGGGCCTTAAGAGGTGTGAAGTTTGCCAGAAGATGAAAAGCAACTCACAGAAAGCTTTTGGAATACTCTAGGTGATTAAATCTTTATTATTTAAATTTGTAGATAGTTAATAATAAACTTTTATTTATTAGGATTATCGAGAGTAAAGTTATAATTTCTGGTTTACAAGATTGCTTTTTCTAACATGAATACATTGTGTACCTCGTACTGAATGTATCCATTTGCGAGAGGATGTTATTACAGATTTCTGCTCACGTGATTACTCAGTAGTTTCCTTAAACATTAGGATGACAGGAATAACCTTGCATTTTAGATCGTAGTATTGAAGTTCAATGACTAAACACCCTCAAAATTGTGAGTCTTCTGTTTAGTAATGGCTACAGCCATAAAAATGTATAAGCCTGCATTTGTCATTTTAAAGCCATTATTTCTCAAAAAGAATGGTTTATAGTATACTTAAGCCATCTTGGTTAAGCTTGTTAAACATGAAACATGAGTTCTGTAAACTCCACGTGGGCGGGATCACTGTCATGTCACACCCGTCCCCGTGTCCTGATGAGGCCAGGATGTGGCACGTCCGTGGTAGCCTTAATGAACAGCTGCTTAAAGAAGTGCATGAGGGAGAGGGGACTGCCAGCACTGCCACTGGCTGCTACGTGATGGCAGTGAGCTTGTTTCAGATGTGCCTGATGTGTTATTCTTCTGTCACACTTTAGCTTGCCAATTCTGTAACTCCCTGGGATATCTTGCTGAGCTTAATTGCAGCTGCCACTCACGATCTGGATCATCCAGGTGTTAATCAACCTTTCCTTATTAAAACTAACCATTACTTGGCAACTTTATACAAGGTTAGTGCAATTTTATTACCAAAATTTACTATTTTTGCAGTCTAGAAAATGATTCACATTTTGAGGAACTGAAGATTATGAAAACAAATTTTTAGCAAATGTTAGAGTTTTAACCAGGTTGATATTACTAATAAATAATTATGTCCAGAAAGAGATTTTCCACTAAATAACTCAGAAAAATTCTTGTTTGTAGAATACCTCAGTACTGGAAAATCACCACTGGAGATCTGCAGTGGGCTTATTGAGAGAATCTGGTTTATTCTCACACATGCCATTAGAAAGCAGGTAGGTATTTGTTATCAATTATGGAAATTAAGTTGGCAAAGTCATTTATAATTTTTTAATAATATTTTTAAAATTATTATCAATACCTCTGCTGATCTAGATTGCAAAAAATAATTATGTTCAGGTGTTCCACAGTTTACAGTGTTTGTTAAATTTAATGGATAAATTATCTTATTTTAAAAATTTACATTAAAATTTTAATAATTTAAAGCCTATTCTACAATATAATCAGTAATATTTTCATGCAGATTAATTTTTATGAAAGATCATTCCAGGGATTTGAATACTATGAGGTTGTGGTGAGCCATGGATGACGCCACTACAGTCTAGCTAGGACAGAGAGTCTGTCTCTAAAAAAGAGTTTACTCCAAATACACAGTGGCTGGGCCATAGTTGACCACAGGCAGTCCCAGGGTTATGAACAAGATAGGTCTGTAGGTTTGTTCTTGTATGTAAGTTGGACCAGGCACATTTATCTATTACCTGAAAGAGCCTACATTCGTGAGTTGTCTATCAGGTTGGATGTTCGTAACGTGGGGACTGCCTGTACTTAATTACATAAATAGGTGTTCTACATTTCCACTTTATATTCAGCTGAATAAAACCTTAAGGTCTAGCTAGGTATAAAGATAAATTGGATAGAAAGTAGACATTCTTTATGATAAATAGATTCATCAAAGTCTGTTTCAGGAAGTTTTCAAAACTGCTAAGAAAGTGAAGAGATGGCTTTACAGCCTCAGTAACATAGACATGGGGTCAATTCTGGAACTACAGGGTAAAACAACGAATGGAAGGAAAAGTGGAAAATATTTTAGAAGAAATAATTTAATGTTAAACAGGCTATTTGAGGGTCTCATTAAAAGCACTAATATAAATAATCCCGACATGATGGTGATGTTAACAAAACCTCATGGGACTGGCATAGCAGGGTCCACAAACAAACGCGCAGAGATGGCTTCAGAAAACCGTGTAAGTGGATCAAACTGTCCAAGTCGAGAAAAATGGTGAGGCCTAAAAATATGTCTGGGTATTAAGACTGAAATTACACTCACTGTTCTATCCCTTCCCTTTCATAATTTAAAACAAGTTATAAAAAATTTAAGTGTTTGTGTAATGACCTTAAGAAAAAAGATGGACTTTACTTTTCATTTTTTTAAATCTTTATTCATGGATACCATTGGGAGTATGACAATACTACTGGTAAGTGAAATCATTTCTTGCTGTAGTACAAATGTACGAATTGCTTAAACACACAGTGTTTGTGTATATATTAATATGGGTTTTTTATTAAGACTGATTGAAGTGCTTGCTTCATTATTCCCTTTATAACATGTTTTGCATTTGAATTCATCAATTCTCAGATTTGATAAAAATAAAGATGAGGGATTCTACTTAATAGTGTCCTGTAATGTTTTCTTCATTTAGGGTTTATTTTATTTACTATTTAATATTGTAAGCTGACAGTTCAGTATTGATCATCTTACAAAGATAATGTTTGCTGTAGCCCATTAAAACAAAAGGCAGAGATTTATTTCTTTTGTTATCTGACTTGAGGCAGTCTTTAAAGTGATACAATGTATTTGCTATTTGTATTAACATGTTACTTTTTTCCCTCCAGAAAATTTGGATATTCCTTATTTACAGATAGTTGTTTCTTAACTTTGACCCTCAGATGTATAGTCGAATCTGCACTGTAGTAAATTGTTTAGTGGAATTTCATCAGGCATCTTAGTCAAAATGTCTCTAGGAGTCAGTTGAGTGTGCTTTGATTCTTTCCATTTGAATCTTCCTTCTGCTTTTCAGATCTGAGGCACCAAAAAAGAAACCAAAGTTGTTACCTTCAGCACAAGGATTTTCCAGTAAAGAATCCCAGCAAAGAATTTTTTTAACAACATACCAATAGTATATTGATTTTTTTTTTTTTTTTAAAGTCAATAATTCCACCTTGGCTGACAAAGTAAAGGCACTTCTTCTGGAATGTTGGCATATTGGTATTCTCCCACAAACTCTCTTGGTTTTAGTTTTTTATTACTTTAATAATTTTTGATGCATTCATAAAAATTCCCTTTTGTGATAAATTTTAAGTCAAATGGTAGTTAGAATATCTTAGGCCTTTATAAAGCTTTCTAAGCACTAAGTTTAAGGAAAGTATATCAAGAGGTTAACTATTTAATTAAAAGTCTCATATTTTCTCTTTATATTTCTCTAATTCTAGGCAACAAATGGAGACTCAGATAGGTGCTTTGATATTAGCCACAGACATCAGTCGCCAGAATGAGTATCTGTCACTATTTAGATCCCATTTGGACAGAGGCGATTTATGCTTAGAAGACACGAGACATAGGCATTTGGTTTTACAGGTAAAAGGGGACTTAAAAGATTCTATTTCTAGGGTACATCATGTCATTGTTAAAATAAAAATGAAGTATTCTGGTATAGCTTTTCAGAATGGTTACATCTTTTTTTTTTCCTCCGGAGTGTTTAAATTGTAAGGATTTAAGGAATCCTTAAAAAAGGAATTTCTTTTAATTAGTACACATACTTTATAGACGATCACTTATGAATCTTCTATTGGGGAAGATACCATTGCTTTTGTATTTTTGCATACTTAAAATTTCTGATGAAAACAATTTCTGCAAGATTGGGGTACTGATCAACAAACAGCATTTTATTCTAATAAATTCTCACATATAAAAAAATAGAGAACTGGATTATTTCTTTCTAGCTTATTTATGTATATTTTATGGTTAATCCAGTCCTAGTGGTTGGCTCTTTTGTTTTGCTATGGAGCATACATATATAATTAGAACAGCAGTCTACAGCCGCTTCATCAGCATTTCTGTGAAAACCATTGGTAAACCCAATAGCACTATAAAATTAATATAAAAGACGATTTTCTGTTGTAATATTTTTATGTATTCTTTCTCCCAGTACTAGAGTATATTTAAACTTACTACAATTGAGATTTTACTTTATTTTCTTAAAAGCATTTTAATCTTTTGTTTGCTAGATGGCTTTGAAGTGTGCTGATATTTGTAACCCTTGTCGGACCTGGGAATTAAGTAAGCAGTGGAGTGAAAAAGTAACGGAAGAATTTTTCCATCAAGGCAAGTAACAGTGTCAAGTGATAATTAATTTATTCAGTTCTTTTTTTAGCATCATAAGAATAAGAACATCACATTCATGAGAGTCTAGTTATTTTTAATTACAATTCACAGTAGATGTACATATAATTAATAATGTACAAATTGAGCATCTGTTTCAAAAGCTAGTAGTCCTCTTTTGGAATGATCAGACGTATTTATGCATTTGTGAATATACATAGATTAGGCTTAGAATTTTACTGTACAGAAAGATTCCCTGAACTTGGTCCATCCTTGTCCTGTGTGGAAGATCATACAAACATGTCTTATAAGGTTTTTTGTGTGATTAAAGCCAGGATGTAGGGATCATTTCATGCACTTTCTTTTTTAAATCTACCTTGTAAATTAAAATGCTGAAAGAATTACATTCTTGGGGTAACACCTATTAAAAGTTTTCTACATCCTCCCTTTAAAGAAATATATCAGCTTGGCAACCTTTTCCATGTGTGAATAAATATTTTATTTTATTTTAGTTTAGTTTAGTTTTTGAGACAGAGTCTCACTTTGTTGCCCTTGGTAGAGTGCTGTAGCGTCACAGCTCACAGCAGCCTCAAACTCTTGGGTTTAAGCGATTCTCTTGCCTCAGCCTCCCAAGTAGCTAGGACTACAGGTGCCCATCACAGCACCCAGCTATTTTTTTTTTGTAGTTGTCATTGTTGTTTAGCAAGCCCAAGTTGGGTTCGACTCCACCAACTCCAGTGTATTTAGCCAGCACCCTAACCACTGAGCTAAATTTTAAAAAGAACTAATTGAGAAACTATCTTCTTGTGAGGATTAACTATGGTTTTCCTAAGAAATTTACAGATGAAGACTTTATTATTATTTTGTAAAGACAGGGTTTCACTCTTGCTCAGATTGGTCTTGAACTCCTGAGCTCAAGCGATCCTCAAATGCAAAAGATGGAGAAACGGGTAAAAGAGAATCAGGTTGGAGATTAACCATGTTTTTCCTAAGAAATGTACAGATGATGAAGACTTAATTATTTTTTTTTTGTAAAGACAGGGTCTCACTCTTGCTCAGATTGGTCTTGAATTCCTGAGCTCAAGTGATCCTCCT
>NW_003852508.1:1920592-1922002 GCF_000181295.1 Otolemur garnettii | reverse complement strand
TGACAGAACTTGCAGATGAGGTTTTAGGAAAAAACAGAAGCTAGGTCCCTTCAACTGTTCATCTCACACTGTCAACACTGTCAGTGTTGCACAGATCTAGAAAGGGTAAGGGAAAAGGTAAATGATTATAGTGGTTGACATTTGTCCCAGCAGTTGTCATGGCATGACATCCTCATAACTACTCAGGAGGCGAGCATTCTGAGTATCCCCCTTTTTCAGATTCTTTGTCCACTTCATGCTATTAACAAATGTTGGTGTTGGGCTTCAAGTACAGGTCTTCCTGCCATCAAATCTCTGCTTTTTAACTACAAGATTCTGCTGATTTCCATTTTTAAAATAATTTATGAAATTTCACCCTTGTTTTCTCTTGTATGTCTCTTACAATTTACTCCATCTTAGGTTGCAAAAAGTATAATTTTGCAGAGTAGGCAGCAATAACTTTGTTTCTGTTCTAGAACTGAAAGAGTACATTATTTACCCATGTGGAAAGTTCTTCTCCGTAATTCTGGATAAATAAACATATTCATCCATTTTAAATGGAAAAGCGACTCACAGAGCAGGATTGTAACGTGAAGACCAGTTTCCACCACTGCTTCCTCCCCGACTCCTCCTCCTCATTTGATTAGCTCTAACTCTTCAGCATCCTGTGCAGGGCTCTTTGAATCAGACCTCAAATTCTCGCCAGCCATCTTCCCCTCATTAACCTGTGACAACTTGGGACAGTTCTGTGTTCCCCAGATCTGTGCTGCTCCCTGTCTGCCTAGTAGAGCCTTTGTTCTTAAAGACCCGGCTCCGACGTCACCTTCTCCAGAGCTGCCCTCCAGTCTCTTCAAAGTTAGTCACTCCTCTTATAGACTCTAGAGCACTTGATACTCATGTATTTCATGGCCTCCTTGCCTTTCCTTTGGTTGGTATTCCTGAGGCAGCTGAGAACTATTTGCTGAGTGGATTAATAACTGTAATAGAAAGCATAATGAAATGTTCTGTGACTGAAGTGCGTGTAGCTTATTCCTGAAGAGCATAGGTAGGACTGTGTGTGCTGGGGTTTGGGTATAAACATGGGAAGAGGTAACTCAACAAGGAATTGATGAAGGGGTGTAATGTTGGTAGCTGGTGTTGAGTAAGGACTCTGAGGATTAGATTGAACATAGTGAAATGTGTACCCAAACTTAAGAAAAGATATGGTTTCCAGAAATTTAGGAGATGATGAAACACTGTGGCATAATACTCTTGAGAGAAGGGCCGTGCTGTGGGGTCAAAGATTTAGAAACGTGATTCTTACATCATGATGGCAAAGGGTCCCCATGTGGAAGAAAGTAGTGACTAAGGTGACTGCAGAGGGACAGGCAGACAAGATGAAGACTCGTGTGCAAAAGAGGCTCAGCCCCAGTGTCGGGGATGCTGAGTCTA
>NW_003852508.1:1905476-1919043 GCF_000181295.1 Otolemur garnettii | reverse complement strand
ATTTATTCCGAAATACAACATGATCTGATTGATAAGCTGTTTTCTAGGAGGCTTCTTTTGACCTTGTACAAGAAACTATTTTAGTATTAAATCAGATGCATATAATGGGCTGAGAAATATTATGTAATCTACAGATGCAAATGATCCTGAAATTACTCATTTTCCTTTTCTGTGAGATAAGGGAGATCAATTATATGAAGTTTTTATAAAATAGTCCGTAGTACACATTTGGTGTTCATGTTAACAGTTTTTTTAACTGGCCTCACCTGTTACTTTTAGAGTGATTCTTATCATGAATTTTGTCTTTATATATTCTGAGTTAAATAAAATGATCATTATAGTGGGTGGTGCTTGTGGCTCAAAGGAGTAGGGCGCCAGCCCCATATACCAGAGGTGGCAGGTTCAAACCCAGCCCTGGCGAAAAACTGCAAAAAAAAAAAAGATCATTGTAGCCATGATCAGGTGTGAGGTTTTCCCTCCGGAAGGACTAAAGCAATAAACCACCGCAGCTTCACATCAGGTCAGGCCACAGCACCCAGGCCTGCAGGAGACGGCTTCGTGGTCTCCCTCAAACGATGTCGTGCCCTGGCATCCTCAGAGTTGATACTGCCGCTTAAATGTAGTTGTGCTGCTAAGAGGAACAACCTGAAAAGATCTGATGTTTGTCAGTTTGGCCTTTACTTACAGTTCCATTGAGAATTACTTAAGTAATTGATTCTTCTAAGAAGATATAGAAATTATACGCACACACTTTGAAAAATAAGAATTAGGGAGAATTGGAATAGGATTTAAGGTTAGCACTGTATAGATGTTTTAAGGATAAAATGTTATGACATGTGTTAATCACTTTTTTCTCTTATTTTCTCAAGGCTTTATGACTTACCTAGTGGAGCCTTTATTTACAGAATGGGCCAGGTTTTCAAATACAAGGCTATCCCAGACAATGCTTGGACATGTGGGGCTGAATAAAGCCAGCTGGAAGGGACTGCAGCGAGAACAGTCCAGCAGCGAGGATGCTGATGCTGCGTTTGAACTGAACTCACAGTTATTACCTCAGGAAAATCGGTTATCATAACCCCCAGACCCAGTGGGACAGACTGCCTCCTGGAGGTTTTTAGAAATGTGAAATGGGTTTTTGAAGCGAGAGAACTTACTCTTGACTGCCAAGGTTTCCAAGTGAATGATGCCAGCCAGCATTATGTATTTCCAAGATTTCCTGGGTTGCATCGTTTGAACCCACTTTTTAATTCTAAGACCTGAACATATAGCAATATGCATTTGGCTTCTGTGTGAAACCTTGAATATGCAAAGCCCAGCAGGAGAGACTCTGGAAGGAGTAACAAAGGAAGTTTTGAGGTGTGCCACGAGTTTTTCAAAGCATCTATTCTTCAAACCGTGAAACTTGAACTGAATCTTCCAGCAGCAGTCTCTTGGAATTTAACCAGTCTCATGCAACAATGTGTATCTTGTACCTTCCACTAAGTTCTCTTTGAGAAATGGAAATGTGAAGTGCCCAGCCTCTGCTGCCTCTGGCAAGACTCAATGTTTACAAATCAACTCTGAAAATATCGGTTCTAAATTGCCTTGGAGCATAATTGTGAAGGAACCACTAAAAAAATTGAAAGATCAAACCTTAGACTGCAGCTCTTTCCCCCCTGGTTTGCCTTTTTTCTTCTTTGGATGCCACCAAAGTCTCCCACTTGCTACAGATTTCATTTGTGCACTGGAAACAGCATTTATGATAGCATACCGCCAAGCTTTCACTCCAGTGCTGTTTGGCAATGCAATTCTTTTTTTTAACTGTTAGTTTTTAATTCGGGGCGGGAGGGGAAGACACCAATGTCCTAGCTGTATTATGATTCTGCAGTGAAGACATTGCATGTTGTTTTCACTACTGTACACTTGACCTGCACATGCAAGAAAAAAGGTGGAATGTTTAAAACACCATAATCAGCTCAGGGTATTTGCCAATCTGAAATAAAGTGGGATGGGGAAGTGTGTCCTTCAGATCAAGGGTACTAAAGTCCCTTTCACTGCAGTGAGTGAGAGGTATGTTGTGTGTACGTATGGATGTGTGTGTGAGTGCATGTTTGTGCATGTATGACTGTGCATGTGTTATGTTTATCCATGTGGGAAATGATTTGAAATGTAAGCTTTTATTTATTATTTTAGAATGTGACATAAAATGGGGGAGGGAAAGGTAGGTAAGCTGTAACAGATTGCTCCAGTTGCCTTAAACTATGCACAAAGCTAAGTGACCAAACTTCTTGTTTTGATTTGAAAAAAGTGCATTGTTTTCTTGTCCCTCCCTTTGATGAAACGTTACCCTTTGATGGGCCTTTTGATGTGAACAGATGTTTTCTAGGACAAAATATAAGGACTAATTTTAAACTTAAAACATTCCACTTTTGTAATTTGTTTTAAATTGTTTTATGTATAGTAAGCACAACTGTAATCTAGTTTTAAGAGAAACCGGTGCTTTTAGTTCCTTTGTATTTCCCTTGTTACTGTAAAAGACTGTTTATTAATTATGTTTACAGTTTGTTGCAACAGCCATTTTCTTGGGAGAAGGCTTGAGTGTAAAGCCACTTTGTAAAAGGCTTTGCCATACTCATTTTAATATGTGCCTGTTGCTGTTAACTTTTGATGAATAAAAACCTATCTTTTCGTATTTTTATCTTTGACATTTACCGTATATAATTCAATCCTTTGGAAATCAGAGTGCTAAATGACAAGGAGATGAGAGTTAGCTTCTTGGCTCAGGCATTCACTCATCAGATGTCTGCTCAGTCGGAGCTTATTTTCCGTCGTCTGCACCTTGCGAGGGAGCACTGGGCCCAAGCTGAGGCCCGGGGCACGTGTGCTCAGTCCTAATGAGAGCCAGGCCTTCTGCCTCCACAGCCTTTTGTTCCCACAGGTGGGAACTGATGTCAGCAACTCTTGCAAGTACTGAAATACTAGTTGTATTTATTTCTGTCATTGGCCTTCTTAAAAGACATGACCACTTGACACTTTTCTATCTTGCCAGGTCCAATCCAGTAGAAGGGACAGCATGCCAACGTATTGTTATTTGTATGAAAGAGTGATATCCACTAGAAATATAATGCAAGCTGCACAATTTTCAATTTATAATAGCTACATAAAAACCTGATGGAATTTTAATAACATTTATTAAAATACACTGAAAGATTTTCATTTCAGCATATAGTCATTATAAAAAACAATTATCAATGAGATGTTTTACTTCCCTCTTTTTTTTGTACTAACTTTGAAATCCAGTATTTTATACTTAACAGCACATCTCAATTTGGACTAGCCATATTTCAGGTGCCCATGTGTGGCTAGTGGCCACCATACTGGACAGTGTGGATGTAACGTTCTGAGGGTAGTAGAATCCTACCTGAGGAATATCAACCAGCCACACACATGCAGCGGCACCACCGTGGCAAATCTGGTGCATCCAGATTCTAATAAGGATCCGTAAAAGCTCCCAGACCCGGTCTGTCAGCACATAGGGAATGGAACTACCTGATGGCAAACTCACAATAACTGAGGTCACAGTGACTGATAGATGTAATTTTAAAGACAGTGTCAGTATTTTCATTTGCAATGAGAAATGTAACTATCAATTATTCTCTTCCTTTAGGCAGATCTTCCTGGGAAGCCAAATTATGATCAGCTGGTTACTTGGTGAGCACGGACTCTGAGCAAGGGAAGCCAAGTTGCCTCATGCGTCCATCTCCCTATTGGGATATACCTGCTCATTCTCACATTTGTGGACCAGGGTACCCTCTTCCCCTACAAGGTGCTAGAGATTCTCTGCCAGTCTTGCTCCTCCTTGTGCCTCTGGTTGGCACATCCATTAGCTTCGTCCCTACCTGGTTTCAGCTGGACCTACCCAGGCTCCACTCTGCCTGTGTGTGATTGCTCACTTCTGCCCTGACCATTGTTTGTCTTATGGTTTAAGGCTCAAAGGATTCTTATTTCCACATTCTCAGGGGAACACCTGGGTGTTGCTCCCATTTCCTGCTTTCACATATAATAAAAAAAACATCGAAAAGCTGTGTTTTGTTAGGTATGTGCGGGAATCTCCTATATGGCCTATGATTCCTTAAACACTGATTTCTCTAGAAAAATTTGAGAAAAGCTAAATATTTAGCTCATAGTTTTTAAAAACAAATATTATGGAGTAGAATACAAAATTCACATGAATTTTCAAGATGAAACAGGAGACTTGAGCATGTAGCGGCCCTTTGGTCTCTGCTCTAGGAACAAAAAAGGTCTTTGGAGAGAATTTTGACAAGCCCTAACTTATTAAACAAGAAAAAAAAATTTAATCCCTGGCAAACATTTGTACTCACTATAAGTGTGTATTTATAATGATCCTCTTTGTATAAAGAGAATAAAAATTACATTTCATGTCCTTTGCAAACCTGGGAAATATATCTGTGCCTGAGGTACAGGTTGAGGTGCTAGTAATTTCAAGAAGATTTCCAAAACAGTCTTTTTCCAAAGTGCTTTCTTGGTTTTTATTAAGCTTTCTATTTTCTTAAAACCTTAAAATATCTGTATCAGAGGTTTCCAATGTTTTTAAGCATGTATATTTGGATGAACAATGTTTAAATCCCCTCCTGATTAGTATTTCCTCATTGAGGAAATACACAATGACCAACAGCTAATATGAACTCAGTGCTTTTAAAGAAACGTACATATTAATCACCACAGCATCAGCATACATCTGAAGCATGTGGGAATGCAGATATGTGCAAGACTGGGTATGCAGTGTTCTTTACTAAGGATTGTGGATGACTCTGCCATTTGGAATGCCCCCAGGTATCCACTGACTACAGATGGGACCACACGAACTGGGGCTGGGCTGATGGAGGGCACACAGCAGGTCTCCATCTTCCTGGTTCCTGTGCTCAGCATAGGGTTGGTATAAATTGGGTCATCAATAAACATTAGTTGAAAAGATCAATTTGGAATTGATGTGTTCCCTTTTTAGCTATCAGTATACATGACTAAGAAATTATACTGAAACTAGTCTGTTTATGCTAAAGTCATGTGGTAAGCAATATCTGAGTTCCTGTTGTCTGCAGAGCATGCTACGATACTGTATGTAACAAAAAGGGCACGAAAATGGCAAACCATGGTCTTTGTTCTCAAAATGTTTGGGTAACAGGATGATGTGTGCAATGTTATAATATGGCAGGTTTCTGTGTTGTACAAAGTGAGCAATATGCTGGGTGGCAGTTATAGGAGAATGAACAGAAATAACACCATTTTCTAGTAATTGTTGGTTTTTTAACTGTGAACATCAACGAATGGTAAAAATCATTGAGCCTTCAAATTTGATTCTAGAATATGGTTTTAAATGTTCAATATGATTTTACTAAAATATTAAATTTTATCAATTGTATTTTTTTGGTTTTATACTTCCCAAGTTGTTCTTTCTGAAGCCCACGTTCAAGTCAGGTAAGGATGGTGGGGAAAGAGAGAAACCTCCCTGTTTTTAATGTCTTGCGGGCTATAATTAAAAACTGAGGCACAGAGACTTATCTTTCCATTGGTCTCATTAACGGTCTTTGTTAACAAATTCTTATTACAACACTTATTTTAAGCTATGCATTTATGAGATTTTCTGAATGTAGATCTCAAGTATTTTGTTGAGCCATGTCCTATAAAGAATCAGACTAATAATTTCCCCAAGTTCCTTTATCTTAGCTGAAATTAAAAGTTATAAAAGGTCATCTAAAATAAACTTTTTGAAGGAAATATTATAAAGGAATGTGCTTGTCTTAGTTTGCCCAAGCTGCTGTAACAAAGAACCATAAATTGGGTGACTTATAAACAATATATATTTATTCTTACAGTTCTAGAGGCTGGAAGTCTGAGATCAGGGGGCCAGCATGGTCTGGTCCTGGTGGGCACTGTCTTTACAGCTTGACAAATCTGACTTGCACAAGTTACCTGACTTTCAGAGTGGCTTCCTAACCTGTAAAGCAGGCGTCCTCAAACTACAGCCTGTGGGTCACATGCAGCCTAAGACATTTATCTGGCCTGCCAGGTGTTTTTGCCGCTGCTGCCTGTCCTGCTTAGCAGCCAATTCGTCCCAGAGCCCACAGTCGGCCCTCCAATGGGCTGAGGGACAGTGAACTGGCCCCCTGTTTAAAAAGTTTGAGGACCCCTGCTAAAATGTCTACCTCTTAACATAAAATTGTGTACTGGCACATATTAAGTGCTGAATCAAAAGTCGCTGTATTCTACCTAATTTATTTCGTCATAATCTCTGGTCCATATAAACTCATGGATACAGTTGTACCTCGTGTCATCTTTATTTGAGCTCCTTTGAAATGCCTCATTCCTTGGAAGTTTCCTGTTCAAATTCCTGGGGGGAGAATCTGATTTGAACAGCTCACCATGGCTTTCTTTGGTCACAGAGCAGTCTATACATCCCCAGGTGTTCCTGGGGAAGGGAAGGCAGGATTCAAGGAGATCTGGGTAGCCCAGCCCCAGAGATCAGTACACACCTACTTCTCACTTCTCTACCCTCGTTGCTAACACGAGTATTTCAGAATGACTTCCCCACTACCCTCTAGTCCTCATCCTTTTTCAACCTGAAAACATGTACTTTCCACAACATAATTCTCTGGAGAATATGCTTCCTTTCACTCTTTTATAAAAAGCATTACCTAACCAGTGAAGATGGATGGTCACCAGGCAACATTAAAAAGTAAGTTTTGTATACCTTTGGTTAAAAACCCTGTTAGGAACAGTCTGGTCTTTCTCCCCAAATTAAGGCTTTCCAGCTGGGAAGAAATGATGAAGGGCCGGCCTACGGTAGTTGCTTACTATGGAATATGAGACACTATTTGGCTTATCTTAATATATTTATCTGCCTGAAAATGTCTAAATTTTACCCTCTGTGACCTTAACAAGGGACTGGAGAATCTACTGGATAAGATGACTTTGAGAAGTTCCAGATGCAGGCACATTAAGGCTTCTGGCACATCTGAAGTGGATAAGGATAGCAGTTTCAGAAGGAAATGTGCGGGAATTCTGGATCCTTACTTGGTTATGCTATGTTTACCATCCTGTCCTCAAGGAATAGCACTAAGACCAATGAAGAGCTAGCCTACTTACAGGGGGTACAGGAAAGTCTAAGAATCCTAGAAACAGGTTCGGCAGGGTACCTTAGAGAATGACAAACGCCTGAACGTGGGAAGGAGAAAGACGAAACAGGAACAGAGCACTTAGAATGGATGGAGGCTCATGAGAAATGCCATCATAATGGGCATAATAATGACCGTTGTCACAAAACCAAGTGTCTCATTCTGCGTGGCAATCCCAGAGCTGACTTTGTTGAATGAACTGAAAATTTAAACATCTGCCAGATTTTATCCCACAGAGGGAACTTCTTTTTTTTTTTTTTTTTTTTTTTAACAGTTTTGGCTGGGGCTGGGTTTGAACCCGCCATCTCTGGCATATGGGGCCAGTGCTTTGAGCTACAAGGGAACTTCTATTTTTGTAGAACTTACCAGGATGATAGTTTTTCCCCCAAGTATTTGTTTCTGCTATTTATTACCTCATGTCTTCCTCTTCATCACAAGACACAGATTCATAGGAATTCTTAAAACAGCAGGAAGATAGGAATCTAGAGGGGCCTATGACAGGGGACACAACCAGAACTACATATTGCATCCTACCCTCCCAATCCCAAGAGCTAGCCTACTTAGAAGGGATACAGGAAAGTGGGCACCTGTACAGTGACTGCTACAGGTGCCAGAGACCACGTGTTCTAGGAGAAATTCTACTAGAAACTAAAGAGACCTAGCATAAAACAATGCAACAGTAAAAATGCTAATTTATTTAAAAGCATAACATAAAGCTCCAGGTCCAGTGCCCTCTGACTCAGATATTCTCTCTCTCTCTCTTTCTCCCTAATATATATACACACATATACATAAAATGAGGGTTTCTGGGTTAGTCAGAATTCATAGTGGACAAAACATAGGAAATTACTTACCGTTCTGAGCCTTGGCTATAAAAGGTAGAGTCTAACTATTTTTAAGATATTTTACTTTAGCTATTGTGTTGGGTGAGAGAACCAGAAACAACACGAGATGGGTATGAGAAAAGATGGGAAAACAAATTTCGCTAATCTCAGAAGTAGATTATGGGTATGAGAAGCCTGAGACAATTCAGATACTTTGCACCTGCCTTCCTATTTTAATGCTAAGGTCCTTGTGAGAATATTTTAGTATTTCTTCTTTAAAAAACACAGAAAGGAAATTAGTCTGAAAAGCTACATGTGCAATATAAAATAATTTTACCTATTACAGAGAAAACAATATATATGTATGTTTATATTTATAGGCACTATGGTCCAAGGAAAATAAAATAGTTGGTTTATTTTAAAATAGTAACTTCTTTATATTGGAGAACTGGCCAAAATTCAATACTGATACAAATATAAATTTCTTAGAAGGCCAAAATATGTGTCAGGCAAATTTTCTGAATTTCTTGAAAGACAGAATTTTGAATCATATAAAACAAATAGAAACAATGAACACCAACACATAAAAAATAAGCCACAGTCCAAATTTAAGTTGAATAACCAAACCATGTAATTATCTCAAGTAATTCTTGTTAATATGTAGGAGAACAATGCATATGTTTTCAATAACTTAAAAACAAGTATCTACTTTTCCCATCTCATAATCCTTCCAGAAAGTATTACCTATTTTTCTCACTAGATTTACATTAAAAATCCAGATATTTACTTATGGTAGGATACTCTGGCTTTAACTATACTGAGTTTATTATAAATAGAAAAATCATAAAGATTTGTCACACATTTAAAAAATGGTCACTTACAGTAAGTTCTTAGCAGACCCAGATGAGAAAGGCAGTTCTCCTCTTTTTAATAAACCTAGTGTTTATACTGCATAATGTAATTCAATGGAACAGCATTCTCACCAATGATAAACAACTTACAGGAAATTCGTTCACCTATTCAATGTCTCATTATAAAGTTAATATTTTGCCCAATAATAAAAAGTCTTAAACTCTATTATGCTGAAATTCCGAAAGGAAAGAAGATGGTACATTCTGGGTTTTACTTAAAAATGGATTTGATTCAGTAATTCATCACTACTTGAAAAATACTTTCTTCCTCGGCAATGGATGGCAATGAGGCAAAAGCCGCTTTCTTGGCCCTCAACTTCCCTGGAATGGAAAGCATTGCAGAATCTTAGCAGTGAACATCATCTGGTTCCTGCTCAAACCCCAGCTCCAAGGAAATGTGGGAAGGAATCTAAGATACAAGTTCTGCTCAAGGCATGAAGATTCCAATCTCCAATATTTGACTCCAACAACTTATGTTATACCAGCTGTTCCGTCGTCGAACACCAAATGATCACTGAGAACTAATGACGATAACAGCACCCTCACTGCCATCATTCATTGCTAACTTTTACATAAACTGTTTTATATCCAAATAAATGCATATAAAACATTTGTACAGATAAATTAGTGTTAAGAATCCAAAATGTGCAGTAACATCCACAAATGTCCATTCTATATTCCAAAATCTATACAAGTGTTTTCAAGACTGGAAACCTGAACACCTTGGCTATGTGTTAAAAACATGTCAGAACACCTAGGTCTTGGAAAGCTCCAGAACTGACCATCTCACATAAGCAAAACCAAACTTATAGTGCTTTCATTTTTACTTAATCTTCTAATTAGGCTATAAAGGAGACCACTGCATACTAAAGTCAAGTATTTACTAAATAGTGTTGATTTCTACTAGCCAAACAGCTTTCACAAACCAACAGCAGAACCAGGATAGTCTTTCTCAGCTCGCTGTCTATTAGGAGTTTGATACATTTTCAATTAAAGCCTTCATTTTTCCTGTAGACTTCAACATGTGTGGTCCAAACTAGAAAAAAAAAAAGGGATAAATGAAGATACTGGTTCATACAGCAGTAATGGTATGTCCCTCTCAATCACTCAGCTCAGAGGGCTGTTTGTCCTGCATGAAAAACCAAGCAGCTACTGGTTAATATTACGTCTTTTATGGAAGCACCAAGAATGGGCTGTCCTTGGAGAAAGAGGGTCTAGGATCCAGTTGGTGCGGTTTATAGTTTGTCCCTATATATACATATTAAAATTATTATAATAATAGATAATATAGACATGCAGCTTAAAAGGAAACTTCGAAAGGTACAAAAGAATTTGTCTCAGCCAGGCACAATGGCTCATACCTGTAATCCCAGCACTCTGGGAGGCTGAGGCCAGCCTGAGCAAGAGCAAGACCCTGTCTCTACTAAGAAAAAAATAATAGAAGGAAATCCCCCCCGCCCAAAACAAACTAGCCAGGTGTTATGACAGGTGCCTGTGTTCCTAGCTACTCAGGATATTGAGGCAGGAGGATCACTTGAGCCCAAGAGTTTGAGGTTGCTGTGAGCTATGACACCATAGCACTCTACCTAGGGCAACAGAGTGATTCTGTCTCAAAAAAAAAAAAAAGAATTTGTCTCATTTCTAATTTAAAAGATATTGTATTAGCATTAAATAATTAAAAATTTCTTCATTTAAAAAAAACTTATGGATTCACAGGTTATTACAAACACAAAACATGTCAACACAGTGAAAGGCAAAGAGGTAGCCAAATTGCTTCCTTAAAAAGAAAACTAAAGGTTTGGTGCCTGAGGCTCAAGCAGCTAAGGTGTCAGCCACATACACCAGAGCTGGCAGGTTTGAATCCAGCCCAGGCCTGCCAAACAACGACAACTACAATCAAAAAATTGCCAGGCTCTGTGGTGGACACCTGGAGTCCAGTTACTTGGGAGGCTAAGGCAAGAGAATCACTTGCCCCAGGAGTTGGAGGTTGCTGTGGGCTGTGATGCAACAGCACTCTACCCAGGGTGACAGCTTGAGACTCTGTCTCAAAAAAAAAAAAAAAAGAAAGAAAGAAAACTACAATCATCTTGGCAATACCCTAGTTTTGTCCAATTTTACTTCTCTAATTAAAGGGAGAAATAAAGTTCCCAAAGTTTAAACAGTTTCAAAGGTGCTAGAATTTCTAAGGTGTCTGCCTCTCTGGAAACTATAAGTACATATGCCCCATGGGAATAATG
This sequence comes from Otolemur garnettii, assembly GCF_000181295.1. Classification (NCBI taxonomy): domain Eukaryota; kingdom Metazoa; phylum Chordata; class Mammalia; order Primates; family Galagidae; genus Otolemur; species Otolemur garnettii. Next base: position 1,907,899 of record NW_003852508.1, on the reverse strand, counting down.
CCAAAACAGGGAATGTACAAGTTAGCATTTGAGAGCTTCTAGAAATCTACTCGATCTCTACCTATGACATGGTACACATCCTCCAAAACCCACATCAAATACCATCCTCTTCAGAAGACTCACAGGGTGCCCTGTGAGGAAATGATTGTTTACTTTAAATTTTTGTATCACAAAATATACAGTACTGCCCAAAGATACTTAATCTTCCTTCACTGTGCTAAGATAAAATACAACCCTGCATGGGAAATTTAACACTGGAAGTGAGCTCAAGGGTAAACTTTGCTTTCTTCTTTATGCTCTTCTGTAGAGCACAAAGTTTCTGGAAGTTTCAAATTTCTAAATGAACAACTATTACTTTTATGGTTGGAAAAATAAAAGTATAAATGCTAAACACAGGTGTCACCCTTTTCCCACCTAGCTGCAATCTACTTGTAGGTAGGGACTAACTCTCCTATCTTAGCCCTTTGAGTCTTACAGAGGACAGAGGTGAATGACTTAAAAAATGTAATTCAGAAATGGCATGAAATACTATGTTGTAGGAAAGAAATCCAGGCTGATCCTTACCCACAGTGTCTCTGAGGTGGCCTCTGATTCAGACTTTGGAACTCCTTTGTCAGCTTCATCTTGGCTATCATTTCGGTATCGATAAGCAAATTTCCTTTTCAGAGCCTCTGCTATGAGGGCAGCAGGGTCAGCAGCATCCACTGGCTTGGGCTTTACATCTTGCTCTGACCTTACAGAAGTGAACAGAAACCAAGTGAAGAGATCAATATGCTGGTCTCCTACAGAAGTACTTTGTTAGCCTTTCCCCAACTGAACTTCTCTATCAGCATCCCAATTGCTCCGTAAAGACACTGGTAAATGCTGCTAACAGTCAAAGTCAGTCTGGATTTAAGGCTCAATTAAAGAGCACACAAAAGTGCAACAAAGAACCATTAACACATCTCAGGATAGCAACTATGCACTCCCTTCAGCAATTAAGGATCCATTCTCCATGCTGGGGGGCGGGGGGACGACACACCATATCTTTATTAAATAAATGAATAAATGAGTAATCACAGTGAAGACTACATGAAAGGGCTGATATTTAAATGAAACAGGGCCAAGAGAGATGGCTCACTCCTGTAATTCCAACACTTTGGGAGGCTGAGGTGGGGGAACTGCTTGAGGCCAGCAGTCTAAGGCCAGCCTGGGCAACACAGACCAATCTCTACTACCCCCCACACAAAAAAATTATCCAGGCAATGGCACACTTCTGTAGTCCCACTCAGGAGGCTAAGATGGTAATGTCACTTAAACCCAGGACTTTGAGGCTACAGTGAGCTATGCTTATGCCCTACAGCCTGGGCAACAATGTGAGACCCCATCTCTAAATAGATATGTGCATATACATAAACAAGTGAATAAATAGGCAAACTAAAAACATCACCTGGACTGTAACAGTTTATTTTGCTAATTCTTAGCTCTGTGTATAAGAGCTACTGGGGCTCATTTCTATTAAACTAAAAACTAATCATAGTAGTCATGCTATAAAACAAAATTGCTCAAGAAATCTGGTACTTTGTTTTACAAGACAAACAAATAGGGAAGTAAGAAAGAAGGTAAATAAATCCTCACCTCTTCACTGACCGAAGTTTTACACTATTCATATCTTTAAGGATCTCTAGCATATTTGGCATGTCAGGTTTCTTTGGATTATTCTTCACCAAAGTCTTTCCAGCATTGGCTTTTCTCTGTCTTCGCTCTTTTATCAGATCAATAGCAGATACACTTTGGTGGAGCCCTGGTGCAGGAAGAGGTGGGGGGGGTGGGGGTGGGGGTGGAGGAGGTGGTGGTATAGCAGCAGATGTGGTAGAATCTAAGTCACCTATAAAAATAAGGAACAATAAACTTAATCCTGCTGGTATTAGGCAAAGGAAACATCAATTTTTAAAAGCAAAATTATGCTGAGGATTTTTGTACCCCCCAAAACAATAACTTTAAAACACTGGTTCTGAACCTGTGGGTCACGACCCCCTTGGGGGTCTAATGACCCTTTCACAGGAGTCACCTATATACATCCTGCATATCACATATTTACATTATTATTTGTAGCAAAATTAGTTATGAAGTAGCAATAAAAATATTTTTATGGTTGGGGGTCACCACAACATGAGGAATTGTATTAAAGGGTCACGGCATTAGAAAGGCTGAGAACCACTGCCTTAAAATGAATCTCAGTTACGTAAAGAGAAAGGCAGTTTCAGTTACTTTGTGAGAAATGCCTGAATCTCACCCACTGTATCATTCAATCCACAACTTGCCAGATGAAGAGTTCAGTTTAACTTAAAACAGGGGGTTATTGTGATCTCAGATGTTCAAGTTGAAGGTGGCACACTTTGTAGCCACTTTTAGCAGAAACAAAGTAGTCTGTGCTGCATAAA
>NW_003852508.1:1904352-1905181 GCF_000181295.1 Otolemur garnettii | reverse complement strand
CCAGGAGTTGGAGGTTGCTGTGAGCTGTAATGCCATGGCACTCTACCCAGGGGGACAGTTTGAGGCTCTGTCTCAAAAAAAAAAAAAAGACTGCACTAAATAAGAATGTGTGTGTGGAATAAGTTTTAGATTTACTATTGCATTAATTTGTGGAAGGAAAAAAAGAAAAGAGTGTCATATTTCTTTTCCAAAACAAGATGAGAGTTGAAAAGGTTATAAAATAAGGACTTAAAATTCATCTTTCTGCATAATTGGAGGTTAAAGAGTTGTTTATTGGGTACACTATATTAATTGGGGTGGGAGAAATACAGATGCAAAAATTTTACTCAAAAGATTTAAACTCTAAATATACCATCTAAATATTAACTCAAAAATTATCTGTTCACTGAAGTTTTCCTAGTCTGCCAGAAGAGGGGGGTAAAGCAAAAGAAAAAAAGCAATGTAAAGTTAGAGAAAGGCAGGACTTAATTGTAAAGTTACATGCTTATGCAAAGGCCAGCACTCAGTACCAGAGTGCTTTCCCCAGTTCAGATAAGGTTTTCATGCTGGATTCTGTTGAAATCTAGAAGCATAGGCAAAGTAGCTCAGAGGCAAGTTAACCGTCCTTATCCTTACTGGACAGAGCAGTTAATACTGAGTCTAGGCAGGAGTCATCGACAACAGAAAAGCCACCAACTACTTGCCAACAGGTTAGTGGGCTAGAATTTCAAAACTATGGTTTCTTCCCCAGTGTGAAGATGCCACACTAATAAAAGCAATGGCCAGAAGACTTAAATGAAATTTCCACTCTGGGCAAGAGGAAGAGGGACAACTATTAAGAAGTTACGTG
>NW_003852508.1:1896436-1904008 GCF_000181295.1 Otolemur garnettii | reverse complement strand
GCCAGCCCCACATACCGGAGGTGGTAGGTTCAAAGCCAGCCCTGGTCAAAAAATGAAAAAAAAAAAAAAAAAAAGAAGTTATGTGCTAACAGCATGTTATATACTTTCCACGTTTACTCTCACAATAACCAGCTATCACCATCCCTATTTCAGAGCAGGAAAGGAAGGTGAAAAGTCAAGTGCTTGCATCAGGAACAGGGTAGTAAACCACAAAAACTTGGGTTCCTTTCACTGAGTAGACAGAAATTCGTGGACATTAACAACTAGGTTTCCCCTAAGAAAGGAAAGCAGTCACAACAGAAGCAACTGCATGAATTTCAGCATTTTCCTTTCTTTTCTTTTTTGAGACAGAGTCTTACTCTGTTGCCCTGGGTACAGTGCCGTGGTGTCATAGCTCACAGCAACCTCAACTCCCAGACTCAAGAGATCCTCCTGCCTCAGCCTCCCAAGTAGCTAGGACTAGCTGGCGCCCCCCCATTACACCTGGCTATTCTTAGAAATGGTGTCCCACTATGGTTCATCCTTTAAGGGTACATGTGAATCTTTCTAAATGTAGAATATAAATGTCTTGACACAATAACTATGAAAATGACATGAAGGCTGTGTTGGCCAGTTTGATGAAAATATTTCAGATTGTATACAGAACCAGCACACCGTACCCCATGACTGCATTAATGTATACAGCTAGGATTTAATAAAAAATAAATACATAAAAACATTTTAAAAAAAAAGAAAGAAAGAAATGGGGTCCCACTGTGTGCTCAAGCTGGTTTCGAACTCCTGAGCTCAAGCAATCCACGCCCCTGGGCCTCCCAGAGTGCTGGATCACAGGCATGAGCCACCACACCTGGCCCAGTATTTTCAAAAAATATTTCCTAAGTCATCCTTTCTGAGAGCATCAAGATTGTTCAAAACAGACTCGGCGCCTATGGCTCAAGTGGCTAAGGCGCCAGCCACATAACACCTAAGGTGGCAGGTTCGAATCCAGCCCCGGCCCGCCAAAACAATAATGATGGCTGCAACCAAAAAAAAAAAAATAGCCAGGTGTTGTGGTGGGTGCCTGTGGTCCCAGCTGCCTGGGAGGCTGAGGCAGGAGACTCGCTTGAGCCCAGGAGTTGGAGGTTGCTGTGAGCTGTGATGCCACAGCACTCTACCCAGGGGGATAGTTTGAGGCTTTGTCTCAAAACAAAAAGATTGTTCAAAACAAAAACACCATCTAAGTTTGACTGGGCTCCATACTGGACTTATGCAAAGAAGACTAACAGTTTTCTAACAACCCCAAAAGCTGTTACTAATAAATTTTAAAATAAATGGCATTCTCTAATTTCCAGTTTGCCGGTTAAAACAAATGTAGAACTTACAAACCTGCAATGAGATTTTGCTGTTCTTGCAGGGTCACAATTTTGGCAATCTGAGCTCGGAGAGCAGCAAGTTCATTTTCAAGAGCACAGATCTTCTGCAGTGCTTCCTCATTCGCCAGTGTCTTCAGCTGAGGCTCTTGTTGAGACAAGTCTGGTAAGGAAATCTGCCTGCTTGGGGGCTTTTCAAACAAAGGAACAGGTGTCCTTGACCTGACCTCTGTCCTGTGAGGAAGAATGAGATTGGCTGTCACAGGATTTGTAACGGGTATGAAAAATTACCATTACCAAATCATGAGTATCAGAGCATAACACCCAAGTACCCCTTTTCAGGCTGATCTCACACAGGTGTTAAACAGCCAAGCACTCACCAACCGTATATAGCTCTCTCTGTATAGGTACCACCTCTGGGGTTCTTGTTGCCATCACCCTTCTTAATCTCAGTCTCTAATATGCACAAACCACCACCACCAGGACGCATTCACAGATTCCAGCAAAGATTTTGCTAATAAATGTTTTCTTTTTGGCTTTTTCTAAGAAGAAACTTTTAAATGTTCTTCAAACTGGTAAACTAATTGTTATATTTGACTCCAAAATCAAATCAATGATGCATTAACCCTTCCCAAGGGTTAATTAACCCCAAGCCAAGGGTCTTGGCTTCTGCATATCAATGCCAGTGTTTTTCACAGATGATAGAAAACATCAAATTACAAGACATATTGTGACAGGAGTAGGCCAAATACAGCATCAGAAAAGGAGAAAAAGAAATGATAATAATTGAATTCACATAGTAACTGTACAAACAGCTTTATTTTCATATGGGTATAAAATGGGGAGTTTTGATAATGTGGTGTGCCTGGGAGCTCGAACTGAAGGAAGTCTTTTGGGGTTGAGAATAAAATTCAGATTTCTTTTCAACGGTCAATTTAAATATTTGTCCATTTCCTCAGATTTTCTACAACTAAGTTTTCCCAGCCTGCATCCCACCTGTAAGCCCTTTTTAAACCTTAAATTCTTTCCTTTAAAAACATAGTCCTGGTTTCACTTTTTCCTATACCATTACCCTTCAAATACCTACAGCTCAGAAAATTTCTGCATCCTGTCTTTTGACCTTAAAGTCATTTAGAACTATAATACCAAAAGAATTCTTCATGCAAATACAGAAAGTAATTATTTTTACAGCTCTCAGCATGACACAATTCTATATTAAAAATAGAAAACCCAAAGTCCCTAGTGCTATAATAATCTCTTGGGAAAAGCTCCCGTGTTTTAAACTTGCTGAAAGAGACAGGGAACTAACACTAAATGTAACCTCTGCTGTCAGATGGGGCCAGGGGATTCCCTCTTCCTTAGCACATTTAACTTAAACTCCATGAGACAGACGCTATTATTTTACCATTGAGAACACAGCTCAGTATCACACAGCTAGAGTGTGGAAAAACCAATTTTGGAGTTGAGATTTATGAAGTCTTTCTTGCCAGCAATGCACTATCTTTCTATGAAAAAGACAGAAGCATTACCCAATTCAAATACTTAAAATTTGTTTCTGAGATACACTATAGGGAAGAAATCTGCCATTTCTGGGCATGGATTTTAGCCGCTTTAGTTTATCATTACTTTGGAACACTGCAATGGTGAACCATTTTAACCTCTTTGATTACTCAAAATTGCATGGGAAAAGAATGAAGGAATGTCTTGACTTGGAGTTTTAAAGACAAGAAAAGAGCCTATAATTGACTTCCTTCTTCTTGCTGCCATTTAACACTAACAAACTGTGCCCAACATTTCTGTACTCACAGATTTCTTTGAAAATCTGGTTTTTCCAGGTAACCAGTGATACACACCTCCCATAAGATTCTGCTTATAGGACTTAAGACGTCATAGCCCCAACTGCAGAATCTCTGTAAGTGGCCCTGCCAAAGGGCCACACTAAATGGGGAACTAAAGCCAAAATCTGAGTAACTGTCATCCAGGCTACGGATAAGACGCTAGCTGGTCAAGGCTCCCTCCAGTAAACAGTGTGCACTGGGACAGAGATTGGTGGTTGCTGAGTCCAACACATTAAAAAAGAGGAGAAAGAAAGTAGCCCTTATTTTCCAGGGCACTGATCTGTTCAGCTAAAGGATTACACTTCCCAGTTTCCCTTGCAGTTAGTTAGTTATGTGTGGACATCTGAGTTCAGGTAAACAGACTCAGCAGAATGCTAACGAGCCATTTAGGAGGACCACTTAAAGGCAGGTGACTCATCTTTAGTCTCAGGCCCCCTTTCCTCATGCGGGGAGTCTTGAGTAGAAGGCGATGTCTTAGAGTCACAGAGGACCAGAAGCTAATGGAGAGATGGAAGGCCATGCTATGGATGGCAGAGAGCCTGGCTGGGGCCCTGAAGACACTGCACAGCCACTATCAGCTCAAGCCCACCTTCCCTTGGACGTCTTTCAGTTAAGAGAGGAAGAAACAACCTTGAGAGAAAAATAAACTTCCATCTTGGTTAAGCCAACATTATTTTGGGCTTCTCTGTTATATTCAGTCAAACTTAACTATTAGGACATTCAATAACATTAAATTCTATTTTAGTGTTCTTTAATTAGATATTGGTACTTTATTTTTGCTTGAGAACTGTGATAATTCTTCAATGTTGCTTTTTGATTAGGGGGATCCTTGGGCTTATAGCTTTTGGTACTGCACCAAATTAAGGTTTTTTTTTTAATATCTAATTTGTTTACACTCCATTAAATTATCATAGAGAATGTTTGCAGATTGTTTTTTGCCTGTAACATTTTTAAACAAAAGGATTTGAATGATAAATGTTCTCACTCTTACCTAGCACCTATAATGCCAAGTTTAATTTATTTGGAATAATTGTGGGATCGGGAAATATCTGGCTTGCAAAGCTTCAATTACTATTCTCTTTCTTAGCCCTACAATCAGAAGAAACAGGTTATGTAATTTCTTTAAAAAGTACATAAAAAGTAAACTAAGGTAAAAAAATATATAACAGTACCAATATTCTGATTAAGTATATTAATATACTTAAAGGTCACATGTTATGAGTTATAGATTAGATGCATATGCTCTAAAATGAACTTAAAGAAAATAATTGGGGGGGAGGAGGGAAAGGGGTGGGTGGGTCGATAGAGGGTTTAATGGTGGGACCAACCTATGGAGCATACTGCAAATACAAGTTGGATCTCTCAGGTGTAGAACACAAATGTCTTAATGATGTAATTGGGTAAATGAGGTGAAGGCTATGTAGGATGTAAATACTCCAATTTGTACAAATAACACATGGAATCCCACAATGGCATAAATGTATTCATGTTTTATGTACAAATGACTTAATAAAAAAAAGAAAATAATTTTTTTTTTTGGAGGCAGAGTCTCGCTTTGTCACCTTCAGTAGAATGCTATGGTGTCATAGCTCACAGCAGCCTCAAACTCCTGGGCTCAAATGATCCTCTTGCCTCAGTCTGTCAAGTAGCTGGGACTACAGGCACCTGCCACAATGCCCAGCTATTTTTAAAAACTAAAAGTCTCGGCTCAGTGGGTAGGGTGCCAGCTCCATATACAGAGGGTGGCAGGTTTGAACCCGGCCCTGGCCAAACTGCAACCAAAAAATAGCCGGGCGTTGTGGTGGGTGCCTGTAGTCCCAGCTACTTGGGAGGCCGAGGCAAGAGAATCACCTAAGCCCAGGAGTTGAAGGTTGCTGTGAGCTGTGATGCCAGAGCACTCTACCAAGGGTGATAAAGTAAGACTCCAACTCTTTAAAAAAAAAAAAAAGAAAAGAAAAGAAAAGAAAGAAACAGGGTCTTGCTCTTGCCAGGCTGGTCTCAAACTCCTGAGCTCAGGCAATCCACTTGCCTTGGCTTCCTAAAGTGCTAGGATTACAGATATGAACCACAGCATTTGGCCCCAAAGAAAATAATTGTAATACATAATTAAAATAGAGAAAAAAAAGTCACTGCAGACCTTTGTTAATACAACTGACCAAATTCCAATTTCTACCTATCCTTTACAGGGTAGTTAAAATAACTCTAAATAATAGCTCTAAATGATAAGTAACAATAACAACAACAATAATTAAGTCACAAGTAGATAGAAATTAGTCAACTGAAGCTTTTGGGGGGTAGGGATACAAGCACAGAACAATCACATCTAATATCAATATAATATAAAATATTGCCATTTAATATTCTCCATACGGATTCTTAGTAATCTTTTAAAATAAAACTGGCTCGGCACCTGTGGCTCAAGTGGCTAAGGCGCCAGCCACATACACCCAAGGTGGCGGGTTCGAATCCAGCCTGGGCCCGCCAAACAACAATGATGGCTGCAACAAAAAAATAGCCGGGCGTTGTGGCGGGGGCCTGTGGTCCCAGCTACTTGGGAGGCGGAGGCAGAAGACTCGCTTGAGCCCAGGAGTTGGAGGTTGCTGTGAGCTGAGATGCCATGGCACTCTACCCAGGGGGACAGCTTGAGGCTCCTGTCTCAAAACAAAACAAAACAAAAAAAACAACTAAAAAATAATGATTTTATTTAAAAAGACTACTTCTGGCTGAGTGTAGCTGCTCATACCTGTAATCTTTTCACCTTGGAAGGCTGATGAAGGACTGCTTAAAGCCTAGGAGTTCAAGGTTACAGTGAACTATGCACAATTCTAGTCTTAAGAACAGATCTAGGTGAAATATAGGCTTCTCAAAAAAATGTAAAATTAAAGTAGCATAGCTGTTGAAAACCATAGTGAAGAAAGAGGGAAGAGTAGTACTAAGAGAGTGTGAGGAAGAAAGCGATAACAGTGTTCGCAGGACAGAGCACTGAGGCCACTGCCACGGGATCAGTGGCTACTGTAAGTGACAAGCAACGGAAGTAGAACTGAGAGAAAAGGGAAGACAGAACCTACAGATAAAGTCCCATCACTACCCGTCTTCCCATTCCCATGAAAGCGGAATTTTACTATGTTTGTCAAAACATACCTAAAACAATGAATGGATGGATTCATATCTGGGGATGGAAATGAGAGGATGATACTTTGCTTTCATATTATGTATAAGTGCAAAAGATTAACAGCCTATACACAGAAAATAAATTTTGGATGCCAGAACCTTTAGTACTCATAAAAACCTGTATTAGAATACTATTTATTTAAAAAACTAGTTTTTAGGGTGGCGCCTGCAGCTCAGTGAGTAGGGTGCTGGCCCCATATACCGAGGGTGGCAGGTTCAAACCCTCCCCGGCCAAACTTCAACAAAAAAACAAACAAACAAACAAACAAACAGCCAGGCGTTGTGGTGGGTGCCTATAGTCCCAGCTACTCAGGAGGCTGAGGCAAGAGAATCACCTAAGGCCAGGAGCTGGAGGTTGCTGTGAACTGTGATGCTACAGCACTCTACCAAGGACAACAATGTGAGACTCTGTCTCTTAAATAAATAAATAAATAAATAAAAATTAAAAACTAGTTTTTAAAGATTATATCCCCATCTAAAATTCTCCTAAACATTGTAGGGTCTAGTCTAAAAGTATTAAATGTTTATAAGTGTGTTTTAAAATGTCATCATTTATGTAGGCCAATCTTCAAATTCCATGAATATTTACTTTTCAATAATCTGATTCCAGAATTGGAATAGGTAATACACAATGAATTAAGATAACCATAAGATAAATTTGAATACCTTAATTTCTTTCTTCTGTTCCTTCCCCTCTCTCCAAAAAACTGGGTCTTGCTCTGTCATCCAGGCTAGAATATAGTGGTACAATCACAGTTCACTGTAACCTCAAATTCCTGGGCTCAAGTGATCCTCTGTCCTCAGCCTCCCAAGCAGCTGCATCTACTCTAGGTGAACATCACCATGCCCAGCTATTTTTTTAAACGAAATTTTTGCAAAGATGGGAGTCCCTCTATGTTGCCCAGGCTGGTCTTGAATTCCTGGGCTCAAGAGATCTTCCTCCCTCAACTTCCCAAAGTGGTGCAATTATAGGTGTGAGCTACTGGGCCCAGAGGCTTATTTCTTTACAATAACTTCTAGCCAAAATAAGCTGCAAAAGAAAATTAATGAATATTGAGCAAAAACTGTTAAGAAAGGATTAAGTTCTACATCTTCCCATAACTGCTAATGTCAATTTTATCTTCTTGGTTTCTTTTTTTTGAGACAGAGCCTCAAGCTGTCCCCCTGGGTAGAGTGCCATGGCATCACAGCTCACAGCAACCTCCAACTCTTGG
>NW_003852508.1:1894175-1896318 GCF_000181295.1 Otolemur garnettii | reverse complement strand
CCTTAGGTGTATGTGGCTGGCGCCTTAGCCACTTGAGCCACAGGGGCTGAGCTGGTTTCTTTTTTATTCACTAAAAATTAAGGACAAATTACTTGTTAATCTTGAATACAATACCACTGTACACCAGGGTGAGAGGAAAAAAAATGTTTAAATTCAGGACTTCTGGCAAAACAATTTAAGTAATACAGTCAAATCACCTGTACTTTTCGTCTATACTATTTGGTATCTTTTTATAATTCAGTATTTCTTTATGTGAAATACTATTAATGTTTATGGGTTCAAAAAAAGTAATTACAGGAAGTGTAGAGATTTAAACCCCAGATTTGTAGAAGTTGAAATGTCTTCTAAAGAGGTTAAACATTTATTCTAGAACCAAAACCAAAAAAAGAACTTTTTGTAAAGCTCTTTCTTGCATATGGAAAAGGTTTAGATTTTATGATAATTATTAGACACAGCCTTTACTTTAAAAATACAAATGCACACCCTTCCCAACACAGACAACTATTTTAAGATAGTCACCAAACAATTCATTCTTAGAACTAATCTGTATAGTCATCCTTAAGAACAGAGGGCCAAGACCCAGAATACAGAGGCAGAATACACTCAACAAAGAAATGGTCTGTTCTAGAATATTTGTAATTCAGAGAAATTTTAAGAAACAAAAGCAACAAAAAGACATATCAATTATGGATGTCTCAAAAGCAAAAGAGTGATGTTTTAAAGCCATTTTCTGCATACCAACTTCTACTGGTGAGATTCGACCTTTTTGTTGGTTTGGGGTTTTGTTTGTTGATTTTGGCTCCAAGTACCCAAGGGCAGAGGGAGCACAAGCTCCTATTATTTAGAGAAACACTGCACTCAATTATCTAGCTCTCTATTGTTTTCAATGTTAGTTTTAAGAGGAGCCACTTTTGGACTACAATTTACACAAATCAAATAGGTTTTTTAGCTCCATTGATCATTTCAATGACAAGTCTAAGTTAAAATGGGGTCTTTTCCTTTTATCTCAGTGGAAACTCAAAATCTGAGATAGATTTAAATTAGCCCAGTGTCCTGTTCCCAACATTTTTTTCTTTGTACTGACCCTCCCTTATCTTTTTAGTTTAGAGAATAACCTAGAAAGTTATCAAAGTAACACCCTATTTAATCTTAGAATCCAGGGAAGAGAAAGCTGTCAGTGTAGTTCCCCGAAACATCAAGGTGGGTAGAAAAACAATCTTTTCAAAGTGGGCAAGCGGATGAATACACAAGCGGACTGGGGAAATTATTTTGACAGACCATGTTACCCATAAGATGACCTACAATGGGAATAGGCAGGAGTGTCGTGATGCTACAGATTCAGAAAACCGGTGGGATCTGCCACCTTAGCTGTCCTAGGCTCCGTTGAACACATGCTTTTCTGTTGTTTTATATTTTAAAAGCTGGTTCTTGGTTCAGAGCCCGTGGCTAAGGCGCCAGCCACATACACCTAAGGTGGCGGGTTCAAATCCACCCCGGCCTGCCAAACAACAATGACGGCTGCAATCAAAAAATAGCCGGGTGTTGTAGCGGGCACTTGTGGTCCCAGCTACTTGGGAGGCAGAGGCAGGAGACTCGCTTGAGCCCAGGAGTTGGAGGTTGCTCTCTCTCCAAAAAACTGGGTCTTGCTCTGTCATCCAGGCTAGAATATAGTGGTACAATCACAGTTCACTGTAACCTCAAATTCCTGGGCTCAAGTGATCCTCTGTCCTCAGCCTCCCAAGCAGCTGCATCTACTCTAGGTGAACATCACCATGCCCAGCTATTTTTTTAAACGAAATTTTTGCAAAGATGGGAGTCCCTCTATGTTGCCCAGGCTGGTCTTGAATTCCTGGGCTCAAGAGATCTTCCTCCCTCAACTTCCCAAAGTGGTGCAATTATAGGTGTGAGCTACTGGGCCCAGAGGCTTATTTCTTTACAATAACTTCTAGCCAAAATAAGCTGCAAAAGAAAATTAATGAATATTGAGCAAAAACTGTTAAGAAAGGATTAAGTTCTACATCTTCCCATAACTGCTAATGTCAATTTTATCTTCTTGGTTTCTTTTTTTTGAGACAGAGCCTCAAGCTGTCCCCCTGGGTAGAGTGCCATGGCATCACAGCTCACAGCAACCTCCAACTCTTGG
>NW_003852508.1:1890091-1894155 GCF_000181295.1 Otolemur garnettii | reverse complement strand
AAAAAAAAAAAAAAAAAAAAAGTTGGTTCTTCATAAAAGTGATATTTAATGGAAATTACATTTCTCTCTTGAATGCACTATTTTATTATCTGTTAATGTCTAGTGCCATATAATTAAGATTAAAATGGGAACAAGTAACAATTGCTGTTTGATGTGCTGAGTAGGAAACCACCTTGCTCTGGTCCAGGGAGGTGCCTGGTCAGCTCCTGCCCCTGTGGAGCTATGGCAAGCCAGCCTGTTTGCTTTAAGCCATTTTTTTTGGAGTCTTATTACTCTTTGGTTGTCGCCTCTATGATGGTGAGGGACTTCCCTAATACTTCTTTTAAAAAAGCTCATTCCATTTTACACTTAATAATGAAATTTTTAAAATTAAGCTGAATAAATTCAAAGACTTCAGTTTCACTTTACTCGCTAGCCTTATAGATTTTCATGAATGTGTTCACCTTCCTCATTAGACTGCTACATTCTGGCATAAGAAAAAAGGCTACTTGCAATACGTTTAGGCCCTATGAGCCTATAAATTAGGAAAACAGCTTGATATGTGATACTCTACATTAGAATTAGATACAATAAAAATATATTAATACAGAATGAACAAATTAAACTTTTGATATATCGATATTCTTTAAATGTTCTTGTACTCTAAAAGCAATCAAATCCTTGATGACAATGTTTATAATGTCTACTAGAAGCCTCAGAGATTAGTCTTTAATTTTATCATACAGTACCAATATTATACTACATATTTATATATAATATCTAATATGTCCAAAAACCACATTCTCCTAAGAATACTACTATGAAACAGAACAAATCAATCATCCTAAACAAGATCAATTATATTGATTCTTTCAAAGAATGTTGATGCTTCTTAAGAAAATGAAGATCTTTTCAATTCTGAATTCTGTTAAATTCACCAGGAAATGAAAATGTGTATAGAAAAGAGAAAAAACAATAAGGCCTTATATTGCACCAAGGGGTTTGTCATGTTACCTTTTAAAATTCTCTTCTCGAGGCAGGTATTAATACTTCTAATTTGTAGATAAAAAAGCTGAAATTTAGTGCACTGGAAAAAATCATTTGTATAATAAACAGTTATGAAGGACCGATATGTGTGCTATTTTCCCAGAAGCATAATAGTATGACATAATAAATAATTATTACAGAAATGTCAATGACATAAATTCCTGGGAAGAAATTCTAAGAGACAATGACCTTGAAGAGCTTTGGCTTTCATATGACTATAAACACAAAAGGCACAGAAACACTCAAACTCCAACATATTCAACTGTCTTGAAAGAACTTGTTTCTACATAGACTCACACAGGAAGTTACATGGAAAGTTATTTCACGACGTAGAATGCAGGCTGTAAAACCAGCCCATGTGGCCATCATTTCACTGAATGATTCTAGTTTGTACGCTTCTCCAAGTTAGTTATGAAAAATTCCCCTAGAAATGCCAATTATATCAATGTGACAGATAAAAAAACATTCAAACTACACGTTGAGAGATTATTGATACCCAATAATTGTTAAGACAAAGGAAAATTTCATCAATTCTCATCGTTCTATTTTGCCCTACTATTCAAAATACATGTTAAATTTGTTACCCTGTCGATCTGTATAGTACACTACTGTTTAATCTTCATCTGGCATGTGAAACTGCTAATAGAGCTTCTTCAAGGCTTCCTTTTCATGGAAAGACGTTAAGATTCAGATGTGACGCCTGTTTATTAAAATATCAGCCACAGGAAAAGAATACCCTTTGCGGGTATTTAGATTTATGTACTATGCATCCATGACTTGTCACAATCTAAGCAAAGAACAATACAACATTGTAAGCATACTGCAAAAGTCTGAACCCGCTACTCTCGGCATATGGGGCTAGTGCCCTACTCCTTGAGCCACAGGCGCCACCCAAATTCAGATTATTTTTTACTGAGAGTACTTCTGGGTACCTTTCCAAAGGCCCTTTAGCCAATTACTTTTAACATCACACACAAAATCCATTAACCACACCCATTATGCCAATTTACCCTATAATCACAATGCTCTAATAGCTAACCCATTAGGTCATATCTCACTCTAGTGACTAAGTGTTAAAAGCCTTTTAGAGAACTATCTTTCTGGCAAGATGATATAGACATACTTTCTCTTATTCTTCTTGCTAACTACAACTACAATCCTTGGAGTTTATACAGGGTGCACATAAAGTATGTCTGCAATGTAAAATAGTTTAAACATAGTAAACTGCAGACAAACTTTATGTCCACCCTGTATATAAAACAAATGCAGGAATACCCCCCCCAAAGGTGACAAAAAGAAGGCAGACTGTTCAGGGACCTCAGAACCCCCTCCCAGAAAAAAATCACAGCAGAGGTTGTTGAGTTTTCTTTTTGCCTCATGCCTCACACCACACATATCCTGAACTAGGTGCTGGAGAAGCTAGCAACCCAGGAACAGATAGGGAAAAAAAGCTCCAACAAAAGCCTGCTCTCTCAGCCACAGGACCAAAAAAGGAACAGACAGAATATTGTTAGAAAACAATTGCCTTGCTCCAGCAAAACATCACAGGAAAAAACTGCAGCCCTACCTCCAACTGAGTTCTTTCTCTCTCCCTTCCTATCCCTCCACTTGCCTTTCTCCTTCCTTTCCTTTCCCTTCCCCTCCCTCCCTCTTCCTCTGTCACCCTAGGTAGAGTGCCATGGCATTATAAGCTTACAGCAACCTCAAACTCTTGGGCTCAAGCAATCCTTTTTTTTGCAGTTTTTGGTTGGAGCTGGGTTTAAACCTGCCACCTCCAGCATATGGGGCCAGCGCCCTAGTCCTTTGAGCCACAGGTGCCACCCTCAAGCAATCCTCTTGCCTCAGCTTCCTGGGGTAGCTGGGACTACAGTGCCTGCCACAATGCTTGGCTAATTTTTTTTTTTCTATTTTTTAGTAAAGATAGGGTCTCACTCTGGTTCAGGCTGGTCTCAATCTCCTGGGCTTCAGCAATCCACCTGCCTCAGCCTCCCAGAGTGCTAGGAGTACAGGCATGATCCACCATGCCAGCAAGTTCCACTTTTACAATGTACCTGAAATTCTACAAGACAATGTCAGAGAAAGCAGGCAGCAAGGACTTCCACTCCACATCATAACGGGGGAACTGTCACCCTCTGCTATTAGTAGAGGCAATGTGGGGAGCCTGGAATTACATCCATCCAACAGTAATGAGGCTCTCATCTCTCACCAATGGAGTGATGTCCCAGGAGGCCTCCTGGAGAGTCAGGACTTTCACCACTGCCCAGGAGTAATGAGATTACCCACCCTCCCCTGTGGTGTCAGTGAAGGCCAGGTGGAGAGTGGTAATGAGGCATTCCTAACCCTCCCAGCTCAGGAGCTAGTGAGGAGACCTAGGGAGGAACCAGAACTCCTACACCTCCCCACCCCACCCATCAGTAACAAGGAACAACCCACCACAGGAATGAACAGAGATCAGGCGGCAAGCCAGGACTTGTACTCCCACCTGGCAGTACAAAGGTGGCACCCATTCTTCCCCTGCCAGAGCAGTGTTTAAGAAAGCCAGCCAGGAAAAAAAGTTTAAATAATAAGATTAGGAGTCTCATGATACCCAAAATATCAGAGGTTTCAATTGAAAATCACTCATCAGACCAAGAACCAGGAAGAACACAAACTGAACAGATAGCAGTGGCGAGGTGACAGACATTGGAGTTACCTGACAGATGTTAGAGCAACTATGATAAAGAGACTTCAGTGGGCAATCAGCAGTGCTCTTGAAACAAATGAGACTGCGAGTTTCTGCTGAGACAGAGAAGACAGATATAAAGGGAACCAGATGAAAATTATAAAACTAAAAAATACAGCAAGTGAAATTAAAGACAGAATGGATGGGATTAAAGTGGAAGGCAGAAGGATCAGTAAACCTGGAGACAAAACCATAGAAATCAACTGTGGGGTAAACTCCCACAAAAATTAAGTGAAATGTGCTTGTTTAATTCCAGAAACTGAGCAAAAAGACTTGCGAATATTACGCACTTTTGTTGAGGCCCTATGCGACCTGG
>NW_003852508.1:1888277-1889746 GCF_000181295.1 Otolemur garnettii | reverse complement strand
CTTGAGCCCAGGAGTTGGAGGTTGCTGTGAGCGTGATGCCATGGCACTCTACCCAGGGGGATAGCTTGAGTCACCGTCTCAAAAAAACAAAAAAAACAAAAAAAACCACTCCATCATAATTGCAGGGTCTCCAAACCATAAGAAAACAGTCATGGAGCTTGTTTCTCAGAAATTTAATTGGGTACATAGAAGAAAAAGGTTTTACTCCCCTGTTTATCCTAACCTTTAACTTTAACGATAGAAGTCAGATAACGTATAGTTCTTTCAGGTCTTCAGAGAGGAACAGCCTGAGACTAGCTTAATATGGTAGTCTTACTTTCCTGGACTTTCTTTCTTTAGGCTAATCTTATGATGGTTATCTCACTTTCCTGGACTTTCTTTCTTTTCTATAGTTTATGTTAAGAATAGAGGATGTTAGGATTATTGATCAATGTGGTGTACGTGACTAGCTCCCAATAAAGGGAGTGGAAAATAAAGGCATTTTGGAACATGCCATCTAAGAGTATGTAGTCGTTTCTTGCTTTCATACAATTCTAGGAGTGAGCTTGTACTTGTGGCCAAGCCGTCCTTCTCTCCCTGTGAGAAAGAACTTCACCCAACATCAACCGATCTGAACAGAAGGAAAATAAACAGGGGAAAAAATACAGCAGAACCTTCACAGTTGATCACCTCTCAGCGTTGACCACCTCCTTAAGCTGATCTAATTTCCATAGACTGGACATGCAACCACATATATGTATCAGTACAGTAGGCCTAGTTCCTTATGTTGACCACCTCTGTATGTTGACCAGTTACAGTCTCTTGGGTGGTCAACTTACAGAGGTTCTACTATATATAAATAGTTTCAGAAACCTCTGGGACTATAACAGGAGATCTAACATTTGTGACATTGGGGTCCCGGAAGAAGAGAAACAGAGGGAGGGGGACCTCATTACACAGCCGTAGTGCGTCTGAAACCACAAGAAGAGAAACAGAGTAGGGCTGAAAGGCACTTAAAGAAAAAATGACAGAAAACATCTTAAATCTGGCAGAGGACATAAATCTAAAGATTCAAGAAAATGAGCAAAATCCAAACAGAATAAACTCAAAGAAATCAATGCTAAGACTCGTTACTCAAATTTAAGAAAACAAAAGACAAAGAAAAAACTTTTGAAGAGCTGGAGAAAAACAATACCTTGCCTGCAGTGGAAAACCAATTTGAATAATTTCTTACCTGAAACTACAAAGAATCAAAAAAACTTGACAAAATTCATTAGCCATTCATGATTAAAAAAAAAAAAAAAAAACTCTCAGGAAAAAACAAACAAACTAGATGTTCAGTGCCTATAGCTAGGGAGCCAGCCACATACACCAGAGCTGGGGGGTTCGAATTCAGCCCAGGCCTGCCAAACAACGACAACTACAATCAAAAAATATCCTGACTCGGTGCCTGTGGCTCAAGTGGCTAAGGCACCAGCCACATAAACCTA
>NW_003852508.1:1885684-1887744 GCF_000181295.1 Otolemur garnettii | reverse complement strand
GTGCTATAACCTCACAGTTCACAGCAACCTCAAACTCTTAGGCTTAAACAATTCTTTTGCCTCAGCCTCCCAAGTAGTTGGGACTATAGGCACCCGCCACAACACCCAGCTATTTTTTTGTTGTAGTTGTTATTGTTATTTGGCAGGCCCAGGCCCAGTATATGTGGCCAGCCACTGAGCTACAGGAGCTGAGCCAAGACTGAATACTTTCTTGCTAAGAGAGGAAAAAAGGCAACATAGTGCTATAAATTATAACCAGTACAATATAAGAAAAGGAAATAAAAAATATGCATGAGAAAGGAAGAAATAAAATCGTCCCCTTTTCCAGATGACATAATTATCTATGTAAAAAATCCCAAGGAATCAACAGAAAAATTCCTAGAACTATAAAAGTTCAGCAAGGTCATAGGATATATGATAAAAACTTTTTAAAAATGATAAAAAACTTTTAAAAAATCAATTGTATTATTACAATCTACTAGCATTGTACATGTGGACATCAAAATGAAAAATACAGGCTCGGCGCCTGTGGCTCAAGCTGCTGAGGCGCCAGCCACATACACCTAAGGTGGCGGGTTCAAATCCCCAGCCCGGGCCCGCCAAACAAAAAATGGCCAGGCATTGTGGCGGGCGCCTGTGGTCCCAGCTGCTTGGGAGGCTGAGGCAGGAGACTCCCAGGAGTTGGAGGTTACTGTGAGCGTGATGCCATGGCACTCTACCCAGGGGGATAGCTTGAGGCTCCGTTTCAAAAAAAAGAAAAATACAGTACATTTATAATAGCTTAAAAATTAAATACTTAGGTATAAATTTAATACAACACCACAGGCCTTGGATGCTGAGAATGACAAAACACAAAATAAATCAAAGACAACAACAAATGGAAAAGCATACCATATATACAGGTTGGAAGGATCACTGTAGTAAACAAGTCAATTTCCCCCCAAAATACTACACTCGTTTAACACAATTCCAATTAAAATCCTAGCAAGATTTTTTTACAGTTATAGAAGATTATTCTGAAATTTATATACAAAGATATAGCAAGTAGAATAGTTAAAAGAAGCTTGAAGGGGGAGGTGCCTTGGCTCAAAGGAGTAGGGCACCGACCCCATATACCAGAGGTGGTGGGTTCAAACCCAGCCTCAGCCAAAAACTACCAAAAAAAAAAAAAAAGCTTGAAGGATAAAGTAGGAACAATCAGTCTACTTAATTCAAAAAATTATACAACTACAGTAATCAAAATTGTGTGATATTGGTACAGGGATAAACACATCCCTGTAATGGAAGGGAACATGAGACAGAGAATCCAGAAACAAACGTGCTCAAATATGTTCACGTGATTTTTGAGAAAGGCACAAAAGCAATCCATTGAAAGAACTACCCTTTCAACAAGTGAACAGCATTTATCCCCAGACACTCAAAATTTAAACACAAGGAAATATCTTGGGGATAGGACTCAAGTCTAAACATGAAATTCATTTATGTTTCACATATACCTTGTACATGTGGCTTAAAGTAATTTTATACAACATTTTTAATAATTTTGTGCATGAAACAATGTTCTGATTGCATTTTGACTATGACCTGTCACATAAAGGTCAGGTGTGAAATTTTCCATCCGAGATGTCACACTGGTGCTTGAAGTTTCAGGTTTTGAAGCATTTCAGATTCTAGATACTCAGATTAGGGATGCTCAACTTGCCCCAAAACTTTAACTCAAAAAGGATCATGGATTAAAATATAACATAAAAAAAGAAGAAAAATCACAAAATCTAGGATAGACAAAGAGTTCTTAGACTTGATACAAAAAGCATGGTCCATAAAAAGAAAAACTGGTAAGCTGGACCTCATCAAAATTAATAACTTTTTCTATGTGAAAAACCTTGTTAAATGTCGGGAGCCAAATGACGCCAGATGGCCGCCCATCCCCACTGTCTGGAGTATGCTAACCTTTATCAGATAAGGAGCTGCTTTTCCCTTATCAGACAAGGAGCTGTTCTTCCCAGAGAAGCCATAAAATGTTTCAGACACATCGTTTACATTCCCAGCAGGAGATTGAT
>NW_003852508.1:1875660-1880789 GCF_000181295.1 Otolemur garnettii | reverse complement strand
AAAAAAAAAAAAAAAGAAAAAAGAAAAGAAAATGAGCCCAAAGTATGAAGACATATTCATACCTTGAGTAAACGCAATAGAATATACAGATTTTGGCTTGGCACCGTAACTCAGTGAGTAGGGCGCCAGCCACACACACAGAGGCTGACAGGTTCAAACCCAGCCTGGGCCTGCTAAACAACAACTGCAACCCCAAAAAACAGCCAGGCGTTGTAGTGGGTGCCTATAATCCCAGTTACCCGAGAGGCTGAGGCAAGAGAATCGTTTAAGTCCAGGAGTTGGAGGTTGCTGTGAGCTGTGACACCACAGCACTCTATGACCACAGCACCTATGTCACTTGAGGGTGACACAGTGAGACTGTCTCAAAAACAAACAAATATACAGATGGCATGAAAAAATGCTCATCATCATTATCTAGTAAACAAACAAAAATTAGAACCACAATAAGGTATCACTATACACCTATCAGAATGGGAGGAAAAACGGGGTGGGGGTGGGGTGGGGGGGAGAAGGTTAAAAAAAGAAAAGGAAAAAGGAAAAGTAACAACACCAAATGTAGGTGAGAATGCAGAGAAATTGCAGCTAGCCATTGTTGTGGGATGTATATGTAACAATGAGGTCATTCAAGAAAACAGTCTGTCCATTTCTTGAAAGGCCAAGTATGTGACTACCATTTGACCCAGGATTAAACTTATGGGCATTTACCCTAGAGAAATGAAAACTTTTTTCAAAAACCTATATACCAGGCTCGGCACCTGGA
The DNA here is from genome assembly GCF_000181295.1 of Otolemur garnettii. Taxonomy (NCBI): domain Eukaryota; kingdom Metazoa; phylum Chordata; class Mammalia; order Primates; family Galagidae; genus Otolemur; species Otolemur garnettii. The sequence continues at coordinate 1,880,029 of NW_003852508.1, read as the reverse complement.
GCACAGTGGTTATGGTGCCAGCCACATACACAGAGGCTGGCAGGTTCGAAACCAGCCTGGGCCAGCTAAACAACAATGACAACTACAACAAAAAAGCAGTCAGGCGTTGTGGTGGATGCCTATAGTGTCAGCTAATTGGGAGGCTGAGGCAAGAGAATCACTTAAGCCCAAGAGTTGGAGGTTGCTGTGAGCAGCAAGCCACAGTAGTCTGAGGGTGACATAGTGAGACTCTGTCTCAAAACAAACAAACAAACAAAAAACCAAAAAAAAAAAACAAAAACAAAAAAACTGCAGTCAACCCAGATATCCGTCAGCTATTGCACAGTTAAACAAACTGTGGTATATGGCTCGGCACCTGTGGCCCAAGTGGCTAAGGCGCCAGCCACATACACCTAAGGTAGCAAGTTCAAACCCAGCCCGGGCCTGCCAAAGAACAATGACAGCTGCAACCAAAAAATAGCCAGGCGTTGTGGTGGGCGCCTGTGGTCCCAGCTACTTGGGAGGCTGAGGCAGGAGACTCGCTTGAGCCCAGCAGTTGGAGGTTGCTGTGAGCTGTTGATGCCAGGGCGCTCTACCCAGAGGGACAGCTTGAGTCTCTGTCTCAAAAACAAACAAACAAACAAAAAAAGAACTGTGGTATAGCCACACCCATGACCTTTGCTAAGTAATAAAAAAGGAACAAAACTATTAATACATGCAACAATCTGGATGAACAGCCAGAGAATAATGTTGAGTGAAGAAAGCCAGCCTCAAAAGGTTGCATATTACATGATATAATTTATGTAACATTCTATAAGTAACAAACTTGTGGAAACGAAGAACAGACTAATGGTTGCCTGTGATTAAGGAGGGGTTAAGGATGGAAGGGAAGGGGGTGTGACAGAAACAGGACAACATGAAGGAGCCCTGTGGTATGGAAATGTCCTGCATCTTGACTTTATCAACATCAATAACTGGCTGTGAGGCCAAGGGGGCAGTGGCTCATGTCTATAATCCTAGATTCTGAGAGGCTGAGACAGGAGGCTCACTTGAGGCCAGGAGTTCAAGATAGCCTCAGCAATACAGCAAGACCTCATCACTACAAAATATAGATAAATTAACTGGCTGTGATGGCACACATCTGTAGTTCCAGCTGCCTGAGAGGCTGAGGCAAGAGGATCTCATGGACCCAGGAGTTAGAGGTTGCAGTAAGCTATAATGATGCCCCTGCACTCTACCCAAGCAATGGAGAAAAACAAAAAAATCCTGCTGTGATACCGTAGTATAGTTTCAAAGGCTGTTATCACTGGAGGAAAATGAGTAAGGGGTACAGGTAATTCCTCTGTATTGTCCCTTACAACTGCATGTGAAGAATCTATAATTATCTCAAAATTTAAAAGGTTATAAAATAAACACCTTAAAAAGAAAAAGTTCTTTACCTACTAATCCTACAATACCTCGTCTGTGTTCCTCATCGGCTCTATCCTCACTTCCACATCATTCAAATAAAATTCCATCTTTGTCATGATTTATTTGAATCTTATTTTACTAGCCAATACCACTTGAATAAAATCACACTTGCTAAAGTTGATGAAGACCTTCCAACTGAAAAACAAAACTGAGGCTTGCTAGTTTTCCATTTACTACCCTCTTAACTATTCGATACTGATAAATACTCCTCTTCCATAAAAATTTACTCCTACCTCCTTTGCTTCTCTAACAATAACCTTTCTAATTCTCGTGTCTCTTGAACTGCTTCTTGGGGAGTGAAGATAGGGAGAGGAGGCTTTTTCTTTTAACTTCCAAATGCCGGCTTCAATCAGGTTACAAATGTTCTTCATGTCCCATATGTAATATGTTCCCAGGTTGCTCTCATTTTCAGCCATTCCAACTTCATGTAATACAGTATAAGCCTCCCTAATCCAGATCTGATTCACATAAATCATTTCTAGATCAATATGAATGTTTCAAAACTCAACATATTCTAGACTGGACTATTCCCACCAAAATAATGTTTTCTTATATTGCTCTTAATTGTTCCACCATCCTTATAATCATTCTAGCCAGGAAATTGGGAGTTATCCTATGCCAGGCATCCTCAAACTACGGCCCATGGGCCACATGTGGCCCGCCTAGGACATTTATCCAGCTCACCAGGTGTTTTTGCTGCCACTGCCTATCCTACTTAGCAGCCGACTCATCCCAGGGCCTGTAGTCCGGCCCTCCGACGGTCTGAGGGACAGTGAACTGGCCCCCTGTTTAAAGAGTCTGAGGACCCCTGTGACCTTTCCTTCCTTAACCTCCACATCTAGTAAATTTCTAGGTCCTTTCAATTCTTCTGAATCTCTCTTAGCTTTGACCTTCCCCTGCTGGTTTCTTTGTCCAATTCTTTTTTTTTGGAGACAGTCTTAAGCTGTTGCCCTGGGTAGAGTGCAGGGACGTCATAGCTCACAGCAACCTACAACTTGGGCTCAAGTGAGCCTCTTGCCTCAGTTTTTCTATTTTAGTGGAGATGAGGTCTCACTTTTGCTCAAGCTGGTCTCGAACTCATGAGCTCAAGCAATCCATCCACCTTGGTCTCCCAGAGTGCCAGGATTATAAGTGTGAGCCACCACACCCGGCCCCTTCTTTGTCCAATTCTAATCATATATTAGCTGGTTTATCTCGAAGTCTGGCTCCCTTCCATTCTTCATACTGTTTACAGGTTAATTTTACTAAAACACAAATTTGATCTTATTGCTATAGTGCTTAAATTTCTCCCATGGGTTCACACTGCCTTCAGAAAAAGATCTAAATTTCTTGGTGAACATGCATTACCTTTAAACCTCTACCTACTGGATTCCATCCTCACCTCCTGCAGCTAGCCCTTCTCTGCTACTTCCTAGTCTCACTCAGCCATTCAGCATTTCCTGATTTTACCTTCCAACAACTTCTTGGCTCTTCCTAGAATCCAGCCTCCCGGGTGCCTGGCCCTGCTGACCCTTCATCACACAGCTCTAGTACTTCCTCTCGAAAGGCCTTGCTCTCATCCTTCAATGGCCTTTTGTAAATATGCAATAGACTTTACAGCATTAATAATACTGATTTCCTTTTTAATCTCTTTTACCATCCTAAATATTCCTGAAACACAAGGACTATGTCTTATTTTATCTCTGTATCCTTGATGCCTAATGAGTAGAGCATATACACTGAATACGTTTTTACAAACTGAATGTGTACTCAGTATTTTATTCAAACTCTTTCAAATAAATGGGAGCACATTTCTAACATGTTTCCTTTTAATGACAATTCATCTTAATTCGGTTTTTTTTTCTTTTTCTTTTTTTTAAGAGATGGGATCCCACTGTCACCCAGGCTCGAGTGCAGTGGCACAATTTCCTGGGCTCAAGCAATCCTCCTGCCTCAGCCTCCCCATAGCTGAGCTAACAGGTGCATACCACCATGCCTGGCTCTTTGACTCATAATTTTTAGGAAACATTCTCAAATTGCACAAATTCCTTATTCTGATCTAGACTGACCCCTCTGCCCAAATAAGACCATTGTACTTACTGTATTTATCTAACATATTTATGACTGGTCTTTTTGGTCTTTCATATCACAATGTAAACATAAGAAGGACAAAGATTTGTATAATTCGTAATGACTTAGGACACAATTATAGGAACTTTACATTATAAATACAAGTTGAGTCTTAAAAATGAACAGAAAAGAGGACAACTCAAGAAGAAAAACCAAGTTGGTTACTAGAGATCAAATTAGGCTATTAAAAGTTAAGAATTGGCTCGGCGCCTATAGCTCAACCAGGCTAAGGCGCCAGCCACGTACTCCTAAGGTGGCGGGTTCGAATCCCCAGCCCGGACCCGCCAAAACAACAATGACGGCTGCAACCAAAAAATAGCCAGGCGTTGTGGCGGGCGCCTGTGGTCCCAGCTACTTGGGAGGCGGAGGCAAGAGACTCGCTTGAGCCCAGGAGTTGGAGGTTGCTGTGAGCTGTAATGCCACGGCACTCTACCCAGGGGGACAGCTTGAGACTCTGTCTCAAAAAAAAAAAAAAAAAAGTTAAGAATTGAATTACAACTTAAATTTCACCTTAGAAACAAAATTAATACAACCCAAACATTTGTATTCCCATATTAATCTCAAATTAAAAAAACAAAAAGCGAACAGAAAACCTCCTACAACTTGAACTTTACCTTAGAAACAAAAACAATGCAACCTAAACATTTGTACCCTCATATTAATCTGAAATTTAAAAAAGAAATCTTAAGCATTGAAAATAACATCCTCCTTTAAAGTAGCACAGATACTGTGGTTTAGCCCTGACAGCCTTCCAAACTGACCTCAGTCTTGTCGAACACTCTCCTTCTTCTTTAGCTACCCAGCCGATGTC
>NW_003852508.1:1869715-1875622 GCF_000181295.1 Otolemur garnettii | reverse complement strand
AAAACTTTTTTTTGCTCATCTAAAGGAAAATCATAAGCTTTGGCATGAAAAATACACATGTGGTTTGTAACACTTCCACTGAAGGTCTCCATGAAAGGAATCATCAGTCATAAAACAGTTGCCTGATAGAACTTCGTTCAATTTTTCTTTTATAAGATAATTCGTTTTAAAACTCCATTCATCCAAAATGTTATAAGTTTTCTTAAGAAAGAAATCTAAGCATTAGAAATGATTTTTTTCCTGAAGAGATGTTTTTAAAAAAGGAGAGGGAATTACAAGAACAAGCAAGTGAACAATTTGTGATAAATTCAGGAATATTTTTAAATGACTTACAATTTTTATTTATATTTTTATGTATTTTGCATGTAATTTTTTTATAACTTCATATATATAATTTTGTTATTTTATATATGCATATGTACATATTGTTATGTTGAAAATATAAAATCTCTTTAAATCCCGATTTTTAAATGAAAGTATTTTTTAAATGAAAGTATTATTAAAAAACAAAAGATAAATAGCAGAAGAGAATCCCCTAAACTTAAACAGAATTAGGAAGATGAATATTTTGAAATAAATACAACAAAAAAAGGCATGCAGGCTGAGTTTAGTGGCTCATGCCTGAAATTCCAGCACCTTGGGATGCTAAGGTAGGAGGATCACTTGAGTCTAGGAATTTGGGACCAATCTGGACAATATAGTGAGATCCTGTCTCTACAAAAAATAAAAAAGTTATCCAAGCTTGAGGGTGCATACCTATAGTCCCAACTACTTAGGAGGCTGAGGCAGGAAGACCACCTGAGCCCAGAAGTTGGAGGTTAACATGAGCTCTGACTATGTCTCTTGCTCCAGCATGGTCAACAGAATGAGACCTAAAATTTATCTTGAGGGGAAGGGGATCATTTAATGGGATTAAATTTAGGTTTTTATATGTATGAATAATGCTTCAAGAGCTGGAAGGTATCCCCTCTGGAACATTTGACAAAATAAAAGGAAAGAGAGAGAAAGAAAAAGAAAGAAAGAGGGAGAGAAAGAGAAAGGAAAAAAAATTAAAACAAGAAAAAGGAGGGGTCATAAAGTCAGTGAATAATAATTATAAAATAAAATTATCAGATTAATATAACACTTCCTAAAAGTTGGAATGAGGTTTAAATAAAAAACAATTCACACTTTTTAATGGAAAAATAAATGTAAAAGGCCAAAAAGATTTATTCATTTAATGAATTTATCAGAAAGGTGGCTCTGGGACTCATGCATTATTCAAGCCCTCCTAGTGCTATCATTCCCAAGTCACGCTTTTGGAAGTTACACTTAACTAATTAATGCCTCTTCTTTAAACAAAAATTATACCATGCAAACACATAATAATACAGTTTTTATTACAGTAATACAGTTAAAAGTTTAAAATATCTTTAAAGTAATACAAATAAAACTTTTAAGTATATCAGCTATGTGTATGTCCACTTGTTCTGGTATCATAATTACCTAACATTATCAACTTAATAAACAGCATTTAAGAATGACTTTAATAATAAAGTACTAAGAACATCGATATCTAAAATGCCTTAAATTATAGTCTTTGGGGAGGCCAGATGGACAGTCAAGAGAATAAATAAGTTATATCAATAGAAATTTAAAATTCTAAGCCTCTGCAAACAAATAAAACCCAATAATGGAATTATGATACAAAATTATACTAACATTTTACACATAGTGGAAGTACTATAATTTGTGCTCAGAAAGAGCAAAGTGTAAACTCTTCAGTGAGTAAATTCTCAAGGCACATGCTCAAAGATCAAAAGGAAGATTTTGTATTTTTCCCTTATATAGTTCAGGAGGTTATCCAAATAAGTCAATATCCAATCAGTAAATGGATATCTTATACAACTTAAATAACATACTGCATATCACATCTGACCTCAAGAGCTTAAGAAATCTGGTAATACTTTGTCACTACTCATTTTGAAAGCAGAATGGTATTTTAATATTCCTGTAACACTATAATAGGGAGATTCTAAGTGAGTTAAGTGAAGTGTCCGCAGCCCTGTGGAAACTCCTAGAAGAGTTTTAATGGTATTAAATGAGCTGTTTTGTACAAATGAAAGAATCCTAAGATTAAAATCTGAGTAGTGCCATCCTAAGGTGCTAGTTCATGAAGGTCAATCTGATCGTGATCCTTTGTTTAGAAAATAAAATTTTGTTTCAATACAGTAACAAGTTGGTAGAAAGTATGTAACTTATAGTCTTGTATATGAGACTTTCACAAAAATTGCTGTTTTCTTCCAAAATACTTATAAAAGGAAACAAAGTATTACTCTTCTTAGAACATATACCCAAAGAAATAGAAGCTAACTAGTGTACCTTAAGGATTAAAACGATTTCTCAATTTTATATCTATAAGAGCACATAATATGTTAAACACGAAATACTGTTTTTTACATAGACCTTAAAAAAACTCATTCCATGGACTTAGTTTGCAATTTACTTAAGAATTAAGTAGAATAATACCATGTCTATAACATGCATAATGAGATGAAAATGGTAATGACAATATCAAGAACTAATTCAAAAATAAGATCTTTGTCATTTCTACTTGCCGGGGCCCCACAAAACAAAGAAGTTTTGACATTTAAATCAAATTCATTAAAAAGTTAAAATAAAAATGAAAAGCTATCTTTTTCTAAAAGGCCATACAAAATGTTGCTGAGGGGAACATTCACTGAATGAAAAGCATGAATGAGAAAGACAATTTCCAAGACAATCCATTTAGCAAAGTACAAGTCAAGAAGCAACAGGGACAGTGAGAGGTTTATGGACATGCATGGATGGCTGATGCTAAGTTTGAAAACAAAAAGGACAACTTACTTAAGGTTCCTTGAAAGGTGATGTCCTACTATAACTATTGTAGTAGAAAAGAAAAAAAAAAAGTGAAGAGACAAAAACCTTTTTTCAAAATCACATTTTATTCAGAGCAAAAAACCCAAAAAGACAACTTACTTAAGGTTCCCAGAAAGGTGATGTCCTATCTACTACTATTAGTAAAAAAGGAAAAAAAAAAAGTGAAGAGATCAAAAAACTTTTTTTTTTCTTGAGACAGAGCCTCAAACTGTCACCCTGGGTAGAGTGCCTTGGCATCACAGCTCACAGCAACCTCCAACTCCTGGGCTCAAGCGATTCTCTTGCCTCAGCTTTCCAAGTAGTTGGGACTACAGGCACCCACCATAATGTCCAGATATTTTTTTGGTTACAGATGTCATTGTTGTTTGAAGGGCCCAGGCTAGATTCGAACCCACCAGGCTCAGGTGTATGTGGCTGGCGCCTTAGCCGCTTGAGCCACAGGCACTGACCCAAAAAACTTTTTTTTTTAAAATCACATTTTATTCAGACCAAAAATTCAGTACCAGCATTGTATTTTTATTAGTTTCAAGAAGTTCAATTGACATTTGAAAAAAATTAAATTACTCAAAATTCAATTAAATTTTAGGCATCTCACTAAAGAAACTTTAGTTTATTTAAAATGTTGTAAAACTAACTATCCCAGGAAAATCAATTCATTTAATGAAGTGCAGAGTCCTGGTTGTCTAGTGGCTAGGGAAAAAAAAACAACTCAACAATGAAGAGAGTAAAATACAAACTAAAGAAGTTGAAATATTCAGAATATTGCAGAAGCACTAGCCTGTCTTCTCATGACTTTTTATAGAATAAACACACTAGTAGTGAGGGCTTCTCTGCCAAGAAGAGCATTAACAGTAACTAAACAAACTCAGTCTATTTTACCACCATTTGTTCATAGTCAAATACAATACTTGTACTTATCCTGCAAAGTAACACAGTAAATAATCTCCAGCTTTTTACCCACATAGGATTTAATTATTCCTCTTTTTCTACCAATTACTCCCACTGTAAGGAAAACTGAAAGCAGAATTTCTGTATTTTAACACAGCACATACCATGATACCAACTGGCCAGGCAGTACACCTGTGTAAAGAACACTAGTCTGTAGCTTGGCAACTTAGAACGTGGGGAGCGGGAGGATAAACACTAGTCTGTAAGATGGAACACTGAAACAAATGAATATTCTAATCCAGACACAGCAACAGATATTTCTAAATGATAAGGTCCCTTCTAAAATAAAATTATTTTAGTTTTTTTTAAATTGACAAACACAAGTTGTAGATACTAATACTTGTCATGTACAACATGTTTGAAATATGTAAACATTGTGGAATGGCTCAATTGAGTTAACATACGTATCACCTCACATACTTAAAATTTTTTGGCGAGAACACTTAAAATCTAACTCTCTTAGTGAATTTCAAAATACATTATTAACTACAAGTCATCATGTTGTACAACAGATCTCGTGTGGTCACTTTTACAACTGAGTGTTTTTACACTTTTAATAACACTCTTAGAATGGTAGAAAGGGCAAGAAAACCGGAGGTAACAGACCAGAGAGACAAAAGAAAGGAAAATGTGTGCACAGCCCTGAAAATCATCTTGGAGAGCAAGTAACAGTATCCCCCGGGGAGAAACAAGTCTAAGAAATCAATCGCTGAAACAGAAGAAATGGACACAAATGTTTCTTAGATCCTGAGTTAGTCCTAAAACTACCCTTCACACTGTCAATTTTAAAAACACAATCCTTGTAGCTGGATTCAAACATTAAGGGCCATTTTATAGCTAAAAATGCCAAGAAAAAGACCTCACATGCAATATGACAACACATATTAGAGTATTCCAGATTATCAAATAATAATTGAAAAAACAGGGTTAAATTTAAGTTTTAAAAATTAATCTAGGCTCGGCGCCAGTGACTAAGGCACCAGCCACATACACCTAAGGTGGCGGGTTCAAATCTAGCCCAGACCCGCCAAACAACAATGATGGCTGCAACCAAAAAAAATAGCCGGGTGTTGTGGCGGGCGCCTGTGGTCCCAGCTACTTGGGAGGCTGAGACAGGAGACTCGCTTGAGCCCAGGAGCTGGGGTTGCTGTGAGCCGTGATGCCAGAGGACTCTACCCAGGGGGACAGCTTGAGGCTCTGTCTCAAAAATAAAAAATAAAAAAATAAAAATTAATCTAGATTCGGAATTTCTGATGGGACCTTTTCTTAGTTCCTCAGACACTACCTTCTACCTGCCCGTGGACCTCCCTGTGTACGTGGTATTCTTACTCTCCTACTCTCCGCACACAGTACTCCTCCCGCCTGCCCAACCCTGCAGAGCCAGCTCTTTCCAAGCCTTGTCATTGCTTTAAAGAGGCCTTACCTGAACACTGCTATCACACTCCCACACTATGCTACTTTTTCCTACATGGCATTTATTACAAATTATCAATTTACTTAATTATCTCTCCCACTGAATCACATAACCAATAAAGGCAGACCTATAAGTCTGTTTTGTTCACCACTATAAACCAGCACCTCATACAAAGTGTAGGTTTCAAGATTTCTGCTCAGTAAAGAAAGATGGACCATAACAAGTGGTCATTTTACTTCCAGTTTTAATTATGGTATGTGAACTTTAGTGGGAGTCCCACTGGCAACAGAACACGCTTTCTACCGTGAACTCCAACTTCTCCTCACAGTTAAACAGCTGGGGGCAGGGGTACCAGAGAGAAAAGGGTAGTCCACATTAAACCACCTGGAGACCTGTCAGTAACAGAGTTGGATCCAAACTACTATACCACATAGCCCTGTCTCTAGCCCAGGGCCTTGTATTTTTCATTTTTGTTTGCTTTTTTGAATTCTTCTTTATATGAGTACTAATGTACCAGGAAGTTTTTCTTTAAGTGTAGTATTTATTATCACAATAAGGTACACTTATAATTATGTTTTTCTTAACTCGCACAACTTAAAGTTCACCTTAAAATGACTACTTTCATGGCTCGGCGCCTATAGCTCAAC
>NW_003852508.1:1868273-1869451 GCF_000181295.1 Otolemur garnettii | reverse complement strand
AAAAAAAAAAAAAAAAAAAAAAAATGACTACTTTCACAATTACCAACAGATGATGATATGTTACTGCTTCAAAGAAAACATTCTTTACCAAGATACTAAAATACAACTACATCGGAAATCCTCAAACTTTAGCTGTGTAAGATAATCTATAAGGGTTTTAAAAAACAAACACATGAAATTCAGACCTGTATGTGTTTCCTGCAGGGAAGCAGGAAGGGCACAGAGTGCCACACTGGAGGATGAAGCCTGAGCAGGGGTATTTTTTAAAGCTCCTAATGATTTGAGAATGCATATAGTCTGAACGGCTACAAATCCAAACCTCTCTCCCATTCCTCCAGGTACCTAGAGCCAGAGTTTACTACTTCTGCAAGTCCTCCATAATCCAAATTTGCCTTTGGTTTCATGAATCTTGAATAAGAACTAGGAGACAAAGAAGGGCCTGATCTCCCTGTTTGTGTCACTCCTGACTCCTATCTCCATGAGGGCCACAATATTCAGATATACAAAATGCTCTTGGCTGTGGATGTGTAGCTGTGACCCAAGACTGAAACACACATACTTGAAAGGTGGAAAGCGCCAGGGGGAGTTATTTTTCTTCAACTCAAGTACAATGAGTGGTCTGGAGACCCTGTGTAAAGTGTAAAGTAGCCACCTCATTCCTGGAACTCAGTAACTGAAGTACAGGGGAAGCCAACAAAACCTCTGAGGTTACAGACAGGTCTTCAAATAACACAGCAAAGAAACATTTATTGGTGGTCTTTTAAATGTTTTTTACATTGATTGCCTCAACTTTATTCCCAACACAATAGTCACTGTCCTCATTAACTGGGTGAAGGGCCAACTAAATGTGTTGGTCTTGTTCTGATTTGTGACCTACAATCCAATTGGTAAAATGAGGAAGTTAAATTAGAGAACTAAGTAAGATAATTTGCTCTGCAGAGCTGTAAGATGGCAATGACAATAATAACAACCAAATCGGCTCGGTGCCTGTGGCTCAAGCGGCTAAGGCGCCAGCCCCATACACCTAAGGTGGGGGGTTCGAATCCCCAGGCCGGGCCCGCCAAACAACAACGATGGCTGTAACCAAAAAATGGCCAGGCGTTGTGGCGGGCGCCTGTGGTCCCAGCTACTTGGGAGGCGGAGGCAGGAGACTCGCTTGAGCCCAGGAGTTGGAGGTT
>NW_003852508.1:1846538-1866454 GCF_000181295.1 Otolemur garnettii | reverse complement strand
GTGACAGACTGACCTGTTTCCAATGATATGGTACTAAGAAAGGAATGGAAGTGTCTGTAAGTCAACAGGAAGAGAGGAAGTAATGAAAAAGGAAGCTGCATTTTAATGGGTCTTCCAAAAGACACTGTAATCACCTGTGACAATGGGAGACTGGTTCTGACTTCCTAACTCCTGTTTGCAAATTGACCTCATGCATGTTCCACTCTCACTTTAATCTATTTCAACTTCGGTTTCCTAAATATGGCCTTATTATAATGATGTCTATGCGCGCGAGGCCCCACAGTGGCTACCCAGTCTCACGTTGGACTCTTCTGGATAGCTCAGGTACATCTCATGCTCATATGAGCCCTAAAAATAACAAGAAACACATTTGCAATTTTATTACTCTAAACTACACCTGCTATATTTTTGGAAGATACTGTATTTTTTATATTTCTGATAGACAATGAAAAAAGAGATATATAGAGAATTAACAGCAGATTCAAACATCTAAGTAGCAGACAAAATACTCACTTTAACATTGAATTTAAAAAGACTCAATATGCCTGGAAATAAAAATCTCACTATAAATAAATGGCTTCTGTCTTCCACCACAACATTCTCAAGTAGGTCACCAATGTTTCCCTTAACTCTTATCCCTATGTTAATCCATTTCTTTCAATCAAATGAAGTTCCTGTACTAAATCTAATATTCTTTTTCTGCTCATACCCTTTTTAAGTAACCAATAACAACACTGAGAATAAGAACCCTCCCAAATAAATGTACTGCTCTCACACATCAGCCCAGTGACTGCGAAGGCAGATTTGGGTTACAATCGGAATGCACTAGACAGCTCCACAACCCGTCACAAATCTATAGCTGCATGAACACAAATGCTGAAGGTAGTTCTTCTGCAACTAGGATGTTAAACAGAAAATTTCAGTGGCATTGAGCAATCAGAAAAAAGTTAATAAGCCTCAGTTAACACAGTATGTTATTTGAAAAAAGTTGGCAAATAATGTAAACAATAATTCATATCTAAGTGAAATGAATTCTTGGAAATTGTTGAGAGACTTCTACTATAGATTTCTTCATCTGGATTTTTTTTCAGCCTAAGGTTTGATAAAAAGTTAATTCTTTTTATCAAATAAGTTCCAATATTTCAGTTTCTAGATTGATGCTCAAAGGTTTAACTGGTCAATTGGCAAGCTAGATTATAAACACAGCACTACCACTTACTTAGAAATAGATTTTTACTTCCATTTGCCAATAGAGGTGATTTATGAGTACAATGTAATATCAAATAAGTGTGCATGAGCACTTCTGAATAATGAGTTTAATACATCTTCCACATCTCCACATGCCAATCTACTATTTAAAATTGGGATCCTGAGTGGGCACCCGTAGCTCAGTGAGTAGGGCACTGCCACATACACTGATGCCAGCCACAGATACCAAGCTGGCAGTTTCGAACCTAGCCCAGGCCTGCTAAAACAACAATGCAACCAAAAAATAGCAAGGCATTGTGATGGGTGCCTGTAATCCCAGCTACTTGGAGGTTGAGGCAAAAGAATCCCTGAAGCCCAAGAGTTTGAGGGTGCTGTAAACTGTCACACCACAGCACTCTACTGAGGGCAACATAATGAGACTCTGTCTCAAAAATAAATAAATAAATAAAAGGGCGGCGCCTGTGGCTCGAAGGAGTAGGGTGTCAGCCCCATATACCAGAGGTGGTGGGTTCAGAACCAGGCCTGGCCAAAAAAATAAAAAATAAAAATAAAAATAAATAAATAATAAATAAATAAATAATATTGGGAATCCAGGCTTGGCACCTATAGCTCAGCAGCTAGGGCTCCAGCCACATACATGGGAACTGGTGGGTTCAAACCCAGCCCAGGCCTGCCAAACAACAACAACAACTACAACCAAAACATAGCCAGGTGTTGTGGCAGGTGCCGGTAGAACCAGCTACTTGGGAGGCTGAGGCAAGAGAATAACCTAAGCTCAAGAGTTGGAGGTTGCTGTGAACTATGACACCATAGCACTGTGCTACAGGCACCTAGCCTATTATTATCTTATTTTTAGAAATTGCCAGAGCAAACCCAACCGTCAGCAATCACCACCCTGATCAGTCAGCAGCCATCACTGAAGTATGATTAAAAAGATTAGAACTCGCCTGTAGTCCCAGCTACTAGGGAGCCTGAGGCAAGACAATCGCCTAAGCCCAAGAGCTGGAGGTTGCTACCCAGAACAACATAGTGAGACTCTGTCTCTAAATAAATAAATAAATAAATAGGGATCCTTATCTGTTGAATTTTATTTGAATAATTGATTATTAATAATTATTAATAATTAATTTTATTTAATGCTGAACTGAAATTTTCTGTAATATTATTGTAGGAAATTATTAAAAAATAAGAATAAAACTATGTCTAACACCGTAACAATAAGACACAAAAGCACTGGGTGGTGCCTGTAGCACAGTGGTTAGGGTACTGGCTGGCAGGTTTGAATTCAGCCAGGGCCAGGTAAAACAAAAATGACAATTGCCAAAAAAAAAAAAAAAAAAGGTAGCATCTGTGGCTCAGTGGCTTAAACCCAAGAGTTTAAGGTTGCTGTGAGCTGTGATGCCACAGCACTCTACCAAGGGCAAAAGCTTGAGAATCTGTCTCAAAAAAAAAAAAAAAAGGGCTCGGCGCCTATAGCTCAACCGGCTAAGGCGCCAGCCACGTACACCTAAGGTGGCGGGTTCGAATCCCCAGCCTGGACCCGCCAAACAACAATGACGGCTGCAACCAAAAAATAGCTGGGCGTTGTGGCGGGCACCTGTGGTCCCAGCTACTTGGGAGGCGGAGGCAGGAGACTCGCTTGAGCCCAGGAGTTGGAGGTTGCTGTGAGCTGTAATGCCATGGCACTCTGCCCAGGGGGACAGCTTGAGGCTCTGTCTCAAAAAAAAAAAAGAAGAAGAAACAAAAGCACTATCAGAGAAAACAGCAGTATCTCTAAGCCAATGGTTCTTAACCTTCCTAATGCCACAAACCTTTAATACAGTTCCTCATGTTGTGGTGACCCCCAACCATAAAATTATTTTCGTTGCTACTTCATAACTGTAATTTTGCTACTGTTATGAATCCTAGTGTAAATATTTGATATGCAGGATGTATTTTCACTGTTACAAAGGGGTCACAACCCACAGGTTGAGAACCACTGCTCTAGGCAAAGCATACAGTTGCCCCTGATTTGATGCTAGAAGAGAATACCATTCTAAGGTGTAACCATTCAAAAGTTCTACTACTGAGCGGCGCCTGTGGCTCAAAGGGGTAGGGCACAGCTCCATATACCAGAGGTGGAGGGTTCAAGCCCAGCCCTAGCCAAAAACTGCCAAAAAAAAAAGTTCTCCTACTTCCAGGTTTGACTACCATCTCATTGAGAGAACTACAGTTAGCTCTTTTGTCTTAACACTATCATTGCCAAAGCAATGGATCCTACAATTAATGCTGAGCTTGAAACCAATGCTAGAGAAAGCAAATTATATGGCACCCACAGAGACATCTACAAACAAAGGAAACAGTAGTTGTTCAAAGAGGAAAGAAAAACAATGTACTTTACAGTAACATAAGGCCTGTGGTTCAGGTCACCTAGGAATTAACAACTGCTTAGCTTCTATATGGTTCTAACACGCCTTCTTAAGAAGGATAAATGTCTTAAAGATCTTGAATAATCACTTCACAGAGGAACTAAAATTAGATTTTACTGCTTTTTTTTAATCCTTTTTTATTTTATTGATAGTGGCATCAATGAGGGAAAAGGTTCAAAAGCATCAAAGAAAATACTTTTATAACCATCTTGCTTGTTTATACAAGTGTCCATAAAGTTCGTGTGCAATTTAAAATAGTTTAACATAGTAAATTACACACAAACTTTAGGACCACCCTGTATTTCTAATGTACATATTGATATAAAAATTTGAAATATGTAAAACATAGTACCTGAAATTGAACTCTTGGGCATTGAATCAGAGACAAATTAGTTCCAATTTTCCTTACAATACTTCGAGATGAACCATATGGCTTCCCAGACCAAAGTACCTGAGGAAGTAGAAAAAACCAAAAGCTGATTACAAAACTTAAAGAACTGTTAACACATTAGCCAATTATTTGCATGACATGTTAACACATTAATTACAGAATAAGAATGCTCTGTTACGGGAAATAAACTAACATTTTTCAATTCAAAATGAAATATATATAGCTACTTGTTATGACAATAAAGTTTAATATAAGGTATTATATAAAAATAAAAAATAACTAGTAATATTTAAATAATAACTATATTTAGAGTAAAATTATTTTCATCAGGTTCTCATACTATTTTGCAAAAGAAACACTATTTTGCCCCTTCTGCTATATTTTTGGTTTTAGATTTTAAATATACATTTTTTTTTTAAGATAGGCTACTTTTGCTGTAATGAACTTTCCAAAACAATTCCAAATTAGTACAAAGTTCAGAATTTGAATGTGTACCATGCTGGATATCATTTGCTGTGCTATAGTGCCTGGCCAAAGGTGGGGGTGGGGGTGCTGAAATACAGGTGCATTGCTGAGTACTGTATCTTCTTGGGAGGCCTTATCCTCGCAGGAAAGACAGTAAATTGCTAGTGGTGGCCATTGTGAGAATTTCTCAGACAAAATCCTATATTGGCTCAGCGCCTGTGGCTCAAGTGGCTAAGGTGCCAGCCACATACACCTAAGGTGGCGGGTTTGAATCCAGCCCGGGTCCGCCAAACAACGATGGCTGCAACCAAAAAATAGCCAGGTATTGTGGCGGGCACCTGTGGTCCCAGCTACTTGGGAGGTGGAGGCAGGAGACTTGCTTGAGCCCAGGAGTTGGAGGCTGCTGTGAGCTGTGATGCCACGGCACTTCACCCAGGAGGACAACTTGAGGCTCTGTCTCAAAAAATCCTAATATGCACAGGATATTATGCTATGCTTAAAGCCAAGCAAAAACAAACTCTCAAAATAAAAAGCAAACAAAAACCACACATGTACAACATCAAATTATTACAAACTGTACCCTGAACCTTCTCCTCAAGTATATGATTTTTCCTTAAAGAAAAAAACTATCCATCTGTTTTGAGTGCGACAGCTGAAAGTCTAGACAGAAGAGGTGAAGGAAGGCAGCATGCTATTAAAGGCAATTTTAAAAGAAATAAATAAGAATGAGATGACCATTACCCTTAATTCACCAAGCTTTACCATTCAATTATATGTGTATACTACAGACTAAATAAATATACCAAATCAGCCAGATATGATTTCTAAAGGAAGGGACAACATCCCCATTTTAAGGCCAATCACTGACTACTCTAATTTAAAAAATGGAATTACCCAAATACAAACAATATTGACCAAGATCTAACCCAAACTAGACCTTTAGACCATTCTAGAAGCACATACAACTTATAAAACGAACTTGGAAGCAATCTGATTTCTTAGATTTTAGCAATCAAGTCTAATTAATTTAAGGATTATAATACAAGTAAAAGTAGGGTTTACAGAGGTATATACAATACCCCCACCATCTACCACAGCTTTTATATAAATTTTATCATATAACCTTGTTTCAAGGTTTTACTGACTCTTACCAAGGAGTAAATTTTGAAAGTACTATAATATAATGGCTATAAAACTGTAACACTTGCTTTGGAAATGTAATTAAAAGCACATACCAGGCTGGGCAATGTGGCTCACTCCTGTAATCCTAGCACCCAAGGAGGCCAAGGTGGGTAAATCATCTGAGCTCAGGAGTTCAAGTCTAGCCTGAGCAAGAATAAGACCTTGTCTCTACTAAAAATAGAAAACTTAGCCAGGGATCATGGCAAGCTGGGACCTGTAGTCCCAGCTACTCAGGAGGCTGAGGCAAGAGGAGCTCTTGAGACCAGGAGTTTGAGGTTGCTAGGAGCTGTGATGACATCACAGCACTCTACCCAGGGCAACAGAGACTAGGTCTTAAATAAATGAATGAATGAATGAATGATAAAAGGACAGTACAGATTGGAAAATGGTGAATAGAAAGATAGGAAGATAACAATATTAAAATATAAGTAGTATATCAAAAACATAAGAGGCAAAGTTACTCTGAATCTTTGAGTAAAACACCATTCCCACCAATGATGATACAAAGGACTGTCACACAAGTGGCCTTAATAATAACATGAGAAGAGAAAAAGGAAAAACATCCAACTGGAAGAAAAAGTGACATCTCACAGTTCTAATCTCAGCATAAAAGCTCCCCACTCCTCCCCCAAAAGAATGTGGGCAAATAATTCAAAAACAGATAACATTCAAACAAAGTTTTTACCTTATACATTTTAATAGGTCTTGAGCTTTTAAAAACAAATCCATAGGGCAAAAGTAACTATACCATTCAGTCATCACAAGTCCAAACTCTCCTATGATGTAGCCCAAGTGAAACGCTATTTATGCATCATAATGCAATATTACCTAGTCTAAAGTGAATTTCTTTCTTTCAGTAAGCAAAGATCTTGCCTAGAGATGAAGAGGACAAAACGCCTCACAAAGAAACATTTAGAAAAGATGTGCTAAGGTCGAGAACTACTGTTTCTGTGCCAGCCTTTCACGTTCCTTACTAGGCATGCTGTAGGGCTAAGTTTCAACTATTACCTTTCCATCTGTTTAGTCTCAGAAGGAAAAAATACCAGACGCCTTCTAAAAGAAAAGTGGTCAATGATTCCATTTTTAATTATAAGGAATAAGTATATGATTTAGATTTGTTCTACAAAGTTAAAGGAAGGAACAGAACAGATTGCTTTACATGATTATTTTTTTCAAGCATACACATATTAGACTAACATAATGTGTTCTTCTGTTACTTGTGAATTGCACAGTACTAAGCATGAAGAAATACGAAGCAAGGGTCTGTATAAATGAAGAATTTAGACATGTATTTAGAAAGAATAAGCAGAACCTTTACTGGAATAGAAGGAAAAAGTGAGGAGAAAAGAACCACTAACTTCCAGGAACTCTAAAAACAAGGTTTAACTACTTCTTTCTATTTTTTCTATTCAGCCCTCATGGAGAAGAAATTGTAAATGGCTGTGAAGAAACAGTAAACAGATGGTACTACAAAGTCACCATCTGTGCACTGGGAGGCTATATGACCCAAGCGTATCTCCTACCCTGACTTGTAGCTGAACTATGTCATGTCAGTATGTTGGTTTAGAGAGAGGACGACTTCCTCTAAAGATAAACTGTCGTTAATATTTCTTGAGATGTAAGAGAGAAGGCAGGGAGAAAATTGTCATTAAGAAATAAGACAATTCAATGCCATCAAAAATAACAGAAAAGCTATGCTTTATCCATAAAAACTGCTTTTAAGTAGTCTAACAGTAAATCTCTGTGTGACTGTGTCTAGTAATAACAGTCTATAACATTTAGCAACAGTGTCTGAAAGTGACGAAAGCAAGTAGAAGGATGAAGAAAGGAAATCAATTTGTTCTTTAACATCGTGACACGCTATTATAGTAGTGTTAAGTGCAGGTGAAGTCTGAAGTCGTCATCTGTCTCATCCACGTGACCACACTCAAGCTTTATGTGGTAATTCATGTCATATACTAATTTAATTTATGTTATTATTCAAGAAACTGTTCAGTAGGAGAAACTAAATTTAATTCTAAATAAATACAAGTTTTTTGGCCAGGTGTGGTGGCCCATGCTGAAGCAAGAGTATCACTTGCAGCCAGAAGTCTGAAACCAGCTTATGCAAGAATGACACCTCATGTCCACAAAAAATAGACCAAAAATTAACTGGGTGTGGTGGCATACACCTGTAGTCTCAGGTACTCGGGAGACTGAAGCGAGAGGATCACTTGAGCTCAGGAAGTTGAGGTTATATTGCACTCTAGCCCCAAAGACAGAACAAGACAGAACAACACACACACACACACACGTTTTTCAAGACAAACTATGTGATATTAATGCAGAGGTGCATGTATCCCTGAAATTATACACAAAATTGTCTATGCAGAAGGAGTAGAAATGAGAAAATTAGACTTTATATAACAATTTCGAAATCCCTTAAATGAAGATTAACACTTCCTTCAGTTATCTTCTTCCTTACTCGAAATTCTCTCTTTTTTTTTTCTTTTTAAGATAGAGTCTCACTCTGTTATCCTGGGTAGAGTGCTATGGCATCACAGCTCACAGCAACCTCAAACTCTTGGGCTCAAATGATCTTTTTTTTTTTTTGAGACAGAGCCTCAAGCTGTCCCCCTGGATAGAGTGCCGTGGCTTTACAGCTCACAGCAACCTCCAACTCCTGGGCTCAAGCGAGTCTCCTGCCTCCGCCTCCCAAGTAGCTGGGACCACAGGCGCCCGCCACAACGCCCGGCTATTTTTTGGTTGCAGCCGTCATTGTTGTTTGGCGGGTCCGGGCTGGGGATTCGAACCTGCCACCTTAGGTGTACGTGGCTGGCGCCTTAGCCGGTTGAGCTATAGGCGCCGAGCCAGGCTCAAATGATCTTGCCTCAGCCGCTCCAGTCTCTGGGACTACTCACGCCCACAATGCCCAGCTAGTTTTTCTGGTTTTTTAATAGAGAAGGGGTCCCATTCTTGCTCAGGCTGGTCTCTGCTGGTCTTGAACTCCTGAGCTCAAGCAATGCACCCTCCTCAACCTCCTAGACTAGGACTAGAGGCATGAGCTGCCTCACCTAGCCCTTACTCTAAATTCCTAGCCACATTAACATTCTTCCTGCAAGCTTTGTGCAGTGGCAGCATCTTAGCTAATGAGGTTTATCCGAGGTGTGATTATTGCTAATTGAAACATTCTTCCTGCAAAGTAGAAAAGGAAAACCAGGGCACAATTCATATGTACTACTTACTGCTATTACAAATTAAATATTTGCTCTGGCTTTTTTTTCAATATAAAATACTGAGATTAATCAAAGTCACATTAGCTTCACACTATTCTTACTTTCTCTAGTTAAAAAATATTTTTGCTTAGGGACATAAATACAATAGATTGTAAACAAAGTTTGTACATATGTTAATACATGGTTTTAAATTCAAGCAAATGTTGAGGCAAAATGGATACAATGAAAAGAAAATATAGGCCACAAGAGAGACAGGCCTGGCTTTAAAAGTAGCCTCTACCAGGGGAAGGGGGAGGATGGGTGGTAATTGGTGGGACCACACCTACGGTGCATCTTACAAGGGTACATGTGAAACTTACTAAATGTAGAATATAAATGTCTTAACACAATAACTAAGAAAATGCCATGAAAGCTATGGTAACCAGTTTGATGACAATATTTCAAATTGCATATAAAACCAGCACATTGTACCCCATGACTGCATTAATGTAACAGTGATGATTTAATAATAAAGATGTGGCATAGCTAAAACAAACAAACAAACAAACAAAAAGTAGCCTCTACCAATTTATTGCCTGTAAAGAGCAGGCCAAATTACTATCCCCTCTGTGCTTCTGTTTTCTCATCTCTATAACAGGACAATATATACTGTGCGAGCTTATGAGTACTGCAAGAGTCAAGGTATTTATCATGTCTTTAATAAACGTTAACTGTCATCTTCTTCTTCTGTGTAAGTAACAACGCACACCTAAAAAGAGGAAGATTTTGCTAGGAGAACTGGGTTCACATTGGTTAACTCTGGTCAAGGGTGACTAAAACCCCAAACTTCAGGTTTCTTATCTGTAAGAGTGTTGTTCTATTGAACATAGACAAAAAGTTTGCATCATGTTTTTTAAAACGCAGATAAAAGAAAGAAAAAAATGAAGACAGTTTCTGTTCTCTGACTGGTTTCTAGCACAGTATCCAATTCATTTACAAGCGGACCTTGCTTTATTGCACTTCACTTTATTGCGATTCAGATACTATACTTTTTACAAATTGAAGGTTAGTGACAACCCTCCATCTGGCAAATCAGTGCCATTTTTCCAACAGCATGTGCTCATTTTGTGTCTCTGTGTCGTATTTTGATAATTCTCACAATATTTTAAACTTTTTCTTTATTACATTTGTTATAATGATCTCTTATCAGTGAACTTCAATCTAGTGATCATAACTGTTTTGGGATGTCATGAACCAGGCCCACATAAGACACTGAATTTACTTGATAAATGTTCTGTGTGTTCTGAGTGCTCCACTGACCAATCATTCCCTCATCTCTCTCCCTTTTCTTTCTTTCTCCCTATTCCCTAAGACACAATGATATTGGCATTAGCTAATAACCCTACAAGGCCTCTAAGTGTTCAAGTCAAAGAAGAGTGGCTAGAAATGAGTAAGCTTAGTGAGGAGGGTGCATCAACAGCTGAGATAGGGCAAACATTAGGTCTGCTGCTGCACTAGTCCACCAATCTGTGAATGCAGACCAATAGTTGTTGAAGGAAATAAGGGCTACTCGGCTCGGCACCTGTGGCTCAAGCGGCTAAGGCGTCAGCCACATACACCTAAGGTGGCGGGTTCAAATCCCCAGCCCAGGCCCGCCAAACAACAATGATGGCTGCAGCCAAAAAAATGGCCAGGCGTTGTGGCGGGCGCCTGTGGTCCCAGCTACTTGGGAGGCTGAGGCAGGAGACTCGCTTGAGCCCAGGAGTTGGAGGTTGCTGTGAGCTGTGATGCCACAGCACTCTACCCAGGGGGACAGTTTGAGGCTCTGTCTCAAAAAAAAAAAAAAAAAAGAAAGAAGGGCTACTCCACTGAACATATGAAAGATAAGAAAGCAAACCAGCCTTATTGTTGATAGGGAGAACAATTAAGTGGTCTAGATAAAAGATCAAACCTGTCACATAAACAAGACACCTTGTGGGAAAAAAACTACCTAATCAAGAGCAAGGCCCTCTCTTATTCTATGATAGTAAAGTAAGGTGAGGAAGCTACAAAAACAGTTTGAAGCTAGAAAAAGGGTAGTTCATGAAGTTCAAGGAAAGAAACCTTCAAGGTGAGTAACAAGTGCTGATATTGAAGCTGGGGCAAGTTATGAGATCTAGCTAAGATTAATTGATGATGGTGGCTACTAAATAGATTTTCAATGTAAGATGAAACAGTGAAAGAATATGCCATCTAGAACTTTGTTACTAGAGAGAAGCCAAGCCTACCTTCAAAGCTTCAAAGGACAGACTGACTCTCTGCGTAGTGTACAGTGTCAACTTTAAGTTGAAGCCAAGGCTCAATTACCATCCCAAAAGCCTAGGGCCCTTCAGAATGATGCTCAATCTCTGCCTGTGCAGATATCAATGGAACAATAAAGCCAGAATGGCAGCACAGCTTCTTATAGGCTGGTTTACTGAATATTTTAAGCCCACTGTTGAGACCTACTGCTCAGAAAAAGACTACTTCCAGGCTGAGCACAGTGGCTCCTGCCAGTAATCCTGGCATTATGGGAGTCCATGGAAGAACTTCTGAGGCCAGGAGTTCAAGACCACCCGGAAAAAGAGCAAGACCCTGCATCTTGACAAAAATAGAAAAATTAGTCAGATGTGGTGGCACATGCCTGTAGCTTCAAGCTACTCAGGAGGCTGAGGAAGGAGAATCACTTCAGCCCAGGAATTTGAGGTGAAGGTGAGCTATGCTGATGCCAATGCATTCTAGCCAGGTGATGAAGCAAGACTCTGTCTCACAAAAAAGAAAAAAAAATAAAAGATTCCTTCCAAAAGATTACTCACTGACAATGTACAAAGTCTGACAATTAAGTCTGCAAGCTTGTGACCATGCTACTCACATCAGCAGCACTGTATAAACAAGTTTTCAAAACTTGCTACATTAGTATCTCACAGTTGTGTTCATATCCATGTGTGGCAGTATCTTGCTGGACCAGCATTCACGATTCTAGTTATGTGTTTTTCTGTGCCATCATGAGAATGTTAGAGCTTAAATCAGAGCAATGAACAAACATCAAATTTCTTCTTAAACTCAGTAAGAATGGAAGTGAATGGCTCAGTGCCTGTAGCACAGTGGTTACAGCATCAGCCACATACACTGAAGGTGGTGGGTTCGAACCCAGCCTGGGTCAGCCAAACAACAATGAGAACAAAAAATAGTGAGGCGTTGTGGCAGGCACCTGTAGTCCCAGCTACTTGAGAGTCTGAGACAAGAGAATCGTTTGAGCCCAAGAGTTGAAGGCTGCTGTGAGCTGTGACACTATAGCATTCTATCAATGGTGACATAGTGAGACTCTGACTCAAAAAAAAAAAGAATGGAAGTGAAATTGGGGACATGTTAGTCCAAGTTTAATGGCGATAATGCCATGAAGAAAACAGCAATGTACAAATGGATTAAGTGTTTTCTGATGGGAAAGAAAGCATCCCTGATAAAGATAAGTAATGGTGAATAGTAATGTGCAGAACTGATGAAAACATTGCAAATATGCATTGAATTGTGCATCAAAATCATCAGCTGCCTGTGAGATACATAGAAGACCAAGTAAACATCCACAGACAATCAAGAAAATCTTTTTTTTTTTTTAAAGACAGTCTCCCTCTTTGCCTCAGGCTAGAGTACAGTAGCATCATAGTTCACAGCCTCAAAGTCCTGGGCTCAAGCAATTCTCTTGCCTCAGCCTCCCCAGTAGCTGGAACTACTCATGCCCACCATAATGCTCAGCTAGTTTTTCTATTTTTTCAGTAGAGAAAGGGTCACACCCTTGCTTAGGCTGTTCTTCAACTCCTGAGCTCAAGGAATCCACCTGCCTCAGCCTCTCAGAGTGCTAGGATTACAGACATGAGCCACCATACCTGGCCAGGAAAATCCCAACTGATCATGTTAGCCACATGGCTCTTGCATCACAACAGTGCACCAGCTGATACAGCACTGTCTGTGAGGGAGTTGTTAGCCAGTCAACAAATAACTACATTAGAACATCCTCCCTACTCACCTGATCTGGTCCCCAATGACATTTTTCTTTATACAAAAATAAAGGAAATACTGACAGGAAGACATTTTGATAGCATTCAGGCCATCAAAGGTAATAATGATGACAGCTTTGACAGCCATTACAGAAAATGAGTCCCAAATTGCCAGACCAAGCACTGGGTGTTAGAGCATAGCTTCCCAAGGGAAGTACTTTGAAGATGACTGTAGTGATATTCAGCAATGAGATATGCAGCACTTTTTCTAGGATGAGTCCACAAACTTAACTGTATCTGGCCACCAGCTCTTACGGATATGTACAGGAGATTAATGCCATGTTCACGCCTGCTAACAGCATCCATTCTAAAGCCCCTGGATGAAGGAGTAATTTCTTTTTTTTTTTTTTTTTGAGACAGAGCCTCAAGCTGTTGCCCTGGGTAGGGTGCTATAGCATCACAGCTCACAGCAACCTCCAACTCCTGGGCTCAAGTGAATCTCCTGCCTCTACCTCCCAAGCAGCTGGGACCACCGGCACCTGCCAAAACACCTGGCTATTTTTTTTTCTTGGTTGCAGCCATCATTGTTGTTTGGCGGGCCCAGGCTGGATCCAAACCCGCCACCCTAGGTGTGTGTGGCTGGCAGCTCAACCACTTGAGCCACAGGCGCCGAACCTGAAGGAGTAATTTCAACTTTCAAATTTTCTTATTTAAGAAATTCATTTTGGTCTTGGCACCCACAGCTCAGCAATTAGGGCGCCGGCCACATACACTAAGGCTGGCAGGTTCGAACCCAACCTGGACCTCTCAGACAACAATAACTATAACAAAAAAATAGCTGGGCATTATGGCGAGCACCTGTAGTCCCAGCTACTTGGGAGGCTGAGGCAAGAGAATCACTCAAGCCCTAGAGTTTGAGGTTGCTGTGAGCTATGATGTTATGGCACTCTACCCAGGGCAACATAGTGAGACTCTGTCTCAAAGGAAAAAAAAGAAAAAAGGAATTCATTTTGTAAAAATATAGCTGCCATGGAGAGTGATTCTACTTATGGATCTGGGCAACGTAAGATAAGAAACTTCTGGAAAGAATTCACTATTCCAGATACCATGCAGAACATTTTTGATTCATGAGAGGAGGTCAAGTACTCATATGAACAGGAATTTGGAAGAAACTGATTCTAATCCTCCTGGAGCACTCTGAAGTCCCTTTAGATAGGTAGAAACAGTAAGAGAAATAGAAGTGGAGCCTGAAGATGTGACTGAATTGCTGCAGTCTCATGATTAAACTTAAATGAACAAACATGTGCTTCTTATGGATAAGCAAAGAAAGTGGTTTCTTGAATATAATCAACTCTTGCTGAAGACGCTATAAAAACTGTTGAAATGGCAACAAAGGATTTAGAATATTCCATAAACTTAGCTGATAAGGCAGCATAAGCGTTCGAAAGAAATGACTCCTATTTTGAAAGAAGTTGTACTGTGGAAAAGATGCCATCATATAATATCACATTACATAGAAATTTTTTGTTAAAGGAAAAGTCAACAGATGCAGCAAACTTCATTGTCTTTTTTTAATTTTATTTATTAATTGAGACAGAGTCTCATTAAGTCACTCTTGGTAGAGTGCCACTGCATCACAGGTTACAGCAACCTCAAACTCTTGCTTCAAGTGATTTCCTTGCCTCAGCCTCCCAAGTACCTGGGACTACAGGTGCCTGCCATGACACCTGGCTATTTTTTTGTTGTCATTGTTGTTTAGCAGACCCAGACTGTCTTCAAACCCACCAGCCTTGCTGTATGTGGCTGGCACCCTAACCACTGTGCTACAGGCACCTAGCCTATTATTGTCTTATTTTTAGGAATTGCCATAGCAAACCCAACCATCAGCAATCACCACCCTGATCAGTCAGCAGCCATCACTGAAGTATGATTAAAAAGATTACAACTTGCCTGTAGTCCCAGCTTCTCAGGAGGCTGAGGCAGAGAATCACCTAAGCCCAAGAGCTAGAGGTTGCTGTGAGCTGTGATGCCATGGCACTCTACCAAGGGTGACAAAGTGAGACTCTGGTCTCACTGAAATTAAAAAATAAAAATAAGGCTCGGCGCCTGTGGCTCAAGCGGCTAAGGCACCAGCCACATACACCTAAGGTGGCAGGTTCGAATACAGCCCAGACCCACCAAACAACAATGACGGCTGCAACCAAAAAATAGCCAGGCGTTGTGGCGGCCGCCTGTGGTCCCGGCTACTTGGGAGGCAGAGGCAGAAGACTCACTTGAGCCCAGGAGTTGGAGGTTGCTGTGAGCAGTGAAGCCATGGCACTCCACCCAGGGGCTCAGCTTGAGGCTCTGTCTCAAAAAAAATAAATAAATAAAATAAAAATAAACTAAAAAATAAAAAGATCAGAACTTTGTGAAGGCTCATATCATTGGTATTTTTTAAGCTAAATAGTGTTTCTTCTTTTTTGAAACAGTCTCACTCAGTTACCCTGGGTCAAGTGCTGCATCATCATAGTTCCCAGAAACTTCAAACTTCTGGGCTCAAGCGATCCTCCTGCCTCAGCTTCCCAAGTAGCTGGGACTATAGATGCCCACCACAATGCCTGGCTAATTTTTCTACTTTTAGTAGTGATGGGGTCCCACTCTTGGTCAGGCTGGTCTCGAACTCCTGAGCTCAAGCAATCTGCCCATCTCAGCCTCCCAGAGTTCTAAGGTTACAGGGGTAAGCCACCACATCTGGCCCAAAACAGTATTTTTAATTAAAGCATATATATTGTTTTGTTAATGATAGATAATGCTATTGTGCACTTCACAGACTGCAGTACAGTAAAAACATAACTTCATATGCACTAGAAAACCAAAAACTTCATGTGACTCATTTTACTGAAATATATGCTTTATGCAATAGTCTAAAGTTGAACCCAAGATCTCTCCGAAGTATACCTGTATGTGTTATACCATAGAACATTTCCTTTGTTTTCAGGTACCCAAAGATAAAATATTGATAGACTACATCTCTATTTTTACTCTTAGGCAGTAAGCTAAAAAATTTTAGAAGTTAAAACAGAAAATAATCCCCCCAAATTAGATTGTTTTATGTTAGAAGAAAACTTATACGTACACAGATTTTCAGCTAATTAAAGCTGATGATTATACGCGTGTATTAGCCTCATTAAAAAAAAAAAAATAACAAGGGTGGCGCCTGTGGCTCAGTGAGTAGGGCGCCGACCCCATATACCAAGGGTGGTGGGTTCAAACCAAGCCCTGGCCAAACCGCAACAAAAAAATAGCCGAGTGTTGTGGCAGGCACCTGTAGTCCCAGATACTCGGGAGGCTGAGGCAAGAGAATCGCCTAAGCCCAGGAGTTGGAGGTTGCAGTGAGCTGTATGATGCTGCCATGGCACTCTACCGAGGGCAATACAGTGACACTCTGTCTCTACAAAAAAAAAGGTAAAAAAACCCAAAAATCCTGCTCATCTACCATTAGTAGTGATTACAGTATTTTGAGCAAGTTAATTCCTCTTAACTGGTCCAGTCCCTGAAGAAAGGTACCCATTTCACAGCTTAAAATTAATAAATCTAAATAAATTAACAAGCCAGAAAGTGGGTGATCTAAGCCTGAAACAGAATTCTGCCCTTTGGCCTCAAGGAGCAATAAGTATTCACATTAACCTCACCTGAGGTAAGGGGTTGCTAGTGGCAGAGCAAAAACACAGGAAACCAACCATTAAAACTACCCATTATGGGGCAGCGCCTGTGGCTCAGTGAGCAGGGCGCCAGCCCCATATACCGAGGGTGGTGGGTTCAAACCCAGCCAGGCCAAACTGCAACAAGAAAATAGCCAGGCGTTGCGGTGGGCACCTGTAGTCCCAACTACTCGGGAGACTGAGGCAAGAGAATCACCTAAGCCCAAGAGCTGGAGGTTGCTGTGAGCTATGATGCCACAGCGCTCTACCAAGGGTAACAAAGTGAGACTGTGTCTCTCAAAAAAAAAAAAACCAAACTATCCATTATTGAGTGTACCTACATATACACAAGGCAGGGTGCTAGGTGCTGTGATACACTATCACCTAATCCACAGGCTAACCGTGCAGCAGAAGGGTTTTGGGGGGGAGGCAAGGTGGGGAGGGTTTGCACTAGCAGTTCTTATCCCTATTCTATAGATGAAGAGAATAATTGGCAGAGACAAATTTCAGATCCAAAGTTATTTAAATCCAGGACCCATAACATCACAACTAAACTAAATCTCAATCAGGGAGGCACCTGTGGCTCAGTGAGTAGGGCAACAGCCCCATATACCTAGGGTGGCGGGTTCAAACACAGCCCCGGCCAAACTGAAACAACAACAACAAAAAAGCAGCTGGGTATTGTGGTGGGTGCCTGTATTCCCAGCTACTCAGGAGGCTGAGGCAAGAGAATCACCTAAAGCCAGGAGTTGGAGGTTGCTGTGAGCTGTGTGACGCCATGGCATTCTACCAAGGGCAATAAAGTGAAACTCTGTCTCAAAAAAGAAAAAGTAAAATAAAATAAAATCTCAATCAACAGAAATCATAAAGCTTCGCTTTTAGGGAATCATAAATAGCAAAAGTTTCCTTTCTTTCTGAAAGAAAGAGAAAAAGAAACTCTTTGTTGTCAGCATTAAAACGGTAGTCTACCCTACGTAGCCACATGTTGGTAAATACCAAATGAGAAAGGTGGTCCAACTGAAGTAAGTGGAAGTTTAGAAACAATTGTCTGAAAAAGATGAAAACACCAGAAACTTTATAAGTCATTTTTCTACTGCTTATTGTCAAGCCAAGCAAAATTATGCAGCTATAAAGAAGATATTTTCATTTAGCTCTCTGCATTTTATCTCCAAAGAAAACATATGTAACCTTGTGGAATGGGAAGATTCAAAGTCCTAATTAGACAAACACAAAAAAAGTGAAAGTAGCACATTAAAGAGTATGCCTATATTCAAATTACATAACCTGCCTAATACCCTTAATAAATACAACTTAATTTCATGTCATAGCCACCAAAACACTGAATTTGAAAATGAAAAACAAGTATTCTACAAAACATGTTTGGTACAATTCCTCTAATAGTTTACAGCAGATCTGACCAAACTTTATGTAGAAACAGAAAATACTGATAAAAATGTCAAGATCAAAATTAGTATCTCTGGCGTTGAACAATTGTATACTAAATTTTTCTTCTTATCTATAGTGTTATATTTTAGGAAACATGACTTGCCATTTACTTTAATTACATAATAATCTATATTATAACAGCATTCATAATGTGCACAGCTGTCATTTAATAAAAAAAAACAGCATTCAATATTAATTCTATAACATTCAGAGTTGTTAAGTGTTAGTCCACCATATTTTATTAAATGATTTCTCTATATTATTGAGCTTTTCTTCACTAATAACAAATACATTAGCTTTAAAGTCACACAAATATTGGTGTTTTGAATAAAATCCAGGAAGTTAATTCTTTGCTTAGGATGCTAAGATTCACTTCTATGATTTAAATAGTAAGCAAAGTAAAGTGTACATAAACATATTGACTTCAAGATGTTAGTCGATATAGATTTCATTTTCTCAGAAAAAATTCTTAAAATATCTAAATGTCTAGAATTTAAAAATGAATTTTGAGCACTCACCGATTGCATGCTTACTCCAACTTGCTGAAAAACCATCCTAATTAGGCGCTTAATCCAGCCAAGCATTTAGATGGCAAAGTCTCCCCACATTTGCATTTCAAGTACTTCAGGCATACATAGCAGCACATGGTCCATAAAGCACACTGAAAATTTAAAATGCAAACACTAGAATGAAATAATTATTATTTAGAATCTGTACTGTCTACATATCTTACAAAGTATGCCTAAAACATTTTAAAACTTCACACATAAATTAAGAGAAAACAAGGTTTGCTTCTGATCAATCAGCTTGCTTAAAATAACTTTAACAATACAAGTTTGTTTTTTTCTTTTTCTCAAGTCAGAGTTCTTAGCCGGAAGGTAAAAAAATCTACTTTGGCTAATTTAAGTAAAAAACACATTTATGAAAAGATATCTGATGGAAAACCATCTTCAGAGAATTCAATTTATAGGCTACCCAGCTGGGAAAGACCTCCAAAAGGCCAGCAGAATTGGCCCTAGGAAAACACCACCGCAACTGCTGCTGCCACTCACGACAGACCAGGGTCCACTCAATTCCTCCTTTTCTGTGTCACCAGCTCCTGCGTTGCTGTCATACTAGGACATTTGCTTGACCAAGTCTAAAGTTCATATGTAGCAAAAGAGAGGCTGGGCCAGCTGTGGTGCTTCATGCCAGTAACCCCAGCACTTTGGAAGGCTGAAACGGAAGGATCACTCAAGGCCAGAAGCTCAAGACCAGCCTGGGCAATACAGCAAGATCCTGTCTCATAAAAAAATAAATATAATAAAATAAAAAATAAAATAATTAGCCAGATATGGTGGTATGTACGTATAGACCCAGCTACATGGGAGGCTCAGGAAGGAAGATCACTTGAGCCCAAGCGTTGAAGGTCGCAATGAGCTATGATTGTACCCCAGTGTTCCAGCTTGGGCAAGGGGTAAGACCCTGCCTCCCCAATCAATAATAAATCAATAAATGAGGGAGGCTGGCAAAACAAGTATGTGCTATAATAACAAACAGGTTCTGCTTCTCACCACAAGTCATGAAGAAAAGAATTCCAGAAAAACAGAACACAAATTCAGATGCCAGAAAGCCAGAAATGATGAAAGTCCTCTTATACTCACTCGCATCATAACATCCCTGCCAATCACTCTACTCCCCACTCCCCTGCATCAATATGCTGTATATCTGATATAATTAAAATATTAACTTCTTTGGTACAGATGAGCTCACTGCCAGTGCTGATCTCCAATGAGATAAGGAGTTTGCACCCAAATCTAAATTCATTGTTCCCTCATCAAGAAAAATCTTACGGGCTCGGCGCCTATAGCTCAACCGGCTAAGGCACCAGCCACGTACACCTAAGGTGGCGGGTTCGAATCCCCAGCCCGGACCCGCCAAACAAC
>NW_003852508.1:1843633-1845133 GCF_000181295.1 Otolemur garnettii | reverse complement strand
GGTTACGGAGCCAGCCACATATACTGAGGATGGCAGGTTCAAACCTGGCCCAGGCCTGCCAAACAACAATGACAACTACAACCAAATTAAGCCCAAGAGTTGGAGGTTGCTGTGAGCTGTGGCGCCACAGCACTCTACTGAGGGCGATATGGTGAAACTCTGTCTCAAAAAAAAAGAAAGAGAGAAAGAAAGAAAAACAATAAAAAGAAATCACTGACAAAACTGTGTGGTTTGTAATATAATTGATTTTCAGTTTAATATAAGCGCCTTATCTCATCATGACCAGAAGTAGTGTGTGGTCCACACTTTTGAGAAGAGTTTATAAACAATTACAAGGAATAGGGAGAAAATAGTAAATATACCTCAAATATGCGAGGCACTTGGTGAAAACGAGTTGCAAAAAGCTGCGTCCTACTGAGAGAAGAGTGGAAAGGAGGATGAACATCATAGATAAAAACGAGCAGCAAGGCGCGGCGCCTGTAGCTCAAGTGGGTAAGGCGCCAGCCACATACACCACAGCTGGTGGGTTTGAATCCAGCCCAGCCCGCCAAACAATGATAACTATAACCAAAAAATAGCCTAGTGTTGTGGCGGGCACCTATAGTCCCAGCTACATGGGAGGGTGAGGCAAGAGAATCACTTAAGCCCAGCAGTTGGAGGTTGCTGTGAGCTGTGATGTGACAACACTCTACCCAGGGCGATGGCTTGAGGCTCTGTCTTTAAAATAAAAAAAAAAAAAAAGGCAGCAATAGGGAGCCTGAGACAGGAATGCTAGTTTAGATGAGAATCTGAGCTAAAAGCTTAAACTGGGGGGAAAAATACGGATCAGAATGGTAAATCCAGAAACCAAGTAGAAGAATTTGACTACTATAGTAGATTCGATATAGTAGGATAGTTACACTAGAAAATCTGCTGAAGCCGGGCATGGTAGCTTACGCCTGTAATCCTAACACTTTGGGAGGCTGAGGTAGGAGGATTACTGGAGGCCAGAAGTCTGCCATTGCAGTGAGCTATGTTTATACTACTTTACTTTAGACAGGGCAACAGAACAAGACACTGCAGCTTTACATTTACAACAAAATTAAGTGGAAGGTACACAGATTTCCCATGTAAGCACATTATCCCCACTATCAATATCCCACACAAGAGTGGTACATTATAATCAATACACCTACACTGACATGCCATTGTCACCCAAAGCCCATAGTTTACATTATGGTATACTCGGTATTATACATTCAGTGCGTTTCAACAAGTATACGACACATATCCACCAAGATAGTATCACATACAGTAGTTTCATTGCCCTAAAAATCCTGTGTTCAGCCTATTCATCCCCTGCTCCCCCATGATCTTTGGCAATCACTGATCCTGTACTGTCTCCACTGTGTTGTCTTTTCCCAAATGTCACACAACTGGAATCATAAAACATAACCTTTTTCTTTTTTTTTTTTTTTTTTTTGAGACGGGGCCTCAAGCTTCCCCCCGGGGGAGGGGGCC
>NW_003852508.1:1841767-1843142 GCF_000181295.1 Otolemur garnettii | reverse complement strand
TGTTTTTGCTGCCGCTGCCTGTCCTGCTTAGCAGCCGACTCGTCCTGGGGCCTGCAGTCCGGCCCTCCAACGGTCGGAGGGACAGTGAACTGACCCCTGGTTCAAAAAGTTTGAGGACCCGTGAGATAGTGTCTCACTCTGTTACCCAGGTTAGAGGGCAGAGGCATTATCATAGCCCACTGCCTCAAACTCCTGGGCTCAAGTGATCCTCCTGGGTAGCTGGAACTACAGGTGCCACCACATTTAGCTAGTATTTTTATTTTTGGTAGAGATGGGGCCTCACTGATGCCCAGGCTGGTTTCAAACTCCAGGGCTCAAGGAATCCTCTGCCCTTGTGTCTCAAAATGCTAAGATGATAGGAATAAGCTACCACGCCTGGTCCCAAATCTTAACCATTATGAATAAAGTCACCATGTGCAGGTTTTATTCATTTTTAAAGGGACAGTGTATTAGTCACAGCTCTCCAGAGGAAACCAAACCATAGTATATATTTACATAGATCCAGAAAAAAAGATTGGCTCATGTGATTACGGACCCTGGAAAGTCTCACAATCTGCCACGTGCAAACAAGAGGTCTAATAGAGCTAATGGTGTCAAGTCCCAGTCTGAGTCCAAAGGGCTAGCCTGCTCTGAGGGCAGAAGACAATGTCCCCACATAAGCAGAGAGCAAATTTGCCCTCCCTCTGCCTTGCTGTTTATAGACTCAAATGCCATCTCTTCCAGACACATCCTCACAAACATATCTAGTAATAATATTTTACCAGCTCTCTGGGCACCCCTTAGTCCAAACAGGAAAAAACAAAGAACACTGAGAAAAATAGTAAATATAGTAAAATACAAAAAAAAAAAAAAAAAAAAGAGAGAGTAGTACTGTCACCAAAACAGAAAAAAAGAGAAAAAAGAAAATTCTGAGAAGGGTAATGGTCATTAAACACAGGAGGTAACAAAGTTGGTGGCCTCCTACTGCTACTGTTTTCTTCTAAACTTCTCCACTGCTCTCTGGGGCTTGTCAGTAAATATTCCCCCAAATATACTCACCATTGAGCTCTCCTTGCCTTTTCCCTGCCTTACTGAAACTTGGCTTTCCTTTAGAATACTGCTTCTGGGCTCGGCGCCTGTGGCTCAAGCGGCTGAGGCTCCAGCCACATACACCTGAACTGGTGGGTTTGAATCCAGCCCACCTGCCAAACAACAGTGATGGCTGCAACCAAAAAAATAGCTGGGTGTTGTGGTGAGCGCCTGTAGTCCCAGCTATTTTGGAGGCAGAGGTAGGAGAATCACTTGAGCCCAGGAGCTGAAGGCTGCTGTGAGCTGCGATGCCAAGGCACTCTACCCAGGGTGACAGCTTGAGGCTCTGTCTTAAAAAAAAAAAAAA
>NW_003852508.1:1838805-1841413 GCF_000181295.1 Otolemur garnettii | reverse complement strand
GCCACCTTAGGTGTATGTGGCTGGCGCCTTAGCCGCTTGAGCCACAGGCGCCGAGCCACTATTGCTTATTAATTATTTCTGTCAGATCTTTTAAAAACTCTCCTACAAAGGTGAAACTACTATGTACTGCAGACAATTTTGTATTTCTTACCCTGGGTGGTTAATACATGGGTGCTGGTTTGTGATAATTTACTGAGCTCCACATTTTATGTTTGTACATTTTTCTATGTTATACTTTAACATTTTTTTAAAGTTTAAAAAGATTACTAAGAACCAGCCTGTATTTTGTTTTCTAGGTCCCATATGAATGAAGGATTTTATATACTATACATATGATATTTATATACACATATATAAACACACATGCATTTATTCAACTCGTAGAAATTTTATGAAGATAGTATAGGCTTACAATCTAGTCTACACTACCACACACTGTTATAGCAAATTTCTTTTTGTAAGGAAGGTTTGTTGGCAAATAATAGAAAAGAAAACCAAGAGTAAATGAGAAATAAACTAAACTTTCTTTTTTTTTTTTTTTTTTAGACAGAGCCTCAAACTGTCCCCCTGGGTAGAGTGCTGCAGCTCACAGCAACCTCCAACTCCTGAGCTCAAGTGAGTCTCCTGCCTCTGCCTCCCAAGTAGCTGGGACCACAGGTGCCCGCCACAACACCTGGCTATTTTTTGGTTGCAGCTGTCACTGTTGTTTGGTGGGCCCAGGCTGGATTTGAACCCGCCACCTTAGGTGTATGTGGCTGGCACGTTAGCCACTTGAGCCACAGGTGCTGAGCTGAGAAATAAACTTTCAAAATGGACTTTCTTTTCCCTCCACAAACACCATAAAAATATGTAATGGTGTACAGCTAGGCTAATTAAAACTTAAAGTAGTCGGTGGCGCCTATGGCTCAAAGGAGTAAGGCATAGGCCCCATATGCCAGAGGTGGTGGGTTCAAACCCAGCCCCAGCCAAAAACTGCAAAAAAATAAATAAATAATAAAAATTATTTAAAAACTTAAAGCAGTCAAATAAAAGATAATATAAAATAATGCTGCCTTCAACTAATGTACTATCTGTTTTTGAGATAGCTACAATAAAAAGTTAGCAGCAGCAAATAGTTTCACAATAATCCTCTTTGCAGTTTTTAGGCTGAGATTCATGTCTGTAAACCCAGCACTTTGGGAGGCTGAGGCTAGATGTTCAAGACCAGCCTGGGCATCATAGCAAGACCCCATCTCCACAAAAAATATTTTTTAATTAAGAAAAAAAGATTGTCATTAAATTTAAAATGCAAAAAAACTTATAAAGTTATATTTTATAAGGTCTTTGAGAACTATTTGAAGAAATGGCCATTTATGAGAAAGAAGAAATTTTCAGTTGGAGAAAATTTCAAAGAAGATTAACAGAACATTGTGTTATTTGGCTTGCTAAGTCATCATTATAATAATGTTTACTATTCCCAGCATACAAAGAGACTAGGTAAACAATACCTGTGTATCCTAAATGACAGTCCACATTTTAGGCCAAATAATGATGCAAAAGAAAAGAACCATAAAGTGAAAAAACAAAAGGAAAAAAAAACTTACTCCATTTAAAGTTACTGCCCTGTCTTTTAAGAATATGGCCTTCCTCCACTTTTGGTGTATAAATGTCTTTTCTTTTTTTTTTTTTTTTGAGACAGAGCCTCAAGCTGTCCCCCTGGGTAGAGTGCCGTGACATCACAGCTCACAGCAACCTCCAACTTCTGGGCTCAAGCGATTCTCTTGCCTCAGCCTCCCAAGTAGCTGGGACCACAGGCGCCCGCCACCGGCTATTTTTTTTGGTTGCAGCCGTCATTGTTGTTTGGCAGGTCCGCGCTGGGGATTTGAACCCGCCACCTTAGGTTTATGTGGCTGGAGCTTTAGCCGGTTGAGCTATAGGCGCCGAGCCTAAATGTCTTCTCTTTTAGGAGATGAGGATATTACATGGATGTTATTTCATTTTTTAAATACTGGCCTTAGGCGTGGATGCCTGGAGTACAGTGGTTAGGGGCGCCAGCCATGAACCCAGCCCAGGCCAGCTAAACAGCAAAAAAACTGCAATAACAAAAAAAATAGCGGGGTGTTGTGACGGGTGCCTATAGTCCCAACTACTTGGAAGGCTGAGGCAAGAGAGTTGCTTAAATCCAAGAGTTTGAGGTTGCTGTGAGCTGTGACATGGCAGTCTACTGTGGCAGTCTACTGAGGATGACATACTAACACTCTGTTTAAAAAATAAATAAATAAAACAAAACTCTATCCTTAGTTGTTGCAATGTATAACTGTCAACCTACGTATGTAAACTTTCTATCCTACTTTTTAGAAATTAAGCTTTGAAATTCAAGTCCAGTTACCACTGCTCTGCCTCTTATTAGTCTAGTCCAGTGTTTTTTCAACCTTTCTCATCCACAGCACACTTGAACCTATAAAATTCCACTGCACACTTAAATCATGTTGAACAAAAAAAGAGTAAAAAATATAGTTACTATGCTTTGAACTTCTTTCAAAAATAATTTAAATAATGATCTTTAAAAACTTTTGGGCTCGGCGCCTATAGCTCAACCGGCTAAGGCGCCAGCCACGTACACCTAAGG
>NW_003852508.1:1836184-1837570 GCF_000181295.1 Otolemur garnettii | reverse complement strand
TGGTGTCACAGCTCACAGCAACCTCTAACTCTTGGGCTTAAGCAATCTCTTGCCTCAGCCTCCTAAGTAGCTGAGACTACAGGCGCCCACAACAACACCTGCCACAACGCCTGGCTATTTTTTGTTGCAGTTGTCATTGTTGTTTAGCTGGCCAGGGCCGGGTTCAAACCACCAGCCTCAGTGTTTGTGGCTGGCACCATAACCACTGTGCTATGGGTGCCAAGCCAAGGCTTGAGATAGGAAATTAAACTTAAGAACATTTTGATGCCTGGGGTGAGGCAAGGCTGTACATAGGGTTCCCTCATCCTCCTGGTCAGAAAAAAAAACACACACACATTTTGAGGTTATCTTCCCTCTGTATGATAAAAGAATTCCCATCTAGAGGGTGAGGAGGAAAAAGTTAAAAAATAAAGACAGACAGGTACATGGAGGTTCTATTTCCATTTGACTGTAAGTCTGCCATTTTCACGTGAGGATCTCTAAAATATAACCCCATAATGAATGACATAGGTATTTTCTTCTTAAAGTATTTTTGTTATTGTAAGCAGTCCATGCAAATGAATAAACATTCTGGCATATATTTTAAGACAATCATTGAAAAGACTGGTCACATACCTTAAACGATCCTGGAACAGACATCAGTAGAAGAAAATAATGGCCATTTAACTATCCTTACATTATGAGAGAGAAGTCAATAGTATTTTTCACTGACTAAAAATGCTATTATTCGCCAAGGCAAATGATGAAAATTCACTATATAAAGGTAATTTTGGTAAGTTGTAAGATAATTACTGTCCACTGCATTATTATGTGCATAAAAAATGCTTTACTGAAAAAAACTCAGTAAATTATAATTTTGTAAATGAAGATGTTTAGTTTTTGAAAGCTGGTAAAGATATTTACTAAAGCATTAGTTGTAAAAGAAAATCTAGAGGCAATCTAAACGTTCACAAGAGGGAAATAGTTAGCAGAGGTGGTACATGCCTATAGTCCCAGGGAGGAGGATCATGTGAGCCCAGGAGTTTAAGGTTGCAATGAGCTATCATGACACCACTGCTCTCTAACCCAGGCAAGAGTGAGACCCTGCCTCAATTTAAAAAAAAAAAAAGGGAAATAGTAAAAATTAAGTATACCCATTCTACGTTTATGGCCATTAAACAAAAAAAGAGATGTACATGGAAAAATTTTTGGCTCGGCGCCTGTGGCTCAAGTGGTTAAGGAACCAGCCACACACACCTAAGGTGGCGGGTTCGAATCCAAGCCAGGGCCCGCCAAACTACAATGATGGCTGCAACCAAAAAATAGCCAGGCATTGTGGGGGGTGCCTGTGGTCCCAGCTACTTGGGAGGCGGAGGCAGGAGACTCGCTTGAGCCCAGGAGTTGGAG
>NW_003852508.1:1826001-1835492 GCF_000181295.1 Otolemur garnettii | reverse complement strand
AAAAAAAAAAATAAAAAATAAAAAAAAATAAAAAAATAAGAAAATAAAATAAAGCAACAGAAATAGTGGTGAAATAGATGTGTTATGTACATACACAGAAAAAAAAGATACGAAAATATACCAAAACATAACACTGACTATAGTAATGCTGACTGTATCTGAGGCGTGGTGGTGGGTCTGTTTTTCTTTTTCATCTTTATGCACCTGCGTATTGTTTATATATATTTTTTGCAATAGGATATATGTACTACTTTTGTAATTTTTAAAGACTGTTAATTTTTTTTAAATAAGTAAATACATAAACGTTATTTAAACTTTGGATCATATCATCAAGTAATAGTATAAACTTTGAAGAAACCTTATAGGCTATTATCAGACATTCATACTTGCTTTATGATTTTAATCATAACCAGATGTTCCTTATGTTTTAATCAACTCACTTTAAAAAGTTAAATTTAGGCTCAGCACCCATAGCATAGTCGTTACGGCGTCAGCCACATACACTGAGAGTGGCAGGTTCGAACCCAGCTAAACAACTGCAAAAAAAACAATTAGCCAGGCCATGTGGTGGGCACCTATAGACCCAGCTACTCGGGAGGCTGAGGCAAGAGAATTGCTTAAGCCCAAGAGCAATTGAGGTTGCTGTGAGCTGTGATGCCACAACCCAGTACTCTACAGAGGGTGACATAGTGAGACTCTGTCTCAAAAAATTTAGCTTCATCACAAGCAGTATTATCTATACAACTAGAGTTTATTATTCTAGGATATTTTTAACAATACACTTTAAAATACCTAACTACAAATTATATTCCTTATCGGAGAGCAGAGATAAAAAGGGATATTTTGGCTAAAATAAATACAAAGTTGATACCCATCTCACTTGAAATCATCTCTGTAGGAAACCAGTCTACTCTACCGACAGCATGCATTATACAGTTATCTCTCTCTGTATCCATAGGTGACTGATTCTAGGAATCCTGTGAATACCAAAATCTATAGACACTTAATATAAAATATAGTTCTTAATATAAAATGGTATAGTATTTGCATGATAACTACACATATCCTCTCATATACTTGAAATCATCTGTGGGTTATTTATAATACCTAATACAATATAAATGCTATGTAAATAGTTGCTATATTGCATTGTTTATTTGTATGCTATATGTTGTTATTTTTTATTATTATTTTTCAAATATTTTCCATTCTTGGACCTAGAATTCATGGTTACGGAAGGCCAACAGAAGGCCATATCAGCTGTTA
Source organism: Otolemur garnettii (assembly GCF_000181295.1). Lineage (NCBI taxonomy): Eukaryota > Metazoa > Chordata > Mammalia > Primates > Galagidae > Otolemur > Otolemur garnettii. Next base: position 1,834,226 of record NW_003852508.1, on the reverse strand, counting down.
CTAGTACATACAAAATCCATTGCAAAAAGTAATAAAATTTCTTACAGTTTAAAAAAAAAATCTTACTAGGTCAGGAGTGTTGCCTAACATCTGTAATCTTTGCACTCTGAGAGGCTGAGGTGGGAGGATCCCTTGAGCTCAGGAGTTCAAGACCAAGCCTGAGCAAGAGTGTGACCCCAACTCTACTGAAAATAGAAAAATTAGCCAGGTATTATGGCAGGTGCCTATAGTCCCAGCTTCTCGGTAGGCTGAGGCAAGAGGATTGTTTGAACCAGGAGTTTAAGGCTGCTATAAGCTAGGATGGTGCCATGGCATTCTAGCCTGGGGCAACAGAATGAGATGGTCTCAAAAATAAAAATAAATCGGGGCTGCGCCTTTGGTTCAAGGAGTAGGGTGCTGGCCCCATATGTGGTGGGTTCAAACCTAGCCCTGGCCAAAAACTGCAACAACAAAATAATAATAAATTTAAAAAAAAATAAAAATAAAAATAAATTGGGTGGCTCAAAGGAGTAGGGCGCTGGCCCTATATGCTGGAGGTGGTGGTTTCAAACCCAGCCCTGGCCAAAAACTGCAAATAAATAAATAAATAAATAGGCTTGGCACCTGTGGCTCAAGTGGCTAAGGTGCCAGCCACATACACCTAAGGTGGCGGGTTCAAATCCAGCCCTGGCCCGCCAAAACAACAGTGACAGCTGCAACCAAAAAATAGCCGGGCGTTGTGGCGGGCACCTGTAGTCCCAGCTACTTGGGAGGCAGAGGCAGAAGACTTGCTTGAGCCCAGGAGTTGAAGGTTGCTGTGAGCTGTGATGCCACAGCACTCTACCCAGGGGGATAGCTTGAGGCTCTGTCTCAAAAAAAATAATAATAATAAATAAATAAATCTTATTTATACTGCTTTACATATTGACATATTTATATACAAAATAGTGCCCTATAACATGTTTTAGCTATCATAGAGACTTAATTTAAGTTTCCTATTGGTCTAACTTTTTGCATTTTTACAACCAACTCACACTAATCAGATATAGCTATGTACATTAATCTGTTAAATGATATCAAATATTTATACAATACAATTTGTTTGGCAATATTGACTTGCAGATTGGCTGGCTGCCAATTGCAAATTAAGGAACTATTTCAGAAGTGGCCCTGTTCTGGTCCTTAAAACAGCAGCCCTGAATATTCTTCCAGCTGATACATGAATTTCACTTTACTAGTCACTCTCTAGCTTTTAAGAGGAAAGAACCAACATGTAATTGAGAAACATACTTACAACTTAATATAACAAATGATTTGTATCCCTAAGGAATATAAAGTGCCAGCAAAACAAGAAACAAAAGATCAAAAGCCCAATGGAAAAAAAGGCATAGGGCCTGAATAGGCAATTTACAAGTGGAAACACAAATGGACAACAAAATGTGAAGCACCAGTAATCAACTGTTAACTAAAACTAATGCCATTTTCCCCCATCAAAGCATCATCAGTGGTTTTCATTAAATGGTGGGATTGTGGTCTCACACTTTGTTACTTATCTATACTATGTCATTTCTATCAACAAGTACCTAATAAAAATATAAGAGAATAGTTGAGTAGCTGAGTCATTAACATTTCAAAGAAGAGTGATGCAGTAATGCTCAGTACAAGACAGACCAAGAAAACAAATTCATGGGTGGCATGCACACCCATAATACTAGTACTCTGGGAGGCCAAGGTGGGTGGATTACTTGAGTGCAGGAGTTCTCCACTAAAAACTAGCTTGGAATTGTGGTGGGTGCCTGTAGTCCCAGCTACTCAGGAGGCTGGAAGCTGAGGCAAGAAGATCACTCGAGCCCAGGAGTTTGACGCTGCTGTGAGCTATGACACCAAGGAACTCCAGTCATGGCAATAGAGTGAGACTCTGCCTCTAAATAAATAAATAGAAAGAAAGAAAGAAAACAAACTCAAGGAAACTGAAGTATACCAGCACTTCAGACCTATTGTACACCTGCTTTTCTTTTACCCCTCTCCCCCAAGCTATTTTCTTTGTCCAGTCCTTATATCTATAAATTCACCAGTTCCCCATACCTATTACCTTTATATTCATCAGGTCAGTGTACTAATCTTTTCAATCTTTGGTGAAGCCATCTTTGACAGTGCCAACTCACTATCATCCTGTAAGGTTAATTTGAGCATGATGCTTCTTTGCTCATTAAGTTCAAACTCCTTAGATGTGGCACTCATTTCCTTCAAAAACGAGTCTGACCTTACTTCTGGACTTCTGAATTACTCCTATGCAGTAAGAATCCAAAGCCCCAATTTAATAGGCCTTCTTCACTGTGCTCTGAATAAGCCTGTCTGTCTCCATTCTAGTTCCTGATTCATCTAACACTAAGTGAATGAAGACACTATCTTAGAAGTAGTTTAAGCTTGAGATGATGATGTATAGAGACAAAAATGATATAAACATCAAGTAGACGCTCTGTGGTAAAGAAGTGGAGACTAGCCATTAATGTACTGTATTTTCCCTTTTACTTCTTCCCTTTAACTAGCCATATATTAAAGAATAAAAATAGGAGGGATGTGGTGGCTCACATTTGGGGGGCCAAGGTGAAAAGACTGCTTGAGGCTGGAGTTTAAGCCCAGCCTGGGTAACAAGGCAAGACTCCCATCTCTACAAAAAAAAAAAAATGTTTAAATTATAATAAATTAGCCAGCCATGGTGGTACATACACGTGGCCCCAGCTATTAAGGAGGGTGAGGAGGGAGGATAGCTTGAGCCTGGGAATTTGAGTTTGCAGTGAGCTATGAACCACTACACCCCAATCTGGACCACAGAGCTAGACCGTGTCCCTAAAAATAAATAAATAAATAAATAACACATATTTGTTGAACTATATATACTTTGCTCAAAACTTCAAATCTAGGCTCGGCGCCTATAGCTCAACTGGCTAAGGCGCCAGCCACGTACACCTAAGGTGGCGGGTTCGAATCCCCAGCCCGGACCTGCCAAACAACAATGACGGCTGCAACCAAAAAATAGCCATTTTGAAGAAATGGCCATTTGAAGAAATGGCCATTTATGAGAAAGAAGAAATTTTCAGTTGGAGAAAATTTCAAAGAAGATTAACAGAACATTGTGTTATTTGGCTTGCTAAATCATCATTATAATAATGTTTACTATTCCCAGCATACAAAGAGCCTAGGTAAACGATACCTGTGTATCCTAAATGACAGTCCACATTTTAGGCCAAATAATGATGCAAAAGACCGGCTCAGCGCCTGTGGCTCAAGCGGCTAAGGCCCCAGCCACATACACCTAAGGCGGCGGGTTCGAATCCAGCCCGGGCCTGCCAAACAACAATGATGGCTGCAACCAAAAAATAGCCGGGCGTTGTGGCGGGCGCCTGTGGTCCCAGGTACTTGGGAGGCTGAGGCAGTAGACTCGCTTGAGCCCAGGAGTTGGAGGTTGCTGTGAGCAGTGAAGCCATGGCACTCTACCCAGGGGGACAGCTTGAGGCTCTGTCTCAAAAAAAAAAAAAAACAAAACTTCAAATCTAGTTGTACTAATCTTTCACTGTTTCAAGGAACCAAACAAACCTCTCTTACCCTTGTTTTGCACCCATGTAAATTTCCAGAATTCCCCCACCCTTAGGAATTTGTAACCCAACAGACATAATTTTCCCCTGCAGTTCCATTCATTCCACAACTCCTGGGACAGTCAACTGTAGTTAAAAGAGCCAAAACTTTGCAATGACAATGATCAAAATTAGCATCCTTACATCACCCACCCTTTCAAGCAGTATGACCTTAGGCAAATTATGACTTCTCTAAATTTCCTTTTCCTTCAACTGTAAAATGCAGATAATACTAGCTTTATGCAGTGGCTCATGCCTGTAATCCTCAAGTTTTGGGAGGCTGAAAAGCCACAGCAAAGTAGCAAAAACCCCATCTTTACGAAAAATAGAAAAATTAGTCCGGAGTGGTGGGAGTGCAACTGTAGTCCCAACTACTCAGGAAACTGAGGCAGGAGGATCACTTAAGCCCAGGAGTTTGAAGTTTCGTAGTACGTTATGATAACTCCACCGCACTCTAGCCTGAGTAAGAGAAAGAGAGAGACAGACAGGCAGAGAGACAGAGCCCCACACCCACAGACACACACACAAACGAGGATAATGGCTACTTCATACAGCTGTTAAAACTGAATAGGTGCTTTTAAAAAAATGAATAGGTGTACAGTGCTTCATACGTACGAAGAACTCTCTAAATAGAAATTATCAATACAATTAGTACTGCTTAAAAGCAAAAAACACTACTGCCTAGATTATTTAGTATCTTTGGTTTTGAAAACCTGAGCCACCGGGTAATGAGACCGCACTGAGGGAGAGCTACCCCAATTCTTAAAGAAGCAGTACGAATTAGCGCCGTCTACATTTTAATGTGCGCCTTAGTTAACCCCCTCTAGAAAACTAATGACTAGAAGGGAAGCCTTATTGATCATGACAGAAGCACAGACATATGCAAAAGACATGAAATGACTGTCTGGGATTTTATAACCCGGTGAAAAGGAGCAGGAATGGTCCTGTACAGACAATTACTGGAAGTGGGTGATGAGACACCGAGTTCTTTATCCAACTCGCTCAACTTCTCCATAGTTTGAATTTCCATAATATTTTTTAAATGCTCAAAGACCAACTTTGGGGCTTCACGCAAGCCCTGGTCATGGTCAGGAACGTACTCTGGCACGGCGAAAAGCGACACAGCAACACAACGCAGGTGAAGCTGATTAAATTCCCGGGACGACCACGGAGCGCGCTCCCCGTCCCGGAGTCCGCCAGGCCCGGCTGGAGCGCACCCGCGGAGCGCGGCTCCCAGAGTCTCGGGGAGAGGGCGCTCCACCCAAGGAACCGCCGCCGCCGGCAGCCGGCGCGGGAACCCGGGACTCCGAAATCGCAATGAAAGGCGGGGGAAGGGAAGAGGCGTAGACTGGGGACGAGCGAGCCGCAGCGCTCAGGCCGAGTCGGCCGGCCACCCTCCGCTCCGCCAAACCCCGGACACGCGAGGGCCTTGGCCCCGCCAGCTGCCCGGGAATGTATCCTCAAGCCGGCCACTCGGCAAACACCCAGCCGGCTCACAGAGCCCGCCGTATCGCTGGTAATCTCAACCTGGGCTCCTTTAGCTCCCGCCCTGAGTATTACCAAGGCGTCCCCCCGCCTTCAGGTCCGGAGCCGCCTCCTTGTCCCCCCTCGCCAACCGCTTTTTCCGAGCCCGGAGCGCCACTCACCTCCGCCGCGCGGCAGCCAGCACCTCTCTTACTACTCAGGCTTCCAGCTTCGCCGTCCCAGGGCGTTGCTGTCAATCAGTCAATTCCCTCCCCGAACGAGAGCCAAGCTGACCAATCAGCTGTTGCCTCCCCTTGGAGGCGGGCACAGGGAGCCGGGGGCGAAAGGCTAGGCGACCGCGCCACAGGGCCGCAGCAGCTTAGCCCTTTCAGTGTGCGCACGCGCGGGGTTGTGGGCGGGGCATGTGCTTCAGCTAGCGCTTGGCTTAGTGCTATCGCTCTTCTGCGCAGGGACGTACTTTTGTGAACTATGTGCTCTAGGTGTTTAGGAAGCCCCACGTTTCTAATGTAGCCGTCAGTGTGAGTCTTTTTTTTTTTTTTTTTTTTGTCAGTGTGAGTCTTAAACCCTTGTTAACCTAACACGTTGAGCCCGTTTCTTCCCATGCGGTAGGAACTTGCGTTCACCCGGCCAACCTGCTTATACAGACCTCACATCCGGGTGTGTTTCTCTTAGGCAGGGGTAGGGTTGCGGAGTGTGCCGAGTGCCCGATGGATAAGGTTTCTACTTCATGGTCTTCAATTCCAAAGTCTGTTTAGTCTGATTCATCCAGGCACATGCTTTCTAAATATTGTAGGACACTCTGGATTTCAAATAATTCTGTCATGAAAATAATGATCATTACATTTATCATTAACTATATTCAGCATTGTAAAGTGTGTGGGCGTGATAAAAGATTAATCTGTGGGGTGAAGAAACCGTAAGTATTTCGATATAACCTTTCCAGAGACGGTTAGAGATTGGTTTTTCCTTACCTTCCCTTGCAATTGATCCCCGAAGTCCTCTGGGCTGGCACCCAAGCTCTGATGTTCTTGCCCTGGGTGGCCGAAGTCACTTCCTGGTGACGGCTTACCTGTTTCAGCAAGTGCATTAATTTACTCAACAAGGGCATGTTGGGGACCCACTATGACAGTACAAAGATTTTAAAGAGCCTTGAACCACGCCCTAAGTGAATCTGTAGGGTGACAGCGAGATAAATACATAAACTTAACGCATGTGAACAAATACTATAATGGAATCAAGATGGGAGCTGAGGAGCCTATGGGGTGTCTCAGGGAACTTTTCCTGAGAAGTGAATGGTTGGCCTCAGGCTTGATGAAAGAGCTAGAGCAGGGATAGGGAACCTTTTCATGTTGGAAGACCGAATTGATTTAGCTGTAATCAAATAAGGCTGCATTCAAGTTACTTCAAGTAGGTACACTTTAAAATATACATTATTTTGTAAAAATCTAACAACTGTGTACTTATTTCCAAAAATGAAAACTATTTATTAATTTTATTTTGTTCCATTTATTTTATTTTTTAGAGACAGAGTCTCACTTTGTCGCCCTTGGTAGAGTGCGGTGACATCACAGCTCACAGCAACCTCCAGCTCTTGGGCTTAGGCAATTCTCTTGCTTCAGTCTCCCAGGTAGCTGGGGACTACAGGCGCCCGCCACAATGCCCAGCTATTTTTTTTGTTGCAGTTTGGCCGGGGCGGGTTCAAACCCATCACCCTCGGTATATGGGGCCCTCGCCCTACTCACTGAGCCACAGGCGCTGCCCTCTTTGCTAATTTTAAAGTTAACTAGTCTTTTAATAGGTTTGTTCTTTTTGTTGGAAAGCATTTTAATATTGGGTTGCAGCATGGAGGTCCGCAGTTTCAGTTGACCTCTAAATGGGTATCAGTCATTTGTGACCTTAAGGCCACAGGTTTCTCACCCCTGAGCTGGAGCTTTGGTGCTGAAGGGGTGGCGGTACATGCTTTCTAAATAGTTGACTATTCTAGGACACTCTGGCAAAGTCTTTTATTTCTTCTTCTGTGATCTTTCTGGGGTGGATCCTTTAACCACTGAGTTAAAGGAGCTTGAGTTTCAGGACCCCTGACTTATGCAACTCCTTTCCAAGGTCCATGGGGGAACCCTGGCACTGAGTTCATGTGGTGGTATATTGTTTTCTACTTTTTAAAAGTGTCATAAAGGCGGCGCCTGGAGCTCTGTGGGTAGGGCACTGGCCTCGTATACCAGGCTAGAGGGTTCAAACCCTGCCTGGGCCAGCTAAAACAACCATAGCTGCAACAGAAAAAATTGCTGAGCATTGTGGTGGGCACCTGTGGTCCCAGTTACTTGGGACGCTGAAGCAAGAGAATCGCTTAAGCCCAAGAGTTTGAGGTTGCTATGAGCTGTGATGCTACAACATTCTACTGAGGGTGACATAGTGAGACTCTGTCTCAAAATAAATAAACAAACAAACAAACAAATAAATGTGTCTTAAAGAAACCCCACAAACAGGGATTGGTTTTACCTTTTCAGCTTCCGCCTTCCAACTTCCTTTTATACTAGGAGCCCTGGAGTAGCCCTGAATGTTTTTGGAATCTGGGTGGGGCAAAGAAAGCTGAATTCTGTGATAAATTAAACACTTTACTGTTGGCTCTCCAGGTGCTGAAATGGCTTCTAGAAAGCCATGCTCTGTGCCATCTCAGTGCTGTGATACAGGAGCCTGTCCAAGTGTCCTTTGGTACCTGGCACTAGAAGTATGTGGCTAGTGGAGGAGACAGCAGGTTTGAAATGTGCTGAGCCAGAAGCTAATCTAGGGGAAGCTATCCAGTCATCATGCTTCTAAAATTGTAAGCAGGATTCTTTGCTTTTTCTTTTTAATAAACTCTTATTTTAGAATAATTTTAGATTTATGAAAAAGTTGCAGAAATAATACTGAAAGTTCCTTTCTACCTTCACACAGTTTCCCCAGTTTTAACATCTTGCATTACCATTATACGTTGACAAGGCTAAGAAGCCAGTGTTGTTACATTACTATTTATTAAACTCCAGACTTTATTGAGTTTTTTTTTTTTTTTTTTTTTTGAGACAGAGCCTCAAGCTGTCCCCCTGGGTAGAGTGCTATGGCTTCACTGCTCACAGCAACCTCCAACTC
>NW_003852508.1:1822448-1825934 GCF_000181295.1 Otolemur garnettii | reverse complement strand
GCTATTTTTTGGTTGCAGCCATTATTGTTGTTCGGCAGGCTGGGGTGGATTCGAACCTGCCACCTTAGGTGTATGTGGCTGGCGCCTTAGCCACTTGAGCCACAGGCGCCGAGCCAACTTTATTGAGTTTTACTAATGCCTTTTCTCTGTTCCAGTATCCAATCTAAGATAACACTTGGCATTTACTCATCATATCTCCTTAGTCTCCTCTGGTCTGTAACAGTTTTTCAGTCTTCTTATTTTTTTGTGACCTTGATACAGTTTTAAAGAGTCTGGTCAGGTATTGTGTAAAATGTCCCTCGATTTGTGTTTGATGTTTTTTTCTTGATTAGACTCTGGTTACAGGGTTTAGGGGAAATACCACATGAGGAGATGCCCTTCTCATCACATCATTTGGGGGCAGGTGTATGTGATACCAGCGTAGTTTGTTTATTACTGGTAATGTTAAATGAAAGGTGTAAATGATGGTGCGTTAGACATCACACACACACATTAACCTTGATCACCTGACCATGGTAATATTTGCTAGTTCTTCCACTGTAAAATTGCCTTTTCTCCCTTTCTGTGTTCTCGTCTCTGAAAACAAGTCCCTGAATCCTGCCCACACTTAAGAGGAATAGGGGACTAAGCTTCAACTCATTGAGGGGACTATTTGTATACATTACTTTGAATTCTTCTGTAAGGAAGATTTGTCTCTGCTATCTTTTTTTTTTTGAGACATAGTCTCACTCTGTCAACCTGGTAGAGTACCCTGGTGTCGTCAACCTCAAACTCTTGGGCTCAAGCAATCCTCTTGCCTCAGTCTCCCAAGTAGCTAAAACTATAAGCATGAGCCACCACAACCACCCCTATGATCATTATTTTCTTGTTCAAATTGTTCCAGCTTTGGCCACTGAGAGTTTTTTAAGTTTGACTTTGTGTCACATGTTTGTTTTTATGTTATCTTCCCTTTTTGTAAAATTTCAAGGTGCTCCAGGCTTATATTGTATTTTTCTTATCCCAATTCTAAAATCAGCAATCTCTCCAAGGAGGCCTGGAATGGTATTTAGAAACCAGAGTGTCATTGAATTTAGCCTATCTTAGCAGACAGAGGTAAGAAATATATTACCACCTTGTTTTTTAATTCTTTGTTTACATCTCTGTGACAGGCAGCCTCCAAGCTGCCCCCCAGGGCCCCCTGCCTCCTGGTGTCCTGGACCTAGTGACTTGCTTCTAATGAATAGATCCCGAGAATGAGAGGATGTCATTTCTGAGATTAGGTTACAAAATGATTGTGACTTTTGTCTTCTTTCCCTCTCCTGGTCTCTTCTTCACTTACTCTGAGGGAAGCCAGTATCATATTGTAAGCTACCCCAAGGAGAGGCCCACATGGCAAGAAATCAAGGGAAACTTCTGGCTAACAGCAAGGAACTGAGGGCCCTCCATGCATCAGCCTATTAGAAGCTAAATCCTGCTAACAGCCATGCACATTGAGCCTAGAAAAATACCCTCACTCAGCCCTTGTTGACACCTTGACTGTGGCCTTGGGTGAGACCTGAGCCAGAAGCTCTCAATTTACCTGCACATAAATCCTTGACACACAGACTATCAGATAATAAATGATTATTGTGTTAAGCTGGTAAATGTTGTTTCAGTCAGGAAGCAGTAATAGCTACAATTTCTATTTGTTTTTCACAAGATTAGTGGTTCTTAAATTTCACATCAGAGCTGTTTAAAAGCACATGCTTGGGCCCCTTCCTAGAATCTCAGGTAATTGTTCTGTGTAGCTAAGTTTGGAAACAAATGTATGCAGGGCCATCCATTTGGATATATAAGAAGAAAATAGACTTTTCTTTTTGGTGTATTTGATCCTGGAGTTCTTGACCCAAATTAATGGCTCAGCTTTCCTGGCAGAATCCAGATTAACTGAAACTTCATCTGCTATTCGGAGGTTTTATTTAAAAGAAAAGAAAGAATTAGAGCTCTCTTACCACATGGCCTTGAAAAACTCTCTTTTTTGTGCCTCTAAATTCCTTCCTTAAAAAGAAATTAAATCACTATAATGCCATTATTTAGGCAAGTATTAATAGATGTATCCATTTTTAGGTATATTAGGCAATAAAAGGTGACCAACGGTGATCGTGAGCTTCCTTTCTTGTAGAGATTTAACAAAAAAAATCAGATTCTCATTTATTTGTATTGGTAGACAATGAAGCTGTGGTAGAAAGAATGTGGGCTTAGAGTCAGCAAGACCCGTGTTCAAAGTGTGACTCTGGGCTCAGCGCCTGTAGTTCAAGTGGCTAAGGTGCCAGCCACATACACCAGAGCTGGCGGGTTTGAATCCAGTCTGCGCCTGCCAAACAACAATGACAACTATAACCAAAAAATAGCCAGGTGTTGTGGTGGGTGCCTGTAGTCCTAGCTACTTGGGAGGCAGAGGCAAGAGAATCACTTAAGCCTAGGAGTTGGAGATTGCTCTGAGCTGTGATGCCACAGAACTCTACCCAGGGCAACAGCTTGAGGCTCTGTCTCAAAAAAAAAAAAAAAAAAAAAAACCCCAACAACAACAAAAACAAAGTGTGACTCTGCCACAAACCAGCTTGTGGCCTTGGGCAAGCCAGTCAGTCTCCTTGGGTCTTAATTTCCTGACCTACACAGTGTCACTGCTCAAATATAAACCTGGAGGTCTGATTATGTAACATTTGTTGAATTCTGAGAGCAATACTGGGCTTATCACAAGGGCCCAATAAAAATAATAGCCATGAAGGATATACAATCAGCTCATGTGGCTGTGATCCAGTGGTTAGTAAAGTAGGGAACAGACAAATGTCCATGTCAACCTGTTTGTCTTAGGTTAATAACAGCCCCATTTCGTGAGACATGTTTAATAATCTACAACTCTTCCATAGGATCTTTCTTGGAATTTGAGACCCTTTTCCTGTAGTCCTGCTTTTTTTTTTTTTTCAATGTGAATTGCCTGTCTGTAGAAAATGTAACACACTGAAATGAAATGGGCCTCAAAAATCCAGAAAAACCTTCTGGGTATTAAAAGATCATTGGGTAGGGCAAAGAAGAGCTCCTGTGAGGGGTACTCCTGGATGTGTCTGGGAGAGGTTGGGCTATAGGACAGCTGGTTAAGGCTAATTGGTGGGCCAAGTTCATCTCACCTGAGGTGAGAGTCAGAGAAGCAGGCAGTGCCCATTGACTTTAAAGGTCTTTTAATTGCTCTTAAAGGCTATTTGAGGGGAAAAAATAACATTTTAACCTGTGTTAATTATGTAAATCTCATAGCAAATGAAAGTTTTTACCATGATGCCTAATGACAAATTGTTGAGCTATTTTGATTGAATCATACACCTTGGAATATATTTGGTTGTTCTGAGTCTTGAAACTATTTTATTCTCAGATCAGTGTATAATGTGACAAAAAAGATCTGTATCCAAATAGGTGAAAAGATCCATTGCCTTCCAGAGATTGCAACATTCTTTTTTTTTTTTTTTTTTTTTT
>NW_003852508.1:1806112-1818389 GCF_000181295.1 Otolemur garnettii | reverse complement strand
TTGTTGTTTGGCGGGTCCGGGCTGGGGATTTGAACCCGCCACCTTAGGTGTACGTGGCTGGCGCCTTAGCCGGTTGAGCTATAGGTGCCGAGCCGACTTCTGTATTTCTAATTTTGTTTAAGGTTCCCCCTTGCTTTTAGGTTGTATATGTAGCCTCTAAGATTTGAGGTTTTAAAAAATTTTTTTTAGAGACAGAGTCTCACTTTATCACCCTCGGTAGTGTGCCATGGCGTCACAGCTCACAGCAACCTCAAACTCCTGGGCTTAGGTGATTCTCTTGCCTCAGCCTTCCAAGTAGCTGGGACTACAGGTGCCCACCACAACACCTAGCTATTTTGTTGTTGCAGTTTGGCCGGGGCGGAGTTCGAACCTGCCACCCTCAGTATATGGGGCTGGTGCTCTACCCACTGAGCCACAGGCGCTGCCCCATAAGATTTGGGTTTTTATTTTTTTAAAACATTTATTTATTTATTTATTTATTTATTTTTCTAATTTTTAAAATTTTTTTGTAGCTTTTTTTTTGGCTGGGGCCAGGTTTGAACCTGCCACCTCTGGCACATGGGACCAGTGCCCTACCCTTTTGAGCCACAGGTGCCACTCAAGATTTGGGTTTTTAATACCAATTTTGGAATTTAAAGTTTGGGTAAATGATGTAATATATGAATCCAATTTTATTTTTAACCAGATAGCCAGAGTTTCCATTTCTTTCTCATTCTTTAAAAAATTCTGACATTTTTAAAATCTACATATTGGTTTTATAGTACATATATAGAATCTATGAACACATACACCTATCAGAGCTATGTGCTCAAAAAATATTTTTAAGCTGAAAGTATTGCTTGATAAAAAAGTTTTGGAAACTATGGTTCCTTGAGCTCCTTATACTTTTAGCTTCTTAAGGGCAGGGATTGTGATTTTCTGTATCTTTGAATCCATAGCTAAGACTGTCTCTGACACATTGTATGTGTTTGAAAAATAGGTGTTGAATTGAATGAATGAAATGCCAGTATTTTGTGTTGTAAGTAACACAGCTGTTGAGAAACTTGACCTTCCAGCTGTGTCCTGTGGCAAGATATCAGAGACGAAGAACAAGCAATGACTCATGATAGCAGGTAGTACAACTCCATTGGTGTCAAGTTCAGGCATTTTTAATATGAGAATATAAATCATTAAAATCTTAAAGACTTTCCTGTGGCTTATAATCCACAGGTGCTTCAGAAACTGGTAATTTTTTTGTGACTCAGGCTTCTTAAAGCCAGTCTTTATTCTGTAATGGCAATTTGCAGGAAGAATCAGTCCTCTCAATACTTCTATGGCAAAAGCATGATTACATTTATTTTTTATTTTAGTTATTTCTTTTACTTGAGACAGGGTTTTACTCTGTCACTCATGCTGGTCTAGAGTGGTATGATTATAGTTCACTGCAGCCTCAACCTCCTGGGCTGAAACAATACTCCTGCTTCAGCCTCCTGAGTAATTGGAACTAACAGAGGTGAGCCACCATGCCTGCCAATTTTATGTTTGTAGTGATCCTGTCTAGCTATGTTGCTCAGGCTGTTCTCGAACTCCTGGGCTTAAGCCTTCCTTCCTTTTTGGCCTCCCAAAGTGCAGGGTTTACAGGTGTGAGCCACTGCACCTGGCTTACATTTAAATTTAGACTGTGCACTTCCAGAAGACAAAGACATTCTGGAATATAAAGTGTGGACAGTATCCAAAACCTCTGCCATCAATTACTAGTTGGGAAAATCCCAAGTATCTTTTTCCCTTCTTAGTAGACAAATTAACCTTAGCAAAGGATAGTAACTTTACTCTGGGCTTTTGAGTTGTTTTGAACAATACTCTATGGAATTTCATTTACTTAATCAGATAGGTTATGTTTAATGTAACTATATCCTTTGGACTTTTTTTTTACAGATTCCTATATTTACTATTTTTTTGTTTCCTTTTTTTTTCAATTACAGCAGTTCATAGATCTAGTTGATTGTTAAAATGAGTTTGGTGCTTTTATCACTGGACATTGTTCATCATCTCTATTTTTCTTTTTATTTTAGACTCAGGGTAAACCTAGCACGGCCTCTCTGTTGTGGCTTTAGGAAACTCAAACCATGCCAGACTTGTTTCTGCTGGTACGAAAGTAACCAGTAATTGTTTTTTACTTAGCTTACTTTGCTCCTGTTTTTTTCTTCAGTGTTTTAGGAGGAAAAGGACAACTGGGAGCAAGGGAACGCAAATAAATTGAAGAAGTAACCATTTGGTATTTTAATTCATTGAGAAAATATAGGAGATACTTAGCATATACCGAAGTCTAGTTTATTCATGGTCCATGCTCTTTTTCTCTTAGAAGCCTCTCACGTTCCTTCTTACTTTAATATATGAGTTATGTGGCAGGATCAATCTGTACAAGAGCGAATCCAGAAGTTGAGTGACGTTATTTAGTGCAATGGATAAATCATTCTCAAAAATTAGCATGCGGGTTAAGATTACACTTATATTTAGAGAAACACTTTAAAAATTAAAATTTACACCTAAACAAAAGAGAAACTTGACTCCCATAGATAAAACAAGTATTTAAAAAAAATAATGAACGACGAACTTGAGAAATAGTTCTGATCGGAATGCTCTTATAAGAAAAAAAAAGAAAGGAAATTCGTTCCAAAAGACACTGCTGCTTTTTTCAGAGAGGCAAAAAACTCTGTCTCACTCTGTTGCCCTGGGTAGAATGCCCTGGTGTCAGCCTAGGTCGCAGCAACCTCAAATTCTTGGGTTCAAGCCATCCTCTTGCCTCAGCCTCTCGAGTAACGGGGACTGCGGGCGCCCGCCACAACTCCCGGATAGATTTTTCTATTTTCAGTAGAGACGGGATTGTCTTTGCTCAGGCTGGCTTTGAACTCCTGATGTCAAGCGATCCACTCACCTAGGATTACATGTGTAAGCCCCCACTCCCAGCCAAGATCCTGCTTCTCGAACAAAACTTGTACTTTGCAGTCTTCCCGCTGCTACTAAAACTGTGGACACCAAGAGGAAATGAACGAAAGCCAAGGAACGCCCAGTGTAATGTGCTAACGTTCACAGTAAAACTCAAAACAATTCCAAAGGATTATGAATTAAGACAAAAGCTAATTAAATATTACGAAATTGTTTTATTCGAACTGAAAGAGTAGCTAAAGAAGATTCGTTCATTTGAGTTTCCGTACGCACGAGCGTAGTGTTGCCAGCGGGCGCTGTGAAGTGTCGCGGAAACGCCACGATTCCAAGCTAGAGAGTCCCTGGCTAGTGCTTGGTGGACGGAGAGTCGCGAGGTCCAATCTAGTGTTCCCGGTTCTTTATTGGATTCCTCCACTGAATGCTTAGTGTCTATTTGCCTAGACCACCAATGAACGCGTCATTCTAAAAAACCCTTCACTGATTGGGTATTTTGTCCTCGCGTTGGGCTTATCAGCCAATGGGACAGCAGAACTGACGGAGGTGACAGGGTCACTGTGAGAGACTCTGCAGAGCCTTTCTTGGCCAGCGCTTTCTTTCTTTGGCTCCTGAGTTGGTTGGGTTGTTTGCGGTCGCCAAGGTCGGAGCTGCGAACGGAGGGGCTGGCTCCGCGCTGTCTGGGTGCTGCTACCTCACTCGTAGGTGTAGCCCTGATGGTACGGCAAGCCGTGGACTATTGAGACTCTGGAGCGGTATGTAGTTGTGCAGTCAAGAAGGCCGCGGAAAGCGGCCCCTGCACCAAGGCAGAGAATCCGTCTGGGTCGGGGGGTCCTGCCTGCCTTCTTGGCAGATCCCAACAGTGCGTCCCAGTAAGGCGCCTTAGAAACCCCTGTTCCCATGTGTTTCATGAAAGTGTTAGCTTTGTTCAGTTCCTCTCCATCCCGCCTCACCCTGCTTTTACTAGCACTAGCATTATTAGTGGGTATCATGTCCTTTTTTTCATTTCTCCAGGTTATTTTTTTGTGACTTTCTATTAGTTTTGTGTACCTGCATGTCTCCTAAGACTGGGAAGCCATAGTTTTGTTTGGTTTAATTCAAGAGAGACCTGTGCTCTCACATCTCTGTATATAAAAAGCTGTTCTTGGGGTTATTCGTGCTGTCAGCATCTCCTTTGGTGATACTTAGTGTACTGAAGTGTTAGGACAGTAACGAAGATGCTGGCGGAACAGGAGTCCCCATAGGATCAACTATTGTTCTGGTTTGGTATTTGCCAGGGTTCTGTTTAACGGGCTCATGTTCTTACTTTCTTTGATCTTGAACCTCTCAGGATTGTTCTGTGAGGAAACAGGTTCAGAGCAGTTAAGCCAGCTTCCTAAAGTTACGTTTAACTTTTGGAGTAAAGGGAAAGCCGAATTTGATCTTAATGCTTATTTTATTAAAGGTCTCTTAACTGAATAAGGACTTAGGTTTTATATATACTCTCTGGGGCTCTTAGCATCTGAGAGTTAATTCAATAAGTTGTATGATGAATTTTGGTTAAAAAAAAAATCTTTCAGGCCTTTGCCCCTTGTACCATCTTACTCCTTCTCAAAGTAGACTTCCTGATAAGCAGCGCAGGCCTCACCTCACCTCACCGACTGATTCAGAATTTGCTTTTTAGCGAGATTTCTTAGCTGCACCTGGCCAGGCAACGAAAAATCTTAAAATAGGCATGAATATTTAAACAGTAATTCAAAATCTTTTTTTTTTTTTTTTTTTTTGAGACAGAGCCTCAAGCTGTCCCCCTGGGTAGAGTGCCGTGGCATTACAGCTCACAGCAACCTCCAACTCCTGGGCTCAAGCGAGTCTCCTGCCTCCGCCTCCCAAGTAGCTGGGACCACAGGCGCCCGCCACAACGCCCGGCTATTTTTTGGTTGCAGCCATCCTTGTTGTTTGGCGGGTCCCGGCTGGGGATTCAAACCCGCCACCTCAGGTGTACGTGGCTGGCGCCTTAGCCGATTGAGCTATGGGTGCCAAGCCAGTAATTCAAAATCTTGTAGGACATCAAGTGCTGGTCTGACATGAAAGAAATGTTAAAAGCTACTGCTGACAATTAAAAATTTGAGAAACTTTACCCATACACAATTTGTTCACATGCTAATTTCCCACTAAAAATTTATCCCACAGGCTCGGTGCCTGTGGCTCAAGCAGCTAAGGAGCCAGCTACATACACCTGAGCTGGAGGGTTCAAATCCAGCCTGGACCCGCTAAACAACAATGACGACTGTAACCCAAAAAGAAAAAAAAAAATAGCCAGGCATTGTGGTGGGTGCCTGTAGTCCCAGCTACTTGGGAGGGGGAGGCCAGAGAATCACTTCAGCCCAGGAGTTGGAGGTTGCTGTGAGTTGTGATGTTACAACACTCTACCCAGGGCAATAGCTTGAGGCTTTGTCTCAAAAAAAAAAAAAAAAATTCTCCCACAGTTTTGTTTCATTAACCAAGAGCTTCCAGTAAGTTTGTTTGGAAGGAAAGGGTAGATTTACTACTGCTAATGGTTTTCCAGTTACTTAATTTGGTTATAAAACCAAGACCTAGCCCTAAATTCACATACTCTCCTGTTCAATAATTAAAGTCTCTTGTAAATTTTTGGCCAGGCAGGGTCTGAACCCGCCACCTCAGGTACATGGGGCTGGCGCCCTACTCCTTTTAACCACAGGCCCTGCCTCTGCATAGGGTTTTTTTAATATGGCCATAGCCTTGTTAAAAAGACATGCATTTATAGATCATGAAGTTTTAGTGATTCTGTTGTGTAGCACAAATCACCTGATGTGCTTATTAAAATAAATCTCGGATCCTACCTTCAAAGATTCCTACTTAGGATTGGGTAGAGCCTAGGAATTTGTTTTTTAGCAGTAATCCCGGTATATTCTGTTCACATCCATGCTTCTTGGCATTAGTGTTTTGGATAAAAACACAGCTAGAGAAGAATTTATTTTCTCTTGAACTTAATGCAATGCTTATTGTAAAACATGGTAAGAGGAGAAAGAATTTTTTGTCTTAATAGAGAGGAGAGAATTTTTTTTGCTTGCGTTATTATAGTTAATTGACTGCTGTAAAATTGCTTAGATTAGTTTATTTGGGTTATTTAAAAATTATTTTAAGGTCTGCTAAATTGGGAATAGAGAGGGTAGGATAGAATGAATCCTGAAATTATTACTTTAAAACATTTTTTTTTCTAGTCTTTGAAGGTAAACATTGAGTATTTGTGTGAAATTGATAGAATTAACACAGAAACACAAAATGATGTAGGGTTAAAGTTGTAACTTCTTGTCTGTTTCCATTTTCTTTTTTTTTTCTTGTAGAGACAGAGTCTCACTTTATCGCCCTCGGTAGAATGCTGTGGCATCACACAGCTCACAGCAACCTCCAACTCCTGGGCTTAAGCGATTCTCTGGCCTCAGCCTCCCGAGTAGCTGGGACTACAGACGCTTGCCACAATCCCTGGCTATTTTTTGGTTGCAGCCCACCACCCTCGGTATATGGGGCCGGCGCCCTACTCACAGAGCCACAGGCATGGCCCTGTTTCCATTTTCTTAACTGTTTCATCGGTATCTCTTACAAAATACCCTTTGTGACAAAAATATTGGTCATTTACCAGAATTCAGGCAGTGTGGTAGTTAGAAATGGATGTCAGTGTAACTTGTTATCAAGAATAACAAAGGAAAAGCAAAATGAATCTTAACAAGGGAGGGGTTCTCCTGACATTTCATATAAAATCCTTCTAATATGGGAGGCAAATCATGATTTCCATTTGCCTTTCTTATTTTCATTTAAATGCTACATGAAATGGGGTGCTTAACCACAGCTTCTACCTCTTATACAATTGGCCTGTATAAGATTGGCATCCCTGGATTCAACCAACCACGGATCGAGATACTGTAGTCTCAGAATACGAAGTTCAGGGGTACAGAGGGCTGACTGTATTAGTTAAGATCTTTGATGCTGTCTGGTAGTCCTGACCCATTCCTAGGCAGTTCTCAATTTGAACCTATTCCATATCAGTACTCTTTAAAGACTAGAAGTTTTCACTGTTTTGATTCTTGTTCATTTCAAAGGAATAGGAAGGCTGTAATTTTTTTTCAGGATTGTTCTACTGAGTATTTATCGAATTACTCCTTTTTTTTTGGCTGGGGCTGGGTTTGAACCCGCCACCTGCAGCTTATGAGCCACTCATTTGAGCCACAGGTGCTGCCCTAATGACTCCTTTTTTTTACTTTTTTCCCTCTCTTTTTACTTACAAGTATAGAATGTCATAGTGTCAACAAATGCCTCTTTAGGTTAGAATGGAACTCTCTAGTTACAAGGACAGTATGGGATATAAAAGGTCTTCACTCAAGAGTATTTTGTTCTATTTTTTCCCCAATTTGATTATTTATTTATTTATTTATTTTTGGCTGGGGCTGTGTTTGAACCCACCACCTCCGGTATATGGGGACAGTGCCCTACTCCTTGAGCCACAGGCACTGCTCCTGGTTTTAAAAAAAAATTTTATTATAGACAATTTTATAAATAGACAATTTATGTATATCTGTGGGGTACAAAGTGATGTTATGATCTGTGAATATAATATAGAATAAATCAAAATACTTAACCTGTCACTTGAGATATATATTTTTTGTGGTGAGAACATTTAAAATTTACTCTCAGCAGTTTTGTTAACTATTAACCATGCTGTACAGTAGATGTCAAAAAATGCTTTCTTATTTCTCCTATCATTTTGTGTCCTGTAACCATCATCTTCCCATTTTATTTACTGCCCTCCATACCCACTGCATTCTCTATTACTCCCATTGTGCTCTCTGCTTCTATGAGGTACATTGTTTTAAATTGCACATTTAAGTGACAGCATGCATTATTTATCTTTCTGTAGCTAGTTTATTTCACTTAGCATAATGTTCTTCATTTCACCCATGTTGTCATAAATGACAATTTCCTTCATTTTAAAGACTGAATAGTGGGCGGCGCCTGTGGCTCATTTTGGATAGGATTTGTGTTGGTGACAGCTTATAAAGCTTAGGGGTAAGCTGGTTTTTGTATCAAGATGCCCCTCTGGTATATGGGGTGGCGCCTGTGCCTCAAGGAGTGAGGTGCCTGCCCCATATACTGGAGGTGGCAGATTCAAACCTGGCGCCAGCCAAAAAAAACAAAACTGCAATAGGATGCTAGTAAGTGGCACCTAGAGGCAACATACCCACAGATCCCTTAGTTATACTCAGTCTTTTTTCTTTTGTCCTCAATTTAAAAAAATTGCACTACAGTGTTTTCATTTTGAAAAAAGCATCTGCGCTGGGCGTGAGGGCTCACACCTGTAATCCTAGCACTATGTGAGGCCAAAGTGGGTGGATTGCCTGAGCTCATGAGCTGGAGACCAGCCTGAGCAAAAGCAAGACCTCGTCTCTACTGAAAATAGAAAAACTGAGGCAAGATGATCGCTTGAATCGCAAGAGTTCGAGGTTGCTGTGAGCTATGATGCCAAGTTATTCTACCCAGGATGACAGTTTGAAACTCTGTCTCCAAAAAAAAAAAAGTATCTGCCAAATATTAGATTTTTTTATTGTGCATTTGTTTGCAGATTGTAAACATTTTATCTGGAATATGATTTTCTTTTTGCCATGTGGTATGAGTGTTTTTGAAACTGCTAAGAAGTTATCCAATACTGTTTATGAATAATTTTAACACCATAGAACTTATAACTACCATTTATTGAGCATTTACTATGTGCTAGTAAGCTATTTGGTAGCTGCTATAATTAACTCCATTTTACAGATAATGAAACTGAAACAAAGAGTTTAAAGGATTTTTCTAAAATCACAGTTATCCAGTAGTAGGTCCTGGGTCTGATTCAGTTGAGCCTTCTTTCATATTGAATGCATAAATAACTTTCTTGCGAGAAGTATCTTGTGGTTTTTTTTTGAGACAGAGCCTCAAGCTATCCCCCTGGGTAGAGTGCTGTAGCATCACAGCTCACAGCAACCTCCAACTCCTGGGCTCAAGTGAGTCTCCTGCCTCAGCCTCCCAAGTAGCTGGGACTGCAGGAGCCCGCCACAGCACCTGGCTATTTTTTGGTTGCAGCCATCATTGTTGTTTTGGCGGGCCTGGGCTGGATTCAAACTGGACACCTTAGGGTTGCCTTAGCCACTTGAGCCACAGGCGCTGAGCCTCTTGTGTTTTTTTTTTTTTTTAGAGTTTTATTCTGTTGCCCTCGGTAGAGTGCCATGGCATCACGGCTCACAGCAACCTCCAGCCCTTGGGCTTAGGTGATTCTCTTGCCTCGGCCTCCCAAGTAGCTGGGGCTACAGGCGCCCACCACAACACCCGGCTATTTTTTAGTTGCAGTTTGGCCAGGGCCGGGTTTGAACCTGCCACCCTCAGTATGTGGGCCCAGCGCCCCACTCACTGAGCCACAAGTGCTGCCTGCGAGAAGTATCTTTATTTCTCCTCTTTCCTCCAATCAGTACTACCGCATTTATCTTTGTATATTTCGATACATAATAAGCCAGTTCTATTTTATTACCTTTTTTCTTCAAAATTAGTAATCTTTCTGGACTTACAGAATAACTGTCTGTGTTGCCTGCACAATTGACATTGTTATTGAAATTAACATTAAACTCATTAATTTGTAGAAAGTATTTATATCTTTTTATTCTTCCTAAGAAGATTGTACTGTGTAATTTGGTTAATCGAAGTTACTATTTTTAACTTGCTGCATATCTGAAGATTAATCCTTGACATTTTGTTTCTTCGGCTTTTGTATGCCTAGCATGTTGGATTTTTAAAATACCCTGTTTACTTTTAAGAGATATGCTGACTTTAAAAGGACTGTGTAGAAAGTGGAAAGACGGAACAGTTTAGGAAATAGTAAATAAGATTTTCACCCAGTTCTATACTAACTAGCTTTTGTGACCTGGAGCCAATCATAAAGCTTTTCTGTGATTGTTTCCTTACCTGGCAAATTAATTACTTCAAATTCTATTTCATTCTTCTGATTCTTGCTTTTTCCACTAGGTAGTAGAATACGGGCACACTTAGATGGGCACCTCAGCCCAGAATCACTTGGACCTTTGACACTCTGTGGCCCTGGGGGCGAGCAAAGTGCCTTTCTTGGTTTCCAGCCTTCTTTGCTGCCCTCCTTTTTCCAAGGGCATTTTATCTTTTGTAGACCCAGTATGCCAAGTTTTTGTTCACAGATGAATAAGAAAAAAAGCTGTCACTTTTCCTTGAGACACTTGTTTTAGGCCTAGAAATGTTTCAGAGGAAAAAAAGCACCGGCAGTGTTACAGTTTGAGAAGTGTAGTGAAAGTTACAAGCTTGAACTGTAAAGATGTTGTATATTGTGACTTTTGAGTTAAGATGTGTATTGCTAAGAAGGAATTTATTGGAATGTTGAGGTGACATATGTTCACTAAACATTGTGCACACATAAATTGCTTATGTTCATTTTACTTTTCTCAAACTGTAGAGTTGCCAATTTTTAAGTTTTTGTGTGATTTAGAGTTATCTGTTTCTTTCTTAAAGGTGTAATGCTTGTTATTTAACAAATGCCATAATATACCTCAACAGCCTAGAACTAATTTTGCAAACTTTTTCTATAGAATTTAAGAAGATTTTATTCATGTGCATGGTATAGAAGATGAATTCTTCCTGCTCCACCATGAATGAAGAACCTGATGCTCTATCAGTAGTTAACCAGCTACGAGATCTAGCAGCAGATCCCTTAAATAGAAGAGCCATCGTCCAGGATCAGGGATGTCTGCCTGGCCTCATTTTATTTATGGACCATCCCAACCCCCCTGTTGTTCACTCTGCTTTGCTTGTAAGTTGCCTTTAGAAATTTGTTTCTGTGTTTTATTTTTGTAATTAAGACAAATTTGAAAAGTGGTAGCTGACATGGTAAAAAATGGAGACTACAGAGTCTGTTTATAGTCTGTATTTCTGTATGTGTGTAGTCCTTTTATACAAATGGTAGTTTTCTGCACTGTTTTTGTTCTTTAATACAAATGGTAGCATACTACGTGCATGGAATACAACTTTTTTCACATAACATGAAGTCTTGGATTATGTCATATCAGTATTCTATTTTGTGACTAGCCTTTTCACATAGCATAAGGTTTATCCTTATTGTAGCATTTACTGGTATTTCATTCCTTTCCAGAGCCGAATAGTAGTCCACTGTGTGCCATGCTATCTGTCCATCATTACTTGATGGACATGATACTTGTTTTAATATAAGATGAAGTTCAACCTGAGAAAGCTGATTAAAAGAAAAAGAGAAAAATATGTGAGATCGTGGCTAAGAAGGAGCTATCATGTTATGGGAAACATGAGGGCTAGAGTAAAATGTGTTAAAAAAAAAAAAACAGTACGAAGCAATCAGATAAATCCAGAATGTGATAATTTCTACAAAGAATGGAAGTTGGGTAGAGGAGAGGGAGGGCAAATTAAAAGACACTTAAGGGACTTACCAGCCAAATGTAATGAGTGGACCTGATTTGAACATGTCAATAGTAAACATATTTTTTAGATAGCCCGAAGTGAATATGATTAGCTAGTAGATTATGAATAAATCATTATTGCTTTTGCAGGGAATTACAATAGTAGTTTCATTAAGTTAATTGAAAAAAAAAGTCCTAGGTAAAGCAGTATTTAATGCAATACTTTTGACAATTTTGTTGTTTTTGCATTACCTTGAATGCTGGGAAGATGTATGTTTTGCTTGTTCATTATAAAAATAAGTAAGCGTGAACAAGTGGATGCTAAGTCTAAGTCATCAAACACAGAAACAGCCCTGCTGTGTCCCTTAATCTGTAATAAGCAAGTGTAATAATTAAAGTTTTGTTGTGAATATAGCTTACAAGAAAAAATTTTGATAGGAATAATACTGTACGTTGCTGTTTTTTCACTACTGGTAAGCTTTATGACTCATAGAATTTTATTATATGCAGTATTTTGCATAGAAATCTTTTTTGGCTGTAGTCGTCATTGTTGTTTGATGGGCCCGGGCTGGATTCGAACCCACTAGCTCTGGTGTATGTGGCTGGCATCCTAGCTGCTTGAACTACAGGCGCTGAGACTGCATAGAAATTTTATAATTGACTCAAGCACAGTATCTTGTTTCTAAGTAGAAGTTGCAAATCTGAGTCAGTATTCATAGTTCTTCATTTGGCTATATAGAGGACTTCTTAATGCCTTTTATTCATCTTTGAGAGCGCTATTTTTAAGAGGAAGTTAAAAAATGTATTAGAGTGACATAGTTAAAAGTTATACTTTCAGAGAATTATACAGGCTAATACTGGATGTAATCTTTTTTTTTTTTTTT
>NW_003852508.1:1804570-1805922 GCF_000181295.1 Otolemur garnettii | reverse complement strand
CCTGCCACCTTAGGTGTATGTGGCTGGCGCCTTAGCTGCTTGAGCCACAGGCGCCGAGCCGATGTAATCTTTAGGATGTAATTTCTTTTATGGACCTGATAGTTAATAAATCTCATAGGGCTGTGTGATTTTTCTTTTTCCTTTTTAAAATTTTCAATAGATTAGAAGGTAATGAGTTTCATTACATGTGTACATTGTATAGTGGTGAAGTCTGGGCTTGAGTGTACTGTTCATCCAAGTAGTGTACATTGTACCACACGGGTAATTTTTCATCCCTCACCCACTCTCATCCTCCCTCCTTTTGAGTCTCTAATGTCCTTTATACCACTTGTTTAATAATTTAACTGTGTAAAACTCTTATTGTGTGTCTGCCTGCCTTTTAAACCCATTGCAGTAACTTTGCTGAAATATTTAACACATTAGTAAAACTTACCTTAACAACAACAAAATGAATAAATGGATAATTTTTTTTTTTTTTTTTTTTGAGACAGGGTCTCTCTGTGACTCAAATTGGAGTGCGGTGACATAATTATAGTCACTGCAACCTTTAACTCCTGGGATCAAGTGATCCTTCCACTTCATTCCCCTGAGTAGCTAGGACTTCAAGTGCATACCACCATGCCCGGCTAATTTCTTAAAACTTGTTCTATAGAGGTATATCTTAACTATGTTTACTAGGCTGGTCTTGAACTCCTGGTTTCAAGAGATCTTCCCATCTCAACTTTCCATAGTGCTGGAAAGTTGAGACACTGGTGCCTGGCCACAAATCATTTCTTAGAAATGCTTTATATTTAGAAATGAAATGCTGTGTTCTTTGAAATTTGCTGTAAAATAACTTCAACGTAGTTAAGAGTAGGGGAGATGAATCAGGATTGCCAAGTGATTGATAATTGTTGAAGTTAAGTGATTGGTATGCAAGGTCACCACACATTTTCTCTGTTTTTGTGTGTTCTAAAGTTTTCATAACAAAAAATGTTTAAAAGAAAATTAATAGAAATTTTACTTATTGTCTTTCACTTAATAAATAATTCATGGTAGCTTCCCCAGGCAGTCTAATTTTGCGTGCTTTTTCTTTTGGAATATCAAAGTTACTGAATTTCCTATTTTACCTTCACAGAATGAACTTAAGCTGGCCAAAGAGATGATATGAAAGAGAACAGTAGTAACAGTGGGGAAAATGGCATGGCCCCCAGTTAGGAACTTGGGAGTTAAGGAAATCTTGTCTTTTTATTTTTTTGAGACAGAGCCTCAAGCTGTCCCCCTGGGTAGAGTGCCGTAGCATCACAGCTCACAGCAACCTCCAACTCCTGGGCTCAAGTGAGTCTCTTGCCTCAGCCTCCCAAGTAGCTGGG
>NW_003852508.1:1799989-1803705 GCF_000181295.1 Otolemur garnettii | reverse complement strand
TTTGGCGGGTTCGGGCTGGGGATTCGAACCCGCCACCTTAGGTGTACGTGGCTGGCGCCTTAGCCGGTTGAGCTATAGGCGCCGAGCCTATTGCCTTATTTATTACTGTACCTTTTTGTTTCTATTTTATTTAGTGATTCCTCTAGGTTTACACATGCATCTTTATCTTGTTACAGTCTACCTTTAAATGAATAATATACTTCATGTACAGTGTAAGAATCATACAAGAGTATATTTCCATTTCCTTCCCTATCCTTTGTGTTATTTTTGTGATACGCTTTACTTCTACATGTGTTTAAAAACCTACAGTACATATTTTTGCTTTGAACCGTCAAGTGTCTTTTATTTTATTTATTTATTTTTTTTTTGAGACAGTTTCATTTTGTTGCCCTCAGCGTAGAGTGCTGTGACATCCCAGCTCATAGCAACCTCAAACTCTTGTGCTTAAGTGATTCTCTTGTCTCAGCCTCCCAAGTACCTGGGACTACAGGCGCCTGCCACAATGCCCAACATTTTTTTTAAGAGAGGTGGTGTCGCTCTGGCTTAGGCTGGTCTTGAATTCCTGAGCTCAGGCAATCCACCTGCCTCTGCCTCCCAGAGTGCTAGGATTACAGGGGTGAGCCGCTGTGTCTGGCCTCAAGTATCTTTTAAATGATTTAAAAATGTTAAAATGTTTGGTTTATCTTCATTTTTAGTATTTATGGTGTTCTTCATTCTGTCATATAGATTCAGATTTCTACTTTTGTTATTTATTTTTCCTGCCTGAAGAACTTCCTTCAACATTTCTTATAGTAAAGGTTTGCTAGTGATCTTTTTTTCCCCTCAATACTTTAAAAGATGTCTGGTTTTCTGGCCTGTATATCTCTAATAAGAAAACTGCTAAAATACTAATTTTTGTTCCTCTTCACATAATGCCTTTTTCTGGACACTTCTGGGACTTTATTATTATTTTTCAACAAATGATTATGATATACTTGATATAGATGATTTTCTTTGCATTTTATTTTTGTTTTTGTTTTGCTTGGACTTTGTTGGGCCTCTTGGATTTGTTGGTTTATAATTTTCATCAGACTTGGGAAACTGTCATCCATTATTTTTTCAAAATTTTTTTAATCTCATGGGTGGTGCCTGTGACTCAAAGGAGTAGGGCACTGACCCCATATGCCAGAGGTGGTGGGTTCAAGCCCAGCCCCGGCCAAAAATTGCAAAAAAAAAAAAAAATTTATCTCTTTCCTCCTACTCTCTGGGGACTCCACTTATATGTATATTAGCTATATTTTCTTGTTCCATAAGGCAGTATTGTACCTACCTTTTCCCCCTGCCCATTTAAATGTTTTTTCCCCCTTTCTGTGTTTCTTTTTAGATAGTTTTCATTGCTACATTTTAAAGTTCACTGATCTTTTTTTTCCTGTAAATGTCTAATGTGCTATTAATCTCATTTGGGGCCCTTTTAATTTTGGATATAATGTTTTTGGCCTCTGGAAGTTATTTACATTTGGGTCTTTTTAATATCTTCCATTTCTTTCCTTACCACGTTCATGGTTTCCTACTTAACTTGTAGCATATAGAGTTATACCTGTTTTAATTCCTTTATCTTCTGATTCCATCATCTCTATTATATCTTGGTTTGTTTCTATTGTTTTCTTCCTTCCTTATCATGGGTTATATTTTCCTGCTTTTCATGCCTGGTATGAAATTTTAATTAGATACTAGACATTATAAATCTTACGGTTTTAGGTTTTTACATTTTTTTTATATTTCTTTTTCTTTTCTTTCTTTTTTGAGACAGAGTCTCAAGCTGTCGCCCTGGGTAGAGTGCTGGGGCATTACAGCTCACAGCAACCTCAAACTCTTGGGCATAAGCAATTCTCTTGCCTCAGCATGGGCTGGGTTTGAACTCGCCATCCTCTGTGCATGTGGCTGGTGCCGTAACCACTGTGCTATAGGTGCCAAGCTGATTTTTTTATATTTCTATAAATATTCTTGACATTTATTTTGGGTTGACTTTAAATTTCTTGGAATTAATTGATTCTTTCAAGACCTCCTTTGGGCTTTGTTAGGGTGCATCCAGAGCATCCTTTTTCTATCTTATCTCTACCAGAAAGGTGATGCTGTTTTGAAGATCCTCCCTGTTGCCTTATTTATTTATGGTAAGATCTTTGGAATACCACTAGCCAGAGGTAGAAACTATTCTCAGCTCATTGTGAATGCCAGGAATTGTTTTCGTACTTTCTGGTAATTTCATTCCCTACCCCTGTGGCCTTTTGTCAGACCAGTATTGATCTCTGGAACTCTTGCTGGTGCACATCCCTGCTCTCTGTTACTGTGTTCTGCAGATTCTAACTGCCCTCCTTCTCCATGTCTGTTCTCTATGTTCCGAACTCAGCAAGACCCTTGGGCTCCATTTGGATTTCCCCTTCCCATGCTACAGTCTGGAAATTGCCTCCAAAGCAGTAAGGTGGGGCAATTATAGGGCCCACTTCATCATTCCTCTTAGGGATTGCGGTCCTAGGTTGCCTCTTGTTCAGTGTCTGAAAACAGACATTTAATAGGGTATATGTTGTCCTGTTTATTAAATTTTTTTTGGACACAGTTTTACTATGTTACCCTCAGTAGAGTGCTGTGATGTCACAGCTCACAGCAACCTCGAGCTTAAGCAATTCTCTTGCCTCAGCCTCTCAAGTAGCTTGGACTACAGGTGCCCGCCACAACGCCCAGCTATTTTTTGTTGCAGTTGTCATTGTTATTTAGCTGGCCCAGGCTGGATTCGAACTTGCCACCCTATGGGCGCCCAGCCTGTTTATTAGTTTTTTATGGAGGGAGGGCAGTTCATCCTTTATGGACTGAAGTGGAAGTCATAATAATTAGGAATAGTTGCAAAAAATAGGTGTTTTAGTCAGATGATGGAATTTGTGATTTCATTAATGGCACATTTTAAGTAATGACCAAGAACTTCAGAAATGGAATGCAAATAACCAGCAGAAATGTGAAAAGTCAGTGGAAATGAGAAGGCAGGGTATTAGATGGTGGAATCCACAGAAGGATTTCCCTGAGAATCAGATACCAAAGTCCTCAGTGAATGATGAGTGACTGGCAGGTCTGTAGATGATGCAGTATTTAGGTGTAAAGATAGGAACAGCTCAAGAATATCCCTAAAGAAGCAGCATATGAAAAAAATACTTGTAAAAATGGACTTTAGGTTTTTTTTTAAGAGACAAGAGTCTCACTTTATTGCCCTTGGTAGAGTGCTATGGAGTCACAGCTCACAGCAACCTCCAACTCCTGGGCTTTGGTGATTCCCCTGCCTCAGCCTCCCAAAATGGACTTTAAATACTAAAATAATCCTAGAAAATTTCTTTCTTTTTTTTCTTTTTTTTGAGACAGAGTCTTACTATGTCGCCCGTGGTAGAGTGTTGTGGCGTCACAGCTCACAGCAACATCCAACTCTTGGGCTTAAGTGATTCTCTTATTTCAGCCTCCCAAGTTCTGGGACTACAGGTGCCTGCCACAACACCCAGCTATTTTTGTTGTTGTTGTTGTTGCAATTGTTATTGTTTTTTAGCTGGTCCTGGCTGGGTTCGAATCCACCAGACTTGGAGTATGTGGTGGGCAATCTACCCACTGAACTTATGGGTACCGCCCTAGAAAATTTCTTAATTCACAAAATAGAAAATTTGTGAGCATTAGTTCATTTCCTATTTTTTTTTTTTTTTTTT
>NW_003852508.1:1797968-1799596 GCF_000181295.1 Otolemur garnettii | reverse complement strand
TTTTTGGCTGGGACTGGGTTTGAACCCACCACCTCCAGCATGTGGGGCCGGCGCCCTACTCCTTTGAGCCACAGGCACTGCCCCTCCCCCCCCGCAGTTTCTTTTAATTAAAGTATAAAATTTAACTAGGGAAATGATCGTCACTGGCGCTACTTCATGAAAGTAGCAAATGGAATATAGTTCCTTGTATCCCTGTTAGGATGAAGTGGTGAAAGTAAAACCAGAACAACCTAAATTTGACCTTCCAGGTAAGTTTGGAATCTTCATTTCAAAGAGCAGATTCAGTTACTCCAGCTCAGAGGGTATTTCTTCTGTGAGGAATTACTCTGGTTATCATATTTTCATTTTCATTTTTATTTTTTTTGAGACAGAGTCTTACTATGTTGCCCTCAGTAGAGTGCCATAGCATCACAGCTCACAGCAACCTCAAACTCTTGGGCTGAAGCAGTTCTCTTACCTTAGCCTCCCAAGTAGCTGGGACTACAGGTGCCTGCCACAATGCCTGGCCGTTTTTGTTGTAGTTGTCATTGTTGTTTAGTAAGCCCAGGCTGGGTTTGAGCCTGTCAGCCCTGGTGTGTGTGGCCAGTGCCCTAGCCACCGAGCTATGGGTGCTGAGCCTGGTTATCATATTTAAAGGAGAGTTTCTATACACTTCAATACCAATGATTCTAAAAACAAAAATGTGTTTTTCTCACTTTTTCCTCTTCACGTAAGTTAGCAGTGGTTTTAATTTTGAATAGTCTAAATGGGTGAATTAACCTGTTAACTCTTTCTGCTGTAGGCTCTTCGATACTTGGCAGAGTGCCGTGCAAACAGAGAGAAGATGAAAGGAGAACTGGGTATGATGTTGAGCTTGCAAAATGTTATACAGAAGTAAGTGCAATACAGTAGAAAAATGGATCTTGTTAAATATATTCTGATAATTAAATTTACTAATATAAAAGCATACTTTTGTGGGGTTGTACATCTGTTTTAATGGTTAATCTTCTAATTATTCTTAAACACTGATATTAATATTCCTTACAAAAATGATCAGTTTTTTTTTTTTTATTTTAGTGTTGACAAATACTATATAAGTACTTAAAAATAATTATTTTTGGTTGGTCATAGTAGCTCATTTCTAATTCCAGTATGTTGGGAGGCTGAGGCAGGAGGATATCTTGAACCCAGGAGTTTGAGACTGCATAACTTGGGCAACATAATAAGACCTCATCTGTACAAATAAAAATAAAAAGTAAAACTAGCCAGGCGTAATGGCACATGTTAGTAGTCCCAGCTACTTGGGAGGCTGAGAGATAAGAGAATCACTTGAGCCCAAGAGTACAAGGTTGCTGAGAGCTGCAACACCAGGGCATTCTGCTGAGGATGACAAGTGAAAAAAAAAATTTAATGAATTTATTTAAAAATACATTAGAGACGGGGTCTCACTAGCTTGCTCCGACTGATCTTAAACTCCTAGGCTCAGGTGATCCCCATGCCTCAGCCTCCTACGGGGATTATAGGTGCCAGCCACTTTCCCCACCTTATTTGTTTGTTTATTTTAGAGATGGAGTCTTTCTCTATCACCCAGGCTTGAGTGCTGTGGCATGATGATAGCTCATTGCAGTTTTAAACTCTTTTTTTTTTTT
>NW_003852508.1:1794441-1797144 GCF_000181295.1 Otolemur garnettii | reverse complement strand
GAACCCTCTAGCTCTGGTATATGTGGCTGCTGCCCTAGCTGCTGAGCTACAGGCGCCGAGCCAGGATGCTACCTTGTTAACTGAAGAGAGCCTTACATCTGGCATTGATCAATGGGGAAACTGAAAAACAGAAGTAGATAGGGGAAATGAATGTCATTCTTCACGTGCAAAGCAGAGAAGGATATTTTATTAAATTGGGAAATTCTGTATACTAAATTTTTGTTCTTAGAGGTGTGAGCCGCCAAGCCTGGCCACCCTTTGTACTTTTTTAAAAAATGTAATAAATTGCTAGTTTTCTTATTCGACTTTTCATTATTTTGCTTGTTAGTTTTGTTTGTTTGTTTTTGTTTTTGACCGGGGCCAGATTTGAACCCTCAATCTCCAATATATGGGGCCAGCACCCTACTCCTTTGAGCCACAGAGTTTTAAGCTGTTGCCCTCTGTAGAGTGCTGTGGTATCCATGACATCACAGCTCACAGCAAATTCCAGCTTTTGGGCTTAAGTGATACTCTTGCCTCAGCCTCCAGAGTAGCTGGGATTATAGGTGCTTGCCACAATGCCCAGCTATTTTTTTGTTGCAGTTTGGCT
Organism: Otolemur garnettii; assembly: GCF_000181295.1. Lineage (NCBI taxonomy): Eukaryota > Metazoa > Chordata > Mammalia > Primates > Galagidae > Otolemur > Otolemur garnettii. The sequence continues at coordinate 1,796,555 of NW_003852508.1, read as the reverse complement.
GGGGCCGGGTTCAAACCCTCAACCCTCCACATATAGGGCTGGTGCCTACTCACTGAGCCACAGGCATCCCCCCTGCTTCTTAGTTTTTAATGGTATCTTTTGTCTCCTATTTAGAGGGTATCCCAAAAGTTGCCCCTAAAGCTGCCCTACATAAGGAAAATGGGAAATAGTAGCAAAGTGTACCTTCATTACAAAATTTTAAGAGGTAGAGGGTGGTGCCTGTGACTCAGTGAATAGGGCCTCATATACTGAGGGTGGCGGGTTCAACCTGGCCCCAGCCAAAACTGCAACAAAAAAAATAGTTGGGTGTTGTGGTGGGTGCCTGTAGTCCCAGCTACTCAGGAGGCTGAGGCAAGAGAATTACCTAAGCCCAAGAGATAGAGGTTGCTGTGCGCTGTGATGCCATAGCATTCTATCAGCGATGATAAAGTGAGACTCTATCTCAAAAAAAGAAAAAAAAAATTTAAGAGGTAGCCGAGACAGAAGATATTTTGTAAAATTTTTTAATGAATATTTTATAAATGTACATTTAGCTACAATTTTTCCCTTTTTCTTATGTCTTATGTACTTCTTGGGTAAACTTTGGGACACTATTTTTTATTTTTTTCTGACAGAGTCTCAAGCTGTTGCTATTGGTAGAGTGCTTTGGCATCACAGCTCATAGCAGCCTCACCTCCCAGGTAGCTGGGACTATAGGTACCCACCACAATGCCCAGCTGCTTTTTGTTGTTGTTGTTGTTGTTACATGTGGCTGGCACTCTAGCCGCTGAGCTACAGGCGCCGAGCTGGGATACTCTGTATTTTGTGTTCAGTAGTCATTGCGCTTTTTCCTGCTTTCCTCTCTTCCTCTCCCATCTTCTTTCTTTTTTTAGGTTGTATTATTTCTTCCTTGTTAAAACATTTGTATGTTCTTTTATTCTCTTCCCTATGTTGTTTCTGTTTTAGATCTACAATTTAATATATAAGATATTCGTCATTAGTCATTTGCTGAAGTTTTCTTAATCATTTCTTAATTGATTGAAGCTCATTCTCAGGAGAGCTTAAGCATTTGGGTGCCAGGCGGCACCTGTGGCTCAGTGGACAGGGCACTGGCCCCATATACCGAGGGTGGCAGGTTCAAACCTAGCCCGAGCCAAACTGCAACAAAAAAATAGCTGGGCGGGTGCCTGTAGTCCCAGCTACTCGGGAGGCTAAGGCAAGAGAATCGCCTAAGCCCAGGAGTTGGATGTTGCTGTAAGCTGTCTGATAACACCACAGCACTCTACCTAGGGCAATAAAGTAAAACTGTCTCTGCAAAAAAAAAAAAAAATTGAGTGCCTTCATGTTTAAAACTTATTTTGTAACCTCAATCCTTGAAGGACAACTTGATTGGCTCCTTGGTTTACCATCTTATTGGCTTGAGATTCTTGAAAATACTTTCCCATTTTTGCCTTGATTTTTTTTTTTTTTTAATGTGTTTTGGAGAACTTAAAGATGGTAGTAGTAGTTTATTTGGCAGTATATCAGGGGAGTACTCTTCTATGTAACTGTTCTCCTAACACATCATTTTTTTTTTTTTTCTGAGACAGAGTTTCAAACTTTGTTACCCTGGGTAGAGGGCCCTGGTGTCATAGCTCACAGCAGGCTCAAACTCTTGGGCTCAAGCAATTCTCTTTGCCTTAGCCTCTCAAGTAGCTGGGACTACAGGTGACCAACACAATGCCCAGCTATGTTTTAGAGATGGGGGTCTCACTCTTGCTCAGGCTGGTCTCCAATGCATGAGTTCAGGCAATACACTCATCTCTGCCTCCCAGAGTACTAGGATTATAGGCGTGAGTCACCTGCCTGGCTGATATATCATTCTTTTTTTTTTTTTTTTTTTTTTTGAGACAGAGCCTCAAGCTCTCCTCCTGGGTAGAGTGCTATGGCATCTCAGCTCACAGCAACCTCCAAGTCCTGGGCTCACACAAGTCTCCTGCCTCTGCCTCCCAAGTAGCTGGGACCACAGGTGTGCGCCACAATGCCCGGCAGTTTTTTGGTTGCAGCCATCATTGTTGTTTGGCAGGCCCAGGCTGGATTCAAACCCGCCACCTTAGGTGTATGTGGCTGGGGCTTCACCCACTTGAGCCACAGGC
>NW_003852508.1:1789653-1793588 GCF_000181295.1 Otolemur garnettii | reverse complement strand
CCCAGGAGTTGGAGGTTGCTGTGAGCTGTGATGCCATGGCACTCTACCCCGGGGGATAGCTTGAGGCTCTGTCTCAAAAAAAAAAAAAAAAAAAAAAAGAGTTGGAAAGTCTATGGTTTGTGTAAAGCTCTTCAAGCCAAGGAGAGGGATGAGCAAGAGTTGATGTGTGGAAAACATTCTAGGACAAAGAGCAGTGAGGAAGAATTTATGAAAGTACATGGCCGACATAGGATTTGCCTAGTGTCATGGTCAGTCTGAAAATAATAAAAGGATACGATGAGCTAACGTAGACAGTCAAATAGGGTTTTTTTTCTTTTTTTGAGTCAGAGTCTTACTATGTTGCCCTCAGTGGAGTGCCATGGCGTCACATAACCTCCAACTCTTGGGCTTAAGTGATTCTCTTGCCTGAGCCTCCCAAGTAGCTGGGAGTACAGGCACCTGCCACAGCACCTGGCTATTTTTGCACTTGTCATTGTTGTCTAGCTGGCTCTGGCTGGTTTCAAACCCGCCAGCCTCGGCTTATGTGGCTGGGGCGTAACCACTGTGCTATGGGCGCTGAGCCCCAAGATAGGGTTTTGTGGGGTTTTTTGCAGTTTTTGTCCAGGGCTGGGTTTGAACCTGCCACCCCTGGTATATGGGGCCGGCACCCTACTCCTTGAGCCATAGGCACTACCCCCCAAATAGAGTTTTAAGTTCTTCATTTTAGAGTGTTGAGTATGAAGAGTTCTGACTTAATTGAGCCCAATTGTAGGTGAACTGAGGATTCTTTTCCTACAGGTATGTGCACTTCCTATTTGTTCAATTCAATTAATAAAGAACCATTAGATTTGTACTGTTCATTATGGTAGACACTCACCACATGTGGAAATTTAATTTAATTTAAAGTAAATAAAGGCTTGGTGCCTGTGGCTCAAGTGGCTACGGCACCATCCACATACACCTAAGGCGGCAGGTTCAAATCCAGCCTGGGCCCGCCAAACAGCAGTGATGGTTGCAACCAAAAAATAGCCAGGCGTTGTGGTGGGTGCCTGTGGTCCCAGCTACTTGGGAGGCTGAGGCAGGAGACTCACTTGAGCCCAGGAGTTGGAGGTTGCTGTGAGCTGTGATGACACAGCACTCTACCCAGGGGGAAAGCTTAAGGCTCTGTCTCAAAAAAAAAAAAGTAAATAAAATGTATTTCTTTAGTTACACTTGCCACATTTGAAGGGCCTTGTGCCATTTCATGTGCACAAGGGGTGTGATCACATTGTGGGCTCAGTAGCCTCCTGCGAGTGAAGAGTGTAGGTAGAGAACATTTCCATCATTGCAGACAGATTTTATCACATAGCATGACTCTAGATGTTGATCTGAAGAGCTGTAGCTGATTAATTTTATTTATTTATTTTTATTTTTTAATTTTTTTTGAGACAGAGCCTCAAGCTGTCCCCCTGGGTAGAGTGCTGTGGTATTGCAGCTCACAGCAACCTCCAACGCCTGGGCTCAAGTGAGTCTCCTGCCTCCACCTCCCAAGTAGCTGGGACCGCAGGTGCCCACCACAGCGCCTGGCTATTTTTTGTTAGCAGCCATCGTTGTTGCTTGGCGGGGCCGGGCTGGATTCAAACCCGCCACCTTAGGTGTATATGGCTGGCGCCTTAGCCACTTGAGCCACAGGCGCTGAGCCAGCTGATTAATTTTAAAAATGAAAACATTTGTTTGAGTTGTAGTTTTATGATATAAAAGAAAATGTAAATTAATAAACAATCATTTGGTCCTACTAAGATATCTTTGCATTAGGTGATAATACTATGTAGGAATGATTCTTTTCTAACTTGTTCTCTCCTTTTGGATTTTTATGTTTTATTTCCTGGCAGGTCAGGGTACTTTCCAACTGAGAGTTGAGTATCAGCCATAATCCAGGGGCATATTAAACCTGAACTTGCTATTTGACTTTTTTAATTAGTGATTTTGATATTAAATCTGTTTTTATACCTCTATCTATACTGAGGGGCTTTGAATCTCAATGACCCACAGGTTTAAAATGAAGTTAGAAGACCATTATAGACTAGATGGCCTTTCTACATTATTGATTATTCTAAGATCCTTGGTGTTGCTTTTCACTTGAACAAGGCATCAGAAAGAAAGGAAACAGTGCTCCACAAAGATGAGAAATTAAAATTACAGAATCAGTAAAAGTGATTAAGACTGATTTATTTTATATATATTTCTTTTCAAGGACTACAACTCCAGGAGAAACAAAACTTCTGGCCTCTGAAATCTATGACATTCTTCAGTCCTCCAATATGGCAGATGGTGATAGTTTCAGTGACATGAATTCACGTCGAAGAAAAGCTCAGTTTTTCCTAGGAACTACAAACAAACGTGCCAAAACAGTGGTTTTGCATATAGATGGTCTTGATGATACGGTAAGACTTTTCAATTTAAAATATTTATGCCCCTAATAATAGAACCTCACAATATTTGAAGTAAAACCTAAAAGAAATGCCCAGAGAAATAGACAAATCCACAATTAGATCTAGAGATTTCAACACAACTCTCTCAATTAATAGTACAAGTATACAGAAAATTAGTAAGGACATAGAAGACTTGAATAATGCTGTCGACCAATTTAACTGAATTGGTCTTCACAGAGCACCCTACACAACAGTAGGATATTCTTTTCATGTGCACAAGGGGTGCATTGTGGGCCACACAACGAGTCTTAATAAATGTAAAAAGGTGTAAACTATCCAGATTATCTTTTTTTAGCACAATAAAATCAGAAATAAATAGCGAAGATATATGGAAAATCTTCTCCAAATTTGATAAAGTAACATATTTCTAAAATAATCCATGAATCTAGGACTAAGTCAAAAGAAACATTATTCTAAGGCAATCAGGAATAAAAGAAAAAAGAGGAATTTGAAAGCATTTTGAACTGAATAAAAGAGAAAGTATAATAGAATTTGTGGGAAGCAGAAATTCATTAATACCAGATGCCTAAATGTTTATGTACAAAAGAGGAAACATCAAATCAGTGACTTAGGAAACTATAAAAAGAAGAGCGAAACCAAAACAAACAGAAGAGAGGAAACAAACAAAAAAAAGCAAAAATCAGTGAAATGAAAAATAGTAGAGAAAAACCAATGAAATCAAAAGCTAGCTGGGCATGGTGGCTCACACCTATAATCTTAGCACTTTAGGAGAGTGAGGTGGGTGGATAGTTTGAGCTTATGAGTCTGAGACCAGCCTGAGAAAGACCCATCTCTAAAAAATAGGCTGGCATTATGGAGGGCACCTGTAGTCCCAGCTACTTGGGAGGCTGAGGCAAGAGGATTGCTTGAGCCCAAGAGTTGGAGGTTGCTGTGACCTATGATGCCATGGCTCTTATCCAGAGTGACAAAGTGAGACTCTGTCTCCAAAAAAAAAAAAAGAAAGAAAAAAGCTAACATGACATGATCAGTAAAATTGATAAACCTCTAGCCAAACTGATCAGGAGTAAATGAGAGAATTCACAAATTTTCATTACTAGAAATGAGAGATTGAATGCTACTACAGATTCTATGTCTAAAACGCAGGAGGATCACTTAAGGCTAGGAGTTCTGTGGGGTTTGATTATGCCACTGTGCTATACAGCCTGGGCATCAGAAGAAGACCCAGTTTCCTTTAAAAAAATAAAATAATAGTAAGGGAGTATTTTAAGTAATTTTATGCCAATAAATTTGATAATATAGATGAAACTGGAAAAATTCTTGAAAGACACAAATTACTAAAACTCATTAAAGAAGAAATTGAGGCTCGGCACCTGTGGCTCAAGCGGCTAAGGCACCAGCCACATACACCTAAGGTGGTGGGTTAGTATCCCCAGCCCGGGCCTGCCAAACAACAATGATGGCTGCAACCAAAAAATGGCCAGGCGTTGTGGCGGGCGCCTGTAGTCCCAGCTACTTGGGAGGCTG
>NW_003852508.1:1787854-1789347 GCF_000181295.1 Otolemur garnettii | reverse complement strand
AAAAAAAAAAACCTTCCTGAAAGGAAGACTTCAGGCCGGCCCAGATGTTCTATATCTGGAAGTCATTGTTTTTTTAAATTTTATTTTGTTTGTCTTTTTACTTGTTTTAATCCTGGAGAGTAAATCCTAGTCCCTGTTCTTCCATCTGGACTAGAATTGGAAGTTTCTCTGAAGTTATCTTAAGCAGGGATAAGTAACATAACTTTAAATATTTAAAGGTAGCCACTGGTGGCTTTCCGTTTCTTTTTGTTTGTTTTGTTTTGTTTTATGAGAAAAGATCTTATCTATTGCCCAAGGCTAAAGTGCAGTGGTGTCAGTACAATCTCACACTTCCCAACACAAGTAATCCTCCTGCTTCAGCCTTCTGAGTAGCTGGGACTATAAGCATTCTCCACTATGCCCAGCTGATTTTTTAAATTTTGTATAAAGACAGGGTCTTGCTGGGATTATAGGCCTGAGCCACTATACACAGCCAACCACTTCTCTCTTTAGCTATGTCAGGTGGGTTACATTAGATTATCTGTAGTTTTTATTTAGTTGTGGTTTTCAGGCCTGTAGGCCTCAGGATTCCGAGTTCCCTAAGTAAGTGTGAAGAGAACCCTTACATATGCATATTATCTGTGACAGAGCCAAATAAGTTAATTATCTTACTGAAACTGGAGCCACAGGTCTTGAAAAGTTTCTAGAAAGTAAGCTGTAATAAGTATAAACTGAATGGAAGATATTAAGATATATAAATAATACCTGTTTGATTTTTATGAATCAGAATAATACCATTCCTTTTTAAAGTTTGCACAGACCAAATAACACCCAATAAAGCACACGAAAAATATAGGCCAAAATATCTTAAGAATGTGATTGCCAGAATCTAAAATAAAATATAGGAGAACCTCTGTAAGTTGACCACTCCAGAGACTGGAAAAAACTGAATCTATGGAGATGTTCAACATAAGGAACTAGGCCTACTGTACTGATAGGTGTGTGTGGTACATGTCCTGTCTATGAATATTAGGTCAACCTAAGGAGGTGGTCAGCCATGGAAGTTCTACTGTGTTAGTGTGTTAACTCTAGTGCATTTTTTGGTAACATAGTGTGGCATTAGCGACAGGTTTATTCCATCGACTCTCTAATTTGATTCTGACAATCAGTATGGAAAGTGGTAGATCATTATCTTCTTTTTTTTAGAATGATTAAATAACTTACCTAAAGTCATATAGTTGTAGGAAATGGAGACAGGATTTCAATCTAAGTACTGTGATCACTCCAGAATTGGACTTTTAACCACAATATTTTACTTCCTAGAAGCAATCTAGTTTTATGCTAAGAATATAAAAATGAGTTAATATATGTATAATAAAGTATTTTAGCATATCAGTAAGTCCGTAATTTGAGAATTTGTTATTAATATTATAAACACAGAACACCTAGGTGAATCATCTGAAGTTTCTTAAGGTTAATGTGATTTTTTTTTTTTTTTTTTTTTTTTTTTTTTT
>NW_003852508.1:1778386-1786590 GCF_000181295.1 Otolemur garnettii | reverse complement strand
CCGGGCTGGGGATTCGAACCCGCCACCTTAGGTGTACGTGGCTGGTGCCTTAGCCGGTTGAGCTATAGGCGCTGAGCCTTTCTTTTTTTTTTTCTTGAGACAGAGTCTCATTATGTCACCCTTGGTAGAGTGCTGTGGCATCACAGCTCTCAGCAACCTCCAACTCTTGGGCTTAAGTGATTCTCTTGCCTCAGCCTCCCAAGTAGCTGGGACTACAGGTGCCCACCATAATGCCCACCTACCTATGATTCTTATATTTGGATGCTTCATATAATCCTGTATTTCTCAGAAATTTTGTTCATTTCTCTTCATTTTTTTTCTTAAATTTTGACTGGGTTAATTTGAAAGCCTTTTGATTATCAAGCTCTGAAATTCTTTTTTTTTTTGAGACAGAGTCTTACTATGTCACCTTTGGTACAATGCTGTGGTATCACAGCTCACAGCAACCTCAAACTCTAGGGCTTAAATGACCTCTTGCCTCAGCCCCCCAAGTACCTGGGACTATAGGTGCCAGCCACAGTGCCCGGCTATTTTATGTGGTAGTTGTCGTTGTTTAGCTGTCTTAGGCTGGGTTCAAACCTGCCACCCTCAGTGTATGTGGCTGGCACTGTAACCCTGTGCTACGGGCTCTGAGCCCAAGCTCTCAAATTCTGTATTCTGCTTTATTTAGTCTATTAAAACTTTCTCACTGTCTTTTGACATTCCCTAAATGACTCCTTCATTTACAGAATTTCCTTTTTTTTTTAATTATTTCTCTCTCTGAAGTTTTCATTCATGTACTGAATTATTTTTTTAGTTTTTTTTTGTGTTTTGTTTTTTATCTTTCTTATCTATCCAATTAACCTACCTGTGATCCATATTTTGAATTCCATATCTGATATTTCAAAAATTTTCTTTTGGTCAGGTTGGAGTCCACTACTGGAGAATTTGTGTAATCTTTTGAGGGTGTTGAGGAACCTGTTTTTTCATGTTTCCAGAGTTTTTACACTGTTTTTTCCTCCTCTTGGAACCTCTTTATTGAGCTCAAAACAAAGAGCTTTGGATTCCCCCATCCTCCTCTGCTGGGACCTCTGTGCACAGTGTAGAGTGGGAGAGGCCTCCACCCTGGTGTTGCTGGCATTTTGGTTCATTTGGATCTCACACCCCTGCAAGAGTGTTTAGGTGCTCGTGGTTGCATGCTAGGTTAGGAAACTCCCAGTTCTCAGGCCCCTAGGTGGTGCTTGAATCCTGGTGCTGGCAAAATTGTTTTCAAGGCTCCCTGAGTACAGGTGGTGGCTGTGATAGTGAAGGGGGTAGGGTTATCTCTGGGTCTAGAAGAATGGTCTGGCAAGAGAAGAGCAGATGCACTGTGAGCCTCTGGACAGGGTGACAGGGCGACAGGGCGGAGGGCCCCTCTTGACAAGATTAGCAGAAGCAGGTGGTTGTGGGATGCACAGTCACAACTCCCTTTCTTTGTCCTTTGAGGCCATAAAAGCACCCAGATTCCTGGTCCCCACCAGACCCAGCTGCAGCAGGGGCTGTGGGGGCAGCTTGGCCGGCTGTGCACAGGCTGCCAGATGATCTGTGGGCTGTGGCTGAGAGGCCCTGGCAGTGGAGGTTTGGTGGTGCCAGGGACTTGCTTTCAGGGATAGGAAGTTCCTCCCAGAAGGGTCAGGGAACTTGGGGAGAGGACTGCTAGCCTTACCATCCCTCAGGGGAGGTGGCATCTTTAGTCTTTGGGGAACTCCGTAATGCTTACTCTGTGTGTGTGCGTGTGTGTGCGCGCGCATTACAAGCCTGTGGTAACCTGGACATGATAGATACTCAGTCAGAGGTGGGGCAGCCACTGCCACATGTCCAGACTTAACTGTTCCCTCTGGAACCCAGTCCTGAGAGGAAGTAGCCATGGGTGCCTAGGCAGCAGTGATGGCCTAGGGGAGAAGGGAGAGAGAGCCCGAAATGGTAAGGAGCTAGTGCCCTAGAGCCCTTTGTCCTAAGGGGCCTGCATGTGTGCTGCTCTCTCCACAGAGCTGAAGGAAGCCCACCCTAGATGCCGTGGCTTCAGGAGACCCACTTCTCTGGGAACCCACTGCTTTCCTAGGGCCACTGTGGTCTGAGTAGGTGCTGGGGAGTGTTAGCTGTGGATCTAGCAATGTAGAGACCCAGGGACTGAGATTCCAGGGTCAGGATGTCGGTGGAAACATAACCTGTCTGTGCAGGGAAGGAAATGAGCTGCCCATTCTGTGCAGGACCAGGACATGGTGAGTGGAGTCCCATTGGGGGCTGTAGCTCCCTGCTAGCCTGGAACTGGTTGTCCCACAGCTCATCTGCACATCTGCACCAAAAGCTCAAGCTTGGGGGCAACAGATAAGGCTACGTCTAAAGCACAGGGTGGGTGGAGGAGGGGAGGTCCCTGTTTTCATGTCTCTTCCTGGGCTGCCCCACTTTAAATGAACGAAATGACACGTTGGATGCGTGGCCAAGGGGGGCTCCTTTGGGCAGACAGCATGGAGAAGATGCTGGGGGAGTGCCATGCACTTGGCAGTCTCACTGCAGCTGTAGCAGGATGGTGGGAATTGTCCTAGGTGTGTGTAGGAGAGCTTGGACTCTCTTGTCCCTCTTCAGTTGGACGGGGCTGTGTCAGCCCAGATTCAGCCTGAGAGTGGGGTGCTGCCTAGCTTCAGACTCCCAAAATGACCAGAAAAGGGCCCTGAGCTTCTCAGGCAGACTGCACTGGTGGGATACCGAGGGGAGTGCACTTTCAGGCCCACAGCTATGTGCTGCAAGATGGTAGTCCCCACTCCAGAAACATGCTGGAAAGCCCAGTTTCACTGACGCGCCCCTGGCAGGTGGGGGCAGCAGCCAGGTCAATCCCAAACTCAGACAGAGGGCACGGCCACACCTTGTGCCTTGCTCACTGAATGGCATGTGGGACCTATGACCAGAAAGGCTGGGGCTCCACCCAGCAGCATGGGTGAGAATTTGGAAACTGCTGTCTCACAGGTGGCCCACAGCAGGGTGGTGGAGATGGAAGAGCCCAGGCATACCAACGTGTCTTCTCAGGGGCATGTTGGTGTGCCTGGGCTCTTCCATCTGTCCTTGAAGCTACATGGTGGCTGCAGGCACTCCTGCAGTTCAGAGGTATCAGGGCTCTCAGAATGGTATCTGGCTCAGGCTGCTCTAGGCTTGGGTACCTTTGGGGTCTCCAAGCAGTTCCTTAGGTATGCCTGAGACCTGGGCGGCAGAGATCTTAAAAGCTCGTCTTGACTGGTAGAGCCTAGGGACTTCTCTCTTACTATTTCACTACATCCAAGAACTTTCCCACCTTCTAGCCAGCCCCTGGTCAGGCAAGATGCTCTGAATCTTCTCTGTACCTGCTTTTAGTGCTTCTGGTCACTTTCTGGTGAGTTGGAGCATTCTCTCCTAGATAATCTGTTTGAAATGTTGCAGTCTACTTACTATTCTGGTTCCTTTCCGTGGAGGAGGCACATACTGCCAGTGTCCAGTTGGCCATCTTGATCCTTTCCAGGAACATTCAGAGATAGTGATTTGGTCTTTGGGCTGGAGGTAGAGTGAGCTGTGAAGAGAAAATGCAGCTAGTTTGTAATCCATTTCCACTTGAGATCTTGTGTTGGGATGGCTGACCACTTGATACCCAAGTGGATATGTCTGATAGACAAATGTAAAGGAAGTCACATGGGAGTTAGTAATAATAGTGATGGCTGAAGTGATGAGATTAGTCTGAGGACCAAAGCAGAAAATCACTTAGTTTTAGGCAGTGGACCTTGGAGGTAAGATGAGACAGAGCTGGAATAATTTGTTGAGTTAAGTGGAAGAGCAGGATAGTGTAGGTAGTGCATTGAAGCATTGATGAGCGTATGTTATATTGTGCTGTGAATAATATCAGAGGAAAATGAGAACCACAGAGAGGATATTCATAACCTGTGAGAATGCAGGGTAACAATTGAGAATATCACAAATGAAGGATGCAGTGGTATTTATAAATAACAAATGCTTTGAGGAATAGTGACTCAGGAACATTGAGTGCCCACTAATTCTAACTTTAGTCTAATAGAATTTATCCCGATAGATTTTTAAGCTGATTTTTCCTTTATAGGGCCAGAGAGCAAATATTTTTGGCTCCCAGTGGTCTCTTGCCATAAGTACTCACTTTGCTTTAGCATGGTGATATGTAAACAAGTGGATAGTGGATGTGTTGCATTCTAGTAAAACTTTATTTACAAAAACAACTAATGCACTATAGTTTGCCCATCCTCGAGCTAGAAGAACCTCTGCTTTTTGGCATTTTTTCCCCTGTATTATTTTGTTTTGCTTGATTTGTGATGTACATTAACATTGGCTAACTTCCAGATAAAAATTATTAACTCTACGTGTTAGTATTGAAGCTTCAGAAACCTTACTGGAATTATAAGTCTGCTGATCTGATCCTATAAAACTTAATAAACTTGACTAAGCACCCGCCAGTCCATGCCTTGAATTAAGAGGTGGTAGAACTGAAGTAGGTGCATTTGTTACTTTGTCTCCCTAAATATATTGATTAGCTCAATATGGTATTAATTAACTTTTGCATTGTTTTACGTATTTTGATAGCAATTTCCTTTTACTTTTTCAGTCTCGGAGAAATCTATGTGAAGAAGCTTTGTTAAAAATTAAAGGCGTTATTAGCTTTACTTTTCAAATGGCTGTTCAGAGATGTGTGGTGCGAATCCGTTCAGATTTGAAGGCAGAGGTTAGTATTTTAAATGACTGAATATTTGGGGGGTTATAGGTAAACAGGTCAAGTATTGAAAGTACTTGAACAAGGTTTGAAATTGTTCCTGTTTATCCTGGCGTAGGCTTTGGCATCAGCAATAGCATCGACCAAGGTTATGAAAGCGCAGCAAGTTGTGAAAAGTGAAAGTGGAGAAGAGGTAAGATTTACTTAGTTTTCTCATACCTAACTCTGACCCTTGATTGTTTCTTATGGCTAGCACAATGCCAATACTTCCAAAACAAGTGAGTTGCCAAATGTAAGAATGTGGTGTTTCTTGGTTAGTGGTTAACAGTTAACTGTTTTAGAAATATAGCAAGATCTTTTGTGGATTTCAGAGTTTGCTCTTTGGAATAAAATTATTCTTTCAGGGGAGATATCTTGTAGTTTTTATGTGGACATAAAGGATACATGTTTTCATTATGTTTATATTTAAATACAGTAGAACCTCGGTAAGTTGACCACCAAGGTACTATTAACAAACTGGTCAATGTATGGAGGTGGTCAACATAAGGAACTAGTCCTACTGTCCTGATATGTACATGTGGTGCATGTGCAGTCTATGAAAATTAGGTCAACTTAAGGAGGTGGTCAACTATGGAGGTTTTAACAAGTCTTCCTAACCTTAACAAGTCTTGCTAGTATAGAAAATAAAGAATTGACCATTTGGCAAGTGATTCAGGGTGAAAATTCTTGCCTATTGCTACTCTTCCCCCTAGTTTTATGTAGGAAAAATAAATCTGTATACCTTGAGCTTGTTTGGGTCCCCATAGAAGGGAGATTCCATGACCTGCAGTGGTCAGACACTTGGCTTCAGTCATCTTTACATTGACAGAGTTGTTCATTTGCTCCTAGGGGTTAACTTCAGAGTTCCCATTTATGCTCTACTTCTCTGTGCTTATACGGTGCTCAACAGTTGGGCCCACTGTCATATAAGAGGCAAATTTTACAGGGAATAGAGTCCCTGGGAATGAATATACAATTAGAAAGAGGAGTAAAGTTGACCTTTACGCCATATTATGTATCACATTAAGTTGATTTTGTAATAATGCTTAACTTGTTTTCTGTAACAGATGTTGGTCCCATTCCAAGATACTCCTGTGGAAGTAGAACAGAACACAGAGCTGCCTGACTACCTGCCTGAGGATGAGAGTCCCTCAAAAGAGCAGGACAAAGCAGTGTCCCGTGTGGGCTCACACCCAGAGGGTGGAGCTAGCTGGCTGAGCACAGCAGCAAACTTTTTATCCAGATCGTTCTACTGGTGACTTCAATTTGGGGCTCAAGGACTGTGTGAACCAACAAGGGGCCAGCTTTCCATTGTTGTGGTGAACTGTCAAGTGCAATTTGCAATAAGTTATCATGAAAAGTTTTTAGATTACATAATTGCGTATGCTGCATTTTACATCTTATTGGACATTTTACCCCCCACTGAGTGGTAAAAAGGACAGAGGCTACGGGTAGGATCGCTTTGTTTATGAAGGTATTTTGGTTTTGTTTTCCTTCGTTTAATTGCCTCACTTTTTAAACATGGGTCCACTGTAAAAACCAAACGTGTATGTGCAGCTTTACATTTTATTTTACATGAAGCACGTGATTAGGAAAACTTTTCTCCTCAAGCCTCAGGACCTATCTGAAGAGTTTTTTTGGTAGCTCAAATTGTGCATGAATTACTGAACATTTTTCTCTGCTTTTCTTCACGAAAGATGCAAGCTTTGTTACTCTTCACTGAAAGTTGAAAACATTTCTCATTACCCTTCTTTTGTGCCTTTTTTTATTTTGCCAACCATGTTTATCGAAAGGATATTACTAATGACATATTGCAAATTAAAATATATTCATTTGAACATACTAGTTCCCTAAAAATACAACTCTACAAAAACTTAGCAGTCTTGTTTGTTATAATTTTAGTAAGATTAACAGAAAATCATTTGAGAAGGATTTTGGAGAGTATTTGAATGTGCCCAAATGTGGTTCTAGTTCCCTACTGTCCACTTTGGTTTATATCAGCTCCGGAGAGTTGATTCCACCACGATGTTGCAAGCATCTGTCAATGGTCTCTAGGCCTTACTTTATGATCACACACTATCTTCTAGAAAAAAAATAATTGTAGTAAAAAACTGACAGACTTGAAAAAAGAAAAAAATTGAATGCCTGTAATGCCATAGTGCCACTTTGGGAGAGTCTAATTTTAAAACATGAATCGTTTGGCAGAAGCCTATTCAGTAGATGTTTCTTTGTGTTGTCTTTTATGAATTTATTATTAAAATGCTGCAGTCTCGTTGAATGAAAAAAGACCTACATGATTGCTTATAAAGAAATAAAGCCAGCCTTGGTCACTTAATCTTGTTTCTCATGTCCAACCAGAAAAAAAGAACTTCAGTGAAGGTAAGATTAAATAAATATATTTACATATATATATATTTTTGGTAGGTAATGTATGTAATGCTTTATTACATTTCTGAAATATTTGATAACTAAAATTTTCTTTTTAGAAATTCAGCTAACTCCAGATACATTTTAATGTTAATATGAGTAAAAACTAATAGGAAAAAACTGAAATTCCTTTGTCACCAACATGTAGAGCTGCTATTTTACTACTAGGAGAATGTGAAGTGAAAATTTGATCCTGAAGGTTTTCCTTGTATTTTTATCAACTCTTTTAGAGAAAATTCTAAGTGTCCACTGTCATTAGAAAAAAAGTGATTATAAATCTATCATCGTCAGTAAGTCTTGAGTTCACTAACATTGTGACCTTCTGGAGGGAGAGATATTGAGGATATTGAGGTGATATTCCAGGTGTTTGGTCTCAGGTTCAAGTGACACGCACAAACTGAAAATAGAAGCTTTCAGAGCTCGTATTGCTCTAAATGCATAATACTATACAACTTGCTGCCAGGACCAGAGTGTTGAAGAAAGAAAAAACCACCTCCTTTCCATAGCCATTAAAGCAAAGTTTACTGTTCTGTTCTAACAAGAGTGTATTTTAGTTTACTTTGCCACACATCTGCTTATTTAAAAAACTATGTCCCTTCAGCAGTAATGGTTCAGTACCAGTAGGTATTAGAGCTTGACGTTTGTGTGTCCTAGGTATCTTTTATTCCAGGTCATATAGAGAAGTTAAGTCAACTGTAATGGCACTTTTTGAAATATATTGTAAAATAATAAAGGTAACATAATTAAAATTGAATGGATATTACATCTTGTGGTATAAGTATTATTGATTACTCTTAAGCCTGCTTGTACACAGGTTACCTGGCACACTTTCCCAGTTCCCTGCATTGTGTTACCTGACTAATCCCAATGCATCCTCCATTCAGGTTTCAAGAAACATAGTCTCGGCTCGGCGCCTGTGGCTCAACCGGCTAAGGTGCCAGCCACGTACACCTGAGGTGGCGGGTTCGAATCCCCAGCCCGGACCCGCCAAACAACAATGACGGCTGCAACCAAAAAAAAA
>NW_003852508.1:1770966-1778231 GCF_000181295.1 Otolemur garnettii | reverse complement strand
AAAAAAAAAAAAAAGAAACATAGTCTCAGCTGGGTACCTGTGGCTCAAGTGGCTGAGGAGCCAGCCACATACACCTAAGGTGGTGGGTTCGAATCTAGCCCGGGCCCGCCAAACAACAATGACAGCGTTGTGGAGGGCGCCTGTGGTCCCAGCTACTTGGGAGGCTGAGGCAGGAGACTTGCTTGAGCCCAGGAGTGGGAGGTTGCTGTGAGCTGTGATGCTACAGCACTCTACTCAGTGGGACAGCTTGAGGCTCTGTCTAAAAAAAAAAAGAGAGAGACATAGTTTCACTTTGTCGCTCTCGGTAGAGTGCTGTGGGGTCACAACTCACAGCAACCTCCAGCTCTTGGGCTTAGGCATTTCTCTTGCCTTAGCCTCCTGAGTAGCTGGGACTACAGGTGCCCACCACAACACCTGGCTATTTTTTTGTTGCAGTTTGGCTGGAGCAGGGATTGAACCCTCCACCCTCGGTTTATGGGGCTAGCGCCCTACTCACTGAGCCACAGGTGCTGCCCCCTTCAGGTCTTTCTGACACCACAACTGCCTCTCCCCAGGATTAGACCAACTGCTCCTATACATGTATTCATTGTACATTTTATCACCTTATGTTGAAATTTTGTATTTACTAATCTCTTCCCTACTAAGCTCTTTGACAATAATGAGTCTTTTTAAAAAATTCTGTCTTTGGGCAGGATCTGTGGCTCAAAGGGGTAGGGTGGTGGGTTCAAACCCAGTCCCTGGCAAAAAAAAAGAGAAAAATTCTGTCTTTAATTGACACATAATAAATGTACATATATGTGGGCTACAGTGGAATGTGAAAGGGTCTTCTCGTTAACTTTGTAACTGTACCTGGCTATTAATAAATGTTCAAATGTTTTCGGGAGGGAGGGTGCAAATAGACAAAGATTTTAAAAAAACAAATAAATGAAGTGTATTAAGTTGGGCAAAAAGAATAATGTCAAGTTATATGTGTATATGGGCATGATTGTTTCTGATGGTTAATATTTAGCAAAAGACTTCGTTTTGTCATTTGGTATTTATTTTTCAAAGATGCAAAGGGAATAATACTTGTTCTTTTGAATGAATTTAGGATTAACTTATCCCAGTTCTTCTTTTTTTTTGTAATTTTTGGTTGGTGCTGGGTTTGAACTTGTTACAGGAGAAAATATATATATATGTGTGTGTGTGTGTTGTTTTTATTTCCTGCCTTATAATTTACTAGCTCTGTGATCCTAGGCAATAATTTAATCTTTAAACTTTTCTTTATTAGTAAAGTAGAAATAATTTCTGTGCTTCCTGGGATCATTATTAGGATCCAGTGAGGTGATGAGTGCTTTAAAAACTAAAACTACCACTGTATGATGGAATTACTATTGCTGAAAGTTTGATGTGACTTCTTATCCTTATTCTCAAGTGATACACTATTCTTTTCTAATCGTGCTTTATGTGACTCCTTATCTTTCCACGTATAATCAGAGAGGTATTTTGAGGCTTAGTCATCAGCTTCTTAAATTTTATGTACATTTTCTCCTTTGAAGAATTCCTCTATTTTTAGGATTTCAATTACCTTTTTGTAGATAACTGTACATCTCCACTATATTGTCACCTTTGACAGCTCTCTTGTCCTCTGCAGTACCTGTCAAATGTAGAATCTGAATTTTTATTTCTATTAGAACCAGGCTCGTGGTAGGCACACAGTAAATTAACAGAAACTAATTTTGTGCCAGGCACCGTGTGTGCCAATTGCTGTACAAACATTTGCCCATTTAATCCGTACCAACTATTTGGTAGGTACTCTTGTTATT
This sequence comes from Otolemur garnettii, assembly GCF_000181295.1. NCBI lineage: Eukaryota > Metazoa > Chordata > Mammalia > Primates > Galagidae > Otolemur > Otolemur garnettii. The sequence continues at coordinate 1,776,426 of NW_003852508.1, read as the reverse complement.
AAATCTCCATTTACAGAAGGGGAAGAATGAATCTGGTTAAGTCATCCAGTGCCAGGTCACAGAGTGAGTGGTAAAGCCAGGACTCAAACCCAGGCCCTTCAGCTCCTGAATCTCTACACGCTAACGAGGCAGCCTGCACTTTATGTCCCCCTACCATACCTTTCAAATCTACCACCACCATTCTAGCCTTTACCCTTTGATTTACACCAGGTCAGGTGATTCAACTTGAATACCTATTAGCAATCAAAAACTCAATGACGGATGGGCAGTGCCTGTATCTCAAAAGAGTAGGGTATTGGCCCCATATACCAGAGGTGGCGGGTTCAAACCCAGCCATGGCCAAAAACTGCAAAAAAAAAAAAACACCCCAAACTCAATGGCAGGAGACTAAGAGGTTAGGTATATGAAAGCAATAAGCCTGGGCAGGCAACAATGTAGAAACGCATGGAAAGCCCTGCCTGTCTGAGAGGAAACCACATTTTCTCACATGGATTGTTGTTGGCTTTGGGGAATGCAGACTTGGGGACTTTGTGACTCTTCCAGACATTGAAAACACTACTTGAGCTGCACAAAGCATGTCTGTCAAAAAGAAATTGGCTACTCTTATTTTTATATTAGAATGCCCCCTTTCTAATTTGTCAGTTTAATCTTAATCATTTAATTATTAGGATTAAATCATTTTCTTTAATCATTTTCTGCTCTAATACTGAAGGATTCAAGTTTGGACTGCTTTGTCTAGCATCAAAAATGCCCTGAAATGGTGGACACAGTGGCTCATGCCTGTAATCTCAGTGCTTTGGGAGTCCAACCCAGGAGTTTGAGAGCAGCCTGGGCAACACAGCAAGATCTTGCCTCTTAAAAAAAAATTTTTTTTTTTAAGTTATCTATTTTATTTATTCATTTTTATTTTTATTTTTTTTAAGTCAGAGTCTCAAGCTGTCACCCCTGGTAGTGCTATGGCATCATAGCTCACAGCAACCTCCAACTTCTGGGCTTAAGTGATTCTCTCTTGCCTCAGCCTCCCAAGTAGCTGGGACTACAGACACCCGCCACAATGCCTGGCTGTTTTTTGGTTGTAGTTGTCATTGTTGGTTGGCAGGTCTGGGCTGGATTCAAACCCGCCTTAGCCACTTGAGCTATAGGTGCCAAGCCTTTTGTTTATTATTTTGAGGAAATGAGGTAGGTCTTGCTCTGTTGCCAGGTTGGAATATAGTGGTGCAACCCTAGCTTACTGTAACCTCAGACTCCTGAGCTCAACTGATCCTCTTGCTTCAGCCTCCCAAGTAGCAGGGACTATAGGGATGTGCCACCGTGCTCAGCTAATTTTCAGGTTTTTTGTAGAAGTAAAGTCTCACTATGTTGCCCAGGATGTTATATCTTTCTGCCCCGGCCTCTCTAAGTGCTTGGATTATAGACACCATGGGATTACAGATGTGAGCCACCATGCCAGGCCTTCTACCAAAAAGTAGTTGCAGTTTTTGGCTGGGGCTGGGTTTGAACCCACCACCTCTGACACCCTACTCCTTTGAGCCACAGGCACCGTCCCTACATAGTATATTTCTTATCTTTTACTTGTGTTATCTCTTTCGGTCATCAATCACAGTGGTCCAATGAGCTGGGCCCTCCCTCTTTCCCTCCCTCCCTCCCTCCCTCCCTTCTTTCCTCTTTTCCTCCCTCCCTCCCTTCCTTCCTCCTCCTTTCTTCCCTCCCTCCCTTCCTCTCACAATGCCCGGCTATTTTTTTGTTGTTGTTCTTGTTTAGCAGGCCCAGGCTGGGTTCAAACCTGCCAGCCCTGTGTATGTGGCTGGCGCCCCAACCACTGAGCTATGGGCACTGAGCCCAGCTGGGCTTTTTCTTAGTTATTTTGCAGAGGAAACTGAAACTTAGAAATAAAGTAACTAAATTTAAAAACAACTAATAAGTGGCAGAGCTGAGATGTTTTTTAGTGACCTTTATAAAGTGACCTTTATTGCCCAAATGACATATTTTCTACTTTTCTGCTCATAAACCTTTAGAGACCTATTGTGTCAAATCTAAGTTCTTATGTTTTCGGAATTCTACATAACCTGCCTTATGCTCCTACTAATTACCCTGATGCTCTTTTTTTTTAACGGTAATCTTTAGATTTCAGTAGATGCTTTGTGCACTTGGGAGTTCATCTAGAATGCATCTTTTTCTCCTCAACTCACCAAATTTTATCTGTTCAAGAACTGGCTATGCCATGAAACCATCTCTGTCCATTTTGGCCCTTTGTGACCTATTTTCACAGTCCTTTAAACTTTTTCAGTACTTAAACAATCTGCTGTATATTTAACTGTGAGTTGAATCATTTGTCTCTTTATTCGGATTCATTTTGTGGATCCTGTCTGTAGAAACCATTTTCAAAGCCTATGCTTCATCTTTTGCTCTGTCCCCTTCCTTTTTAAGCCCAAATTGAAACCTAACCTCAAGCTTCCTCATTACTATGGCTTCAGGACCAGCCTGTTTTCTGAGATTCTTCCCAACTCTTAACGGCTCCGAAGTCCTTTTCTAACATGTTACTTTCTGGTGAGGAATTTAATCTGCAGTGTAAATTGTGGAAGTGTTCTTTTTCTCATGTTTAAATAATTCAGGTGGGAAGATAGTACTTTAGGGCACATAAATACTCAGTGTGGAGTCTGTGGCAAATAGAAATATTCTAGATACCCAGAAGGAGTAGAATTGGACAATGGAAAGTGCTCTTTCCCGAGAAAAGTATGTGATTGGTGGAAAAAAAGAAATTTTAAAATAAAATAATGAATTCGAAAACTGGTAGGTAAGAAAGTGGCATAGTGTGGATTCCAAATGATAGAGAATAAAAGAAGATGGAGAAAGGTGAACTACATGGAAAGTCAGCAGTACTGACCTTATCAGTGAGTGAAAACAGGATGAGAGCAAAAGGCAGCAGCCAGGGAGAGAGTTCAGCCAGAAGCTGGGACTCTGTTTTAGGAGAGAAGCGTCAAGGAATTATGAATCGTTACTTCTCGATGCAGAAACTCGGAGAATTAGTACACTGCTTTAAGAAAATTTGTGTGTAAAAATATTTATAAATAACCTTTTTGTCCATATGGGTATTTACACGTTTAGTTTTGTTTTTATATTTGTACCAAGTTTCTCTAGGCAATATAAGGTCAAAAAATGTACATGACACCAGAACTAATGCAAGACAAATCTAGTGGGAACAAAACCAAGAATTTCTGGGCCGACTGAAATGAGGATACCAGTTTAAATTACTTAAATTTAGTAGAAAACTAGCTGAAGGGTAGGAAACAGTGTATAAAGACCCTTCTGGGTGAAGGTATTTAATAGTACTTGATACAAGGACCATTCGTCTTTTAACTTTGTGGAATTAATAGGTAGTAAAACTCTTAGACATGACAATCTATGGGAATCTTTTCTCATCCTTTGATTCGATAGTAATCAACAAGTGTGGATAGCTGTAAGGTAATGAGTTAAACAAAAATGTAGTCTCAGTTAAGATTCTGGTCTTTGACCTGTCACAATTTAGGATGGGAAGGCAAATCAACATTTCTCCCTCATTATATGATTTCCTAGTTTTATAACAAAAAATGTGCAAAGCAGATTTTTTATCACCTCCAGATAATATATATATTAAAAAAACAAAATGATGGTACTTCCTTATTCTGTGTGAGATAGTCCTGGTCTGGGAAACTCCAGGAAGATGCACTGACGGTAAAATGCCAGCTGTTACCGACCTGTGCTGAAGGGAGTCATGGGCTGCTATATAAATACAGAGTTGTTGTTGTTGTTGTTTTTAATATAGTACTTAAAAGGTATTTTTAAGTTGTTAAACTCAGTTACCAAGTATTTGTCCCATTCATGGTGCTAAATGGTGGACTTACAGACATGATTTTTCAAGGGCTTCAAAGTCTTATGAGAAGGAACGTCATTGAACAGATAATTACACATGTAATAAATATACCAGGAAGTTCCACAGAAGGTTTGGGAGACCTAATGTTTGTGGGGTTGGGATGTTGGAGAGTCAGGGTTGGTTTCCTGGAAAAATTAAAGTTTAAGCTGGAATTTGAAGGATGAGCAGGAATTAGTTTGACTAAGTGGGGCAGGGAGAGCATTCCAGGCAAAGGACCAGCATTGTGAAGGCTTATGGTAAAAACAAGCCTGAATGAATGGTGGTGGAGGCCGATTAAACAAGACTCTGTAGGCCTTTTGACTTTGTCTGTGAATATTATACTATTTCCTAATGTAAGAAGTTCAGCTACCATTAAGTATTTAGGTATTAACAAAGTAAGTACAATCTGTTATGTGCTTTTATCTGCTAAGTGCTTTGTCTAGCAACCTTGAGGTCTGGGGTGGGTGGGGGCTTCACATAATGGAAAACCTGAAGCATGAGTTGGTAACTTGCCTAAGGTGAGACTACTCAGGATACAGTGTGGAGAGTGGATCTGGGGCTACCGAGTTACACAGATCTCACCCCAGGTGCAGTACCAGAGCAATACTAGATTGGACTTAGGCAAGTAGCAGCAGTTGATGTAGAGAGAGGTGACATGTTCAGGAGGCTTTTTTAAAGGCAATGTCACAGAAGAATGAGGCGATTTGTCTTGAGAAGAGCTTCTCAGGGTTCTCAGGAGGTGCACAGATGGTCTTGTTGCACACTGAGCCAGGAGACACTGGAATAGGATTGTGACAAGGGTGATAATAGGGATCCAGGGACATGAGTTTTATGATAGAGAAACTCAAAATTTAATGGTGGCATGGATCCAGGAGAGAGAGAAGAAACAGAAAAGAAAACGTTTTATGTAGAATGAGGTTCAGAACTAAATGGATTCCAGGGTAGGGGTGGAGAGTCTGGACAGGTGATAGAAGACTTTCTGGATTGACCAATGATGAAATTTCTCACATTCTTAAATTCGTTATTGAATTTCTTATGTTGCTATCTTTAAACTCCTAGTGAATTAAGAAGGAAAGTTGAATTGGTTTTATCTTAAAGCTATTTAAAATTAACCACAGTCAGAACGTACTCAGTCTGTTTGTTTTGTTGAGACAGAGCCTCACTTGGTCACCCTTGGTAGAATGCTGTGGCATCTTAGCTCACAGCAACCTCAAACTCTTGGGTTCAAGCAATCCTCTTGCCTCAGACTCCCAAGTAGCTGGGATTACAGGCGACTACCACAGTGCCCAGCATTTTTTTTTAGAGACAAGGTCTTGCTCTTGCTCAAGCTGGTCTCAAACCCATGAGTTCAGGCCATCCACCCGCCTCAGTTTCCCAAGTGCTGGGATGAGCCATGATGCCCAGCCTTAGTCTTAATTTAGTCCTAATATTTTTCCTTTCTTTTCTTTTTTTTTTTTTTTTTGAGACAGAGCCTTAAACTGTTACCCTGAGTAGAGTGCCCTGGCATCACAGCAACCTCCAATTCCTGGGCTTAAGTGATTCTCTTGCCTCAGCTTCCCAAGTAGCTGGGA
>NW_003852508.1:1762339-1770893 GCF_000181295.1 Otolemur garnettii | reverse complement strand
TGCCAGCTCTGGTGTATGTGGCTGGCACCTTAGCCGTTTGAGCTACACTCACCGAGCCTAGTCCTGATATTTTTCATATTAACATGGATGAGGTACTTTCCATGAAAGATCTTTAGACTCCTAAGTTGTCTTCTGCTTTCTCTGATCTTCCATATGATCTTTCATCTAGTTCTGTGGGTTTTAGCCCTACTATTAAGTATTAGGTGTTAACAAAGTAAGTACAATGTTATGTGCTTTATCTGCTAAGTGCTTTGTCTAGCAACCTTGAGGTCTAGGGTGGGGGCCTCACATAATGGAAAACCTGAAGCATGATTTGGAAACTTGCCTAAGGTGAGACTACTCAGGATACAGTGCACATTAGAATTAGCTGTGTGCTTCTGGTAAAGAGCACTGTCTGTATCCTCCACTCCAAAGGATTCAGCCAGTGTCTCTGGGGATAGAGCAGTAATATGGGTATTTTGTAACCAGGTAATAAGCAGCCGTAACTTACTTCTTGCTCTTCTAAGGTCTAAAGATTTTCTGAAATCTGTTACCTTAGGTTTTTGCTCAGTGAAGCCTTTCCTCTATCCAGCTGGTTTCAGAAACTACACAAGTCATAACTTAGAACAAAAACGTATATATGAACCTTTGCTAGTTGGATATCTTTGTTACGTACTCACCTTTGTCTAGTTTTTAAAGTGCTTATTCTGTCCTGTGCCTGTGTCTGATGTGTTTCATGTCGCATCAGGAGACAACCGTGCGATCTAGTTGATAGATATTTTTCCTGAATTTGAAATTTTTTAACCTTGAATTCTCCTTTATTTTAGCCCTACTAGATTTACCTATTCTAAAAGAAGTAGTTTGACAACACATGGACAACCCAAAATGGTTGTATTCTCCAAATATCCAGAATTTAGACCAGGGACAGAGTAGAAAAGATATTTAGAGGGCAAGAATATACTTTAGAAATTTCTCAGGGAACACTGGGCAGAATGTGTAAATAACCAAATACTTAAAATGAATATAAAAAATTAGCACTAACCAGTCAAAAGGCATAAATCTAAGTGTCTCAGGATGAAGAAGCCACTGACCATTGTAATAAGCTTACGTTGTTATTTGGTATCTTGTAAATTATCACCCCCATGATTACTTTAACAATTGTGTTGATCTTCGGTGAGTGTCACATGTTTCCTGTACATTTATACATTCTCCAGATGAGAAATACCAATTCAAAATGCTAGAAGCAAAAATGTTATCAGTAGGAAAGCAGCTATTTTATATGACTCTTCACCTATTTCAAAGGAATGCAGAGGATGCTTTTTTATAGGTGTTTTTGTTCCTGTGTAATATTTAGCACTAACTATAGAGGAATGTTGTTGACTGCTTAATTTCAAATGCCTACATTTTGAAAACAATGTAGACATAGCATTGACCATAAAATGGAAATAGCAACCATTCAAAATAGTTGCACATTTATTGAGTCATTTACTCTACAGAGGTAATCTCATTATTGAAGTAAATATAGCCAGTTTGCACGCATATGTAGATGCAAGTATCTATGTGTATAATGTACATTACAATTTATACCTATCAAATGTATGAGTATAATGGCTATTTGGTTTATTTTCAATACCACCTTATAAAAAGCGAAGATTAGGTGACTGTGCTTTCTAAGGAATGGTTTCAGTTTCAACTGACAATATGAAAGGTTTTAATGAAAATATCCTTTTTTAAAAAAAAGTATATGAACTCTTGAAGAAAAAGTAAGAAAACAGATTGGTTTTTAAATCTCAGATTCACATGGGTTTTAATAGTTGCCTCCACGCAGCCTTATTGAGTTAAGGCTTTCTGGTTTATAGTTCTTGTAATTTTATAAGAGCTTTGCAGTGCCTAAAAATTGTCCAAAAGTAAGTCAAAACTAGTATATAAATGTTTATGCTCTACAAAATCAGTAATATCAATAGGAGTGGCGCCTGTGAATCAAAGGAGTAGGACACCGGCCCCATATGCCAGATGTGGTAGGTTCAAACCCAGCCTTGGCCAAAAACGGGGGGGGGGGGAAATATATATATATATATATATGTAAACCTGAATCAATTTACAGAAAAATCTTGCATGATATGTGAAATTTGTATTTTTATTCTTTCAAGTTAAAAAGAGACCTACCTCTGGCCACAGGCAGTGGCTCATACTTCTAATTCTAGCACTCTGAGATGTGAAGGTGGGTGTATTGCTTGTGCTCAGGCATTTGAGACCAGCCTGAGCAAGAGCAGGACCCTGTCTTTAATAAAAGTAGAAAAACTATTCTGGCATTGTGGTGCATCCCTGTAGTCCCAGCTACTCTGGAGGCTGAGGCGAAATCTCCTGAGCCCAAGAGTTTGAGGTTGCTGTGAACTATGATGATGCCACAGCACTCTGTCCCAGGGCACTCTACCCAGGGCAACAGAGTGAGACTCTCACGAAAAAACCAAACAAAGGAGACCCATCTCCTGTGGGATGGTTGGGGACATGGTAAGGAGACATAGAAGTATATTTCCTGGGCCAGGCACAGTGGCTCACACCTTTAATCCTAGCACTCTGGGAGGCCCAGGTAGGTGGATTGCTTGAGCCCAGGAGTCCAGAGACCAGCCTGAGGGAGAGCCAAACCCCATCTCTACTAAAAATAGAAAAACAAGCTGGATGTTTTGGTGGGCACATGTGATCCCTGTTACCTAGTAGGCTGAGCCAGGGGAATCACTTGAGCCTAAGAGTTTGAGGTTCCTGTGAGCTAGGCTGATTCTGTGGCACTCTAGCCTGGGCAACAGAGTGAAACTATCTCAAAAAAAAAACACAAAACAGTACATTTCTTGAGTTTGGAATTGACCTTTCCAATTAGACCCTTTTTTTTTTTTGAGACAGAGTCTTACTATGTTGCCCTCAGTAGAGTACCATGGTGTCACAGCTCACAGCAACTTCCAACTCTTGGGCTTAAGTGATTCTCTTGCCTCAGCCTCCCAAGTAGCTGGGACTACAGGTGCCTGCCATAACACCTGGCTATTTTTTGTTGCAGTTGTCATTATTGTTTTAGCTGGCCTGGGCTGGGTTCAAACCCACCAGCCTTAGGGTATGTGTCTGGTGCTGTAACCACAAGCCAGAAACTTCTTTAAAAATGAGCACAGTTATTTACTTGAATAAACAATGTTCATTATTTGTAATTCATGTCATATGCCTGTATTACTCTAAAATTAAATCCAGCTGTGTAATAAAAGTCAGCAAGTCAAATTGTGACTAATTACAGAAAAAATTCCCAGCTAAAATCTTACACTGAATATACAATATCTAGTATATTAAAAACCTGATTCAAAGAACTGATTATCTGTCAGGTGCAGTGGCTCACCCTTGTGATCCTAGCATTCTGGGAGGCCGAGGTGGGTGGATTGCCTGAGCTCACAGGTTCGAGACCAACCTGAGCAAGAGCAAGATCTCATTTCTAAAAATAGTCGGGCATTGTGGTGGGTGCCTAGTCCTAGCTACTCGGGAGGCTAAGGCAAGAGGATCCCCTGAGCCCCAGAGTTTGAGTTTGCTGTGAGCTATGATGTCATGCACTCTACTAGGGCATTATAGTGAGACTCTGTCTCAACAACAACAAAAAGAGGTTTGTCTTGAGGTGAGTATGTGTGACCATGGTCAGAAAGCCAGACAAATAACTAGAATACTTATGTTCTTTTTCTTGGTAGAACTTTTTGAGTTTAAAAGGAATAATTAAAACTGAATGTTGATTCCTGATCTATGTTAAAATATATTTAATATGCAGTGTATAAAAATGGTTAACAGAAAATAACTTAAAATGATAACTGGGAACTAAATAAACTGCTAAGGTAAATAAATAAATTAGGTTAATTAGGTAAATGGGACAAAATGCTTACAAATAAAATTTTCGTATATTTTAGAATCTTAATGTTTTGTTAAATTACACATAAGACATTCATTATAAAAGCTACTGCTTTGTGTACATTGATTTCATAGCCTGAGACTTTGCTGAATTTATTTACTGGTTACAGGAGTTTTTTGATTGAATATTTGAAGTTTTCTAGATAAAAGATTGAATTGTCAGGAAAGGGTGACAATTTGATCTCTTCTTTCCAGATTTGGATCCCCTTGATGTCCTTCTCTTGCCTGATTGTTCTGGTGAGGACTCCAGCACTATGTTGAATAAAAGTGATGAAACTTTGTCTGGTTTCAGTTCTAAATGGGAATGCTTTCAATTTCCCCCCATTCACTATGGTGTTGGCTGTAGGCTTGTCATAGCCTTTACAATTTTGAGGTATGTCCCATCTTTGCTCATTTTGTTCAGTGTTCTTATCACGAAAGGGTGCTGAATTTTGTCAGATACTTTCTCTGCATCCATTGAAAGGATCATATGTCTTTGTTTTTGCATCTATTTGTGTGGTGAATTACATTTATAGATTTGCATATGTTGAACCATCCTTACATCTCTGGGATGAAGCCCACTTAGTTGTTGTGAATTATTTTTTAATGTGAAGCTGAATTTGGTTTGCTAAGTTTTTTTTTTTTTTTTGGAGAATTTTTGCATCTATATTCATAAGGCATATTGGTCTGTAGTTTTCTTTCTCAATTATGTCCTTTCTTGGCTTTGGTATCAAGGTGATACAGACTTTCTAGAACAAGTTGAGAAGGAGTCCTCCCTTCTCAGTATTATGGAATAATTTCTGCAGTGTAAGTACATGTTCTTATTTGTAGGTTTGGTAATATTCAGGCATAAAACCAGCTGGTCTGGGAGTTTATTTATTTATTTATTTATTTATTTTTTGAGACAGGGCTTCAAGCTGTCACCCTGGGTAGAGTGCAGTAGCATCACAGCTCACAGCAACCTCCAACTCCTAGGCTCAAGCAATTCTCCTGCCTCTTTCTCCCAAGTAGCTGGGACTACAGGTAGCCTGCCACAATGCCCAGCTGTTTTTTGGTTGCAGCTGTCATTATTGTTTGGTGGGCCCAGCTGGATTCGAACCCATGAGCTCAAGTGTATGTGGCTGGTGCCTTAGCCACTTGAGCCACAGGTGCCAAGCCTAGGAGTTTGTTAAATTGGAAGACATTTTTTGTTTGTTTGAGATAGAGTCTTACTCTGTTGCCTTGGGGTAGAGTGCCATGGCATCATCATAGCTCATAGCAACCTCAAACTCTTAAGCTCAAGAGATCCTCTTGACTCATCCTCCCAAGTAGCTGGGACTATGTGCCTTTGCCACCACAGGTTTTCCTATTTTGTAGTAGAAACGGGGTCTCACTCTTGCTCAGGCTGGTCTCAAACTCCTGAGCTTAAGCGATCCACCTACCTTGACCTCCCTAGGGAGGTTGTGTATTTCTTTTTTTTTTTTTTTTTTTTTGAGACAGAGCCTCAAGCTGTCCCCCTGGGCAGAGTGCCGTGGCATTACAGCTCACAGCAACCTCCAACTCCTGGGCTCAAGCGAGTCTCCTGCCTCCGCCTCCCAAGCAGCTGGGACCACAGGCGCCCGCCACAACGCCCGGCCATTTTTTTGGTTGCAGCCGTCATTGTTGTTTGGCGGGTCCGGGCTGGGGACTTGAACCCGCCACCTCAGGTGTACATGGCTGGCGCCCTAGCCAGTTGAGCTATAGGCGCCGAGCCGAGGTTGTGTATTTCTAAGAATGTGTCTAGGACAGGGCCTGTGGCTCAGTGAGTAGGGCGCTGGCCCCATATACTGAGGGTGGTAAGTTCAAACCCGGCCCTGGTCGAACTGCAACCAAAAAGTAGCCGAGCGTTGTGACTGTGGTCCCAGCTACTCGGGAGCCTGAGGCTGGAGAATTGCCTAACCCCAAGAGCTGAAGGTTGCTGTGAGCTGTGACGCTACAGCACTCTACTCAGGAAGATAGAGTGAGACTCTATCTCTAAAAAAAAAAAAAGAATGTGTCTACTTTCTCATGGTTTCAAGTATTTAAGCATGGAGATTTTTATAGTATTCTGAGATAATGTTTTATATTTCCATGATATTGTTTGTGATTTTTCATTTTTAATTGAATTTGTTACAATCCTTTCTTTTCCGTTTTAGGTGGGAGGGGAGGGAAGGAGTAGGGTAAATTCACACACATAACCAGTGCAATGCTCATATTTTGGGTGAAGGGAACATTTATAACCTTGACTTAATATGTATGAATGCAAATTATGTAACCAAAATGTGTGTATCCCTGTAATATTCTGAAATAATTTAAAAAAGGACATTCATTAAATGACTAGATCATCTCCAGTTTACAAAATTTAAAATAGTTCTGTCTATAAGATAATGATATGTAACAGTGATGAAAATTAGAACTATTTTACCCCCAAACATGGGCATTTTGATATGCTAAAGAACCTTCGAGGTCTCTCTGACCTTCCCCTCCTGTAACCCATTTTGGTAAAGGAGAGAGAGAAAGAAAAAAAAGAGGGACAGATAAGTAGGAAAGAGGTATAAAAGAAGCTATGACTGTAAAAATATATTTTTGGTGAGAAAGGTTAAACAGGAGAATAATATTGAATAAGAGGCCGGACCTGGTGCCTTATGCCTGTAATCCTAGCAATTTGGAAGTGAGTAATCCTAGCTGAGATGGAATGATCCCTTGAACCCAGGAGTTTGAGGTTGCAGTGAGCTATGATGATGCCATTTGCAATCCAGCCCAGGCAACAGAACAAGACCTTGTCTTAAAAAAAAATTATGTATATATTTATATTTATATAATTTATATATTTATAAATATATAAATATCATATATTTAATATTAATATTTAAATATTAAATATTAGGTAAATATTTAATATATTTATAAATATATATTTATAGAGAGAAAGAAAAAGAAAGAATCCTATATGGTAAATTTTTGTTCTAAAATAAAATAATGGGTTATTTTAGAAATAGGAAATTTAGGATAAAATAAAAAGCTTAAGCATGTTGTTCAAGTTGAGACATAGTTCACAGAAGGGGATTTATGAAGGAATTTGTATGTGATCAAGTTGGCTACACTTAAAAAGGAAACTTTTTGGTTAAAATAACAGTTTTGTTGGGCGGCTCAAAGGAGTAAGGCGCCAGTCCCCTATGCCGGAGGTGGTGGGTTCAAACCCAGCCCTGGCCAAAAACTGCAAAAAAAAAGACCAGTTTTATTTTGTTTTTTTCTTGCTAGGGCTGGGTTTGAACTTGCCAGCTCTGGTTTATGGGGCCAGTGCCCTACTCCTTTGAGACACAGGCACCACCCAAATTAACAGCGTTTTAATATATTAATTTGTTTTTAATGAAATTGCATGATTATATAACCTGTTTCCATTTTCAATTAAAGAGATTATCAGACATATCTTAAAAGCTCAACTTCTATGTTTTCTTTTCTTCTGTTTTACTGATTTTAGCCTTCTTACCTGTTTTTAGGCTGGGATGGCAACTCTCACCTTCAACTTTTCAGCAGCTCCTGTAATTTTTTTCCTTTTGTTCTAAGTCTGTTGTTATGGCCTAATATTAGAATGTTTAATCTTAAAAGTTTAAGAAAATATTGATTTCTTTCAATGTAAGTTAAAGCTATACTTTGGGCCTTTTTTTTTTTTTGAGACAGAGCCTCAAGCTGTCATCTTGGGTAGAGTGTCGTGGCATCACAGCTCATAGCAACCTCCAATTGCTGGGCTCAAGCAATTCTCTGCCTCCCAAGTACCTAGGACTCCAGGCACCCGCCACAACGTCCGGCTTTTTGGTTGCAGACCTGGGCTAGATTTGAACCTACGAGCTCAGGTGTATGTGGCTGGTGCCTTAGCTGCTTGAGCCACAGGCGCTGAGCCTGGGCCTTTTTTGATATATCTAAATTATTTAATATGGTCAGAAAACCTTCTCCTGCTGTTTGTTGGATTAATTTTCTTCTTCTATCCAAGGTACTAGCTTTTCTCACTCACATTCTTCTATAATATACTGTACACTCATGCCTCTGGACACACTCTTGCTGTGTCTGATTAATTCAAGTACTTTTTCATCAGGTTTAACTTCGAAATGATCTAATTGGGGTTCCTGTAAAAAAACAAACAAAGCAATCACACTAGAGAAGGTTTTTCTTTACATTTTAGGTAACTGACCTAAAAGAAGCAAAGATTTACACTTTATCAATACAATCCTTGTGACTAACTAGAAAAACTGAACTTTAAAAGGGTTAAGGTTTACACTCTATAAGTACCTGTATTGCCTTTAAAGTCTTTTGATGCCTGTCACTCTTGGTTAATTGTAATTCTATTTTGAACACATGTTTCAAACCTTTATTATTTGACAAACTTTTCAAAAACAAAATTCTTTCTTTTTGCAATTTTTGTCTGGGGCTGGGTTTGAACCCACCACCTCTAGTATATGGGGCCAACACCCTTCTCCTTGAGCCACAGGCGCCACCCCAAAAACAAAATTCAAAATTTAGCCTTTTTAATTTCAAAGTACCTTTTAATAACAGATCCACTAAAAGTCCAAAAGAGACATATTATACTTTTTTGGTATGTTAAAGCCATGCAGAAAACATTGCTAAATATAAAATAGTGTTAACTTTCTTTCTTTCCTTTTTTTTTTTTTTT
>NW_003852508.1:1739336-1762233 GCF_000181295.1 Otolemur garnettii | reverse complement strand
TCTTTTTGAGACAGAGTCTCATTATGTCACCCTTGGTAGAGTACCATGGCATCACAGCTCATAGCAACCTGAAACTCTTGGGCTTAAGAGATTCTCTTGCCTCAGCCTCCCTGTAATCCTACCTCCCAAGTAGCTAGGACTACAAGTACCCACCACAACACCCAGCTATTTTTCTGTTGCAGTTGTCATTGTTGCTTAGCTGGCCCTGGCTGGGTTCGAACCTGCCACCCTTGGTGCATGTGGCTGGTGCCATAACCAGCACCAGAACCACTGCGTTAGGGGCGCTGAGCTAAGTGTTTAACTTTCTATGTGTTATATGTGTATATATATATACATATATATATAAAACTATATTATGAATACCTATTCCAAAATTGCATGAGATTCCTAAAATTCTAATATATCTTGAACATGTTATCAAAAATAATTATAATTATCCCAATTTATCATCTGCCATAAAAATAAACACATCTTTGCATCTTTAAGCCTGGATATTCCAGGACTTTTATCATCCACAGACAATTATTATTTTACTTTGATTCTTCTCAAACAACACAGTTTATAATCAGCTAAGTCATGGAAAGAACTAAAATATTTTTTATAAGTTTTTACTTAAAATATTAGTGATTCTTTTCACTTGGTTTTTTAGAGTCAGAACACATTTTAAGTAAATAGCAAAGTTGACCTAATATCTCCAGGATTTAAAAACTATTCAATCCTGGGCGGCATCTGTGGCTCAAAGGAGTAGGGTGCCGGCCCCATATACCGGAGGTGGCAGGTTCAAACCTGGCCCCGGCCAGAAACTGCAAAAAAAAAAATAAACAAAACTATTCAATCCTGCTGTTCTCCACTGCCTGTGCTCTGCTGCTACATCCACAGACAACTTCCCTCTAGGCCTATGGAAGGGGGGTATGTCAGATTTTAAGGGATAGAATTAATTCAGACCCTACAGGTAAAGTATAGACACATAGATGCCCAAACAGCTGGCAAAATGAGGGGTATTGCCTTCTGGGGCCAAACCCATAGGCCCCCTTCCATATATTGATTTATGACTTTATGTGTAATTCCTGTTTCCTTGAAACGCACAAAAGCAAACTATAACCCAGCTAATGGTGAGACCATTTGCTCAAGGCTTCTTGGGCATGGCTCTCTGGGCAGTGGTTGTGCTTATTCAGCTCAGCATAAACCTCTTTAAATTATTCAATTATTTTACAGAGTTTAGATTCTTTTTTTTTTTTTGGCCGGGGCTGGGTTTGAACCCACCACCTCTGGTCTATGGGGCTAGCGCCCTACTCCTTTGAGCCACAGGTGCTGCCCTTAGATTCTTTTCTGTTCACAGCACCCACTAGTAACTGGAAGGAATTGCTGGCACCTAATTGCTGGGCCAAAGAAGCTAAACATCCTTCAGTGCTCAGGATAGTCCCCAAAGTTAAAGATTGGCCTGCCTAAAATACAAGTAGAGAAATACGAGAAATACTAGTCATACAGTGAGTGCACAGAAATAAAAATACTATAACTGACAGATAAGATACTGTCTAAATCTAGATGAGATAGTTCACATTTTATCTGGGTGTAAATCATTTGAGGACTCAGATTTTAAAACAAATTGAAACAGAAGGTTTGCTGTGTTATGTGTTCATTAAATCACAGGAAAATTAAGGCAGCCATTAACCAGTCGTGAAGCCTTATATCAGTGGTTCTCAACCTTCCTAATGCCGCAACCCTTTAATACATTCCTCATGTGGTGACCCCCAACCATAAAATTATTTTCATTGCTATTTCGTAACTGTAATTTTGCTACTGTTATGAATCGTAATGTAAATATCTGATATGCAGGAGACCCCCAAATGGGTTGCCACCCACAGGTTGAGAACTGCTGCCTTAAATAGTGAGAATGTTTCTTTAATCATTGACACATGCCAGGCGCAGTGGCTCATGCCTGTAATCCTAGCACTAGAGGCCAATGCCAGTGGATTGCTGAGTTCAGGAATTTGAGACCAGCCTGAGCAACAGAGAGACCCCTAAAAATAGCCAGGCATTGTGGTGGACTCCTGTAGTCTCAGCTACTTGGGAGGCTGAGGCAAGAGAATCACTTGATTCTAAGAGTTTGAGGTTGCCATGAGCTATGATGCCACAGCATTCTACCAAGGGCAGCAAAGTGAGACTCTGTCTCAGAAAAAAAAAAAAAATCATTGACAGATGACCTAATATCAGGTGCTCAATTTAAAACATATCTGCTCACAAGTATTAAATGTAACAAATAATTACATTTTCTTTCTTTCTTTCTTTCTTTTTTTTTGAGACAGAGCCTCAAGCTGTCACCCTGGGTAGA
This sequence comes from Otolemur garnettii, assembly GCF_000181295.1. Lineage (NCBI taxonomy): Eukaryota > Metazoa > Chordata > Mammalia > Primates > Galagidae > Otolemur > Otolemur garnettii. The sequence continues at coordinate 1,759,901 of NW_003852508.1, read as the reverse complement.
GTACTGTGGCATCACAGCTCACAGCAACCTCCAACTCCTGGGCTCAAGTGATTCTCCTATCTCCGCTTCCCAAGTAGCTGGGGCTACAGGTGCCCACCACAACTATTTTTTGGTTGCAGCCTTCATTATTGTTTGGCGGGCTTGGGCTGGATTCAAACCCGCCAGCTCAGGTGTATGTGGCTGGCGCCTTAGCCACTTGAGCCATAGGCACTGAGCCATATTATTTTTGACTTAATACATTCAACAATTAAAATTATAATATATTACCTATTTTATATATTTAAAAAACTATTTTATATACCTTTCATGTTTCCATAATGATTTGCTGGACTTAGCTCTAGCTTTAGTTGCTAAGGAAATGAGCTAAACCTTCCACTAATTCAGCTTCTTAGAATGAGGAGACCTGGTTTAGGGTGCAGCTCTGGCCTCACTGCTACTTGCCTTAATCACAATCTTCAGTTCTTATGTGTATCTGGGAGGCTGAGGCAGGTGGATTGCCTGTGCTCAGGACTTGGAGACCTGTCTGAGTTAGAGTGACAGCTCATCTCTACTAAACATAGGAAAACTAGCTGGGTGTGGTAACAGGCACCTGTAGTTGCAGCTACTTGAGAGGCTGAGCAAGAAGATTGCTTAAGCCCAATAATCTGAGGTTGCTATGAGCTATGACACCAGGGCATTCTACTTTGGGTTACAGAGTGAGACTCTGTCTCCAAAAGCAACAATTCTTATGTGTAAAATAAAGTTAATAACCATCTAGCTGATTCGTGTGAGACTTAGACAACATTTTAATTTTATTTGAAATGAAGGTAAACTTTGACTTAAAGATTTAAAAACAAAGTTTAAACCATGTATTATTTTTCTAAAACCATATATTATTTTGTGTGAACTTACCAAGAAGGAATAAATATAGGTAAAGGCAATCTTTGTGATCATTTGGAAATGCTTGGTATTTGATGTTTGTATGAAACCAAGGTGGAGCCTTAAAATGGTAACCTGTCAAGAAACCCTTTTCACAGTAAAGTACCCCAAGAAAGCTTTTTTCCTGTGGAATAGATGATGGTAGTCTTTTGCCCTTGTGTCAAATACTGCCACAACTCTTTAAAGATTAGAGATGACCCAGTCAGCTCTATCAGCTTGGATTTGAGCTAAAAAGCCATGCCATAAACGATAATGATGTCAGAGTACTAGTGCCAGTAGTGATGCTGATATATCTTTAAGATAAATCTCTTTGCTTATAAGTTTGCCTGGGCTTGCTTCTTATTTGTAATCTGAACATAGCAATAACAGGGCCAGGAAAGGGATATGAGAAACTGTTTTAAGATCTTTATCTGGTTATTAGTATGAAGATGATCATAGAGTCGTACCATCTGAATTTCATTCAAGTTTTGAACTCCAGTTCTTTTTTTTTTTTTTTTTTTTTGAGACAGAGCCTCAAGCTGTCCCCCTGGGTAGAGTGCCGTGGCATTATAGCTCACAGCAACCTCCAACTCCTGGGCTCAAGCGAGTCTCCTGCCGCCGCCTCCCAAGTAGCTGGGACCACAGGCGCCCGCCACAGCGCCCGGCTATTTTTTTTTTTGGTTGCAGCCATCATTGTTGTTTGGCGGGTCCGGGCTGGGGATTCGAACCCGCCACCTTAGGTGTACGTGGCTGGCGCCTTAGCCGGTTGAGCTATAGGCGCCGAGCCTGAACTCCAGTTCTTAAGTGCTGGGTCAGGGAGAAAGAGAGGGAGAGGTGGAGAATTTAAGTTGTGCAGTCATTTCTGCCTGCCCGCCTCTCTCAGGAGTATTCCCCAAGGTCAGTGTTCCAGGGGAGACATTAATCTGCTGTTCCTTCAATTGGTCATAGATTATCTGTGGTCTGCAGCATGAGTGTCTCACTGTGCGGAGTGTGATTCTACTGTTTAAAGATAAGTACTTTTTATACAAGATGGCCTCAAATGCAAGCCAACTACTTCATCTGCTGCTCACCCAAAGAATGAGCCATCTGTTTGAACACTGAAAGGAAAACTGGCTCTGTTGGACATATTGAGAATCTGCCTCCAACATAGTCTGTAAATGTTGTATACTGTATTTTAAAGGTGACTTCGATTTCCAAGCATAATTTGGACTCCATGAGATTTTGTGTGTGTGTGTGTACAACTCTGTATGAGATGCAATTCTACTATAATAAATGCTGCAGCCTTCCAGTTTTCCTTTGTTACTAAGTAACATAGATAATAGTGAAAGTTCTTTATCTTCCAAGGTGTGTGATTATGATTTAAAAAAATCTTTTTATTAAGGGAATCAAAAATGCCTGAAAATAAAGCAGGGTTTTGTGCAAACACTTTTACAGTTTATGTATAACTATAAATGACTCATACAAAGTCAAAGCTGCTCTGAAATTAATAGTGCCCTAGTCATGGCAGCAGACTGACGGTGAATGTTATCATCTGTTAACCATCCTCTGTCTGGTCCAGGCAGCTATGCTGGCAGGGCTGGCTGTGGGCTACAAGAAGATGCTGTAGAGCAGGGATCAGCAAACTTTTTCTGGGAAGGACCAAATATGGCTTTGCAGCTGCTCAGCTGTGTGGTTGGACTGAGAAAGCAGCTGGAGACATTATGTAAACAAACGAATGTGGCTGTGTGTATGAGAGAAAGGACGGCTTACCCCTTCACCTCTGGTCACTGAAATGTGTGGAGATTTCTTCCTACCTACAACCAGTTCTCCAGCGAACACCAACTTGGCATCCTGTAATTTAATTCAATTCTAACACTATCTACCTGGCGACAGCATCAGATTCCATAGGTTAAGAGCGCAGTCCCACAAGATTGCCCTCCATTTCAGGTACCAGTCATAAGCCCTAGGTTTTAACCTACATTTCTTTCTTTTTTTTTTTTTTTATTGAATGGTAACTGTGTACATTGATGCACTTTGGCGGTACAGTGTGGTGTTTTCATACACAATCCAAGACACTTCCATCAAACTGGTTAACGTAGCCTTCATGTAACTTTCTTAGTTATTATGTCAAAACATTCATATTCTACTCATAGAAAGATTCACTTGTACCCTTGCAAGATGAACCACAGAAGTGAACCCTCGAATCCCTTTCCCTCCCCCCTCTCCCCCCTCCCTCCCCCCTCCCCTTAACCTACATTTCTGATCAACTGACTGTACTCAGGGTTCCTACCACCCCCTCATCTGGTTTGATTGATTTGCTAGGACAGCTCATAGAACTCAGGGAAACATGCTTACCAATTTATTTTACTATTAAGGGATATAATGAAGGTTACAGATGAACAGTCAGATGAAGAGGTGTACAGGCTAAGGTCCGGAAGGGCCCTGAGCACAGGAGGTTCTGTCCCTGTGGAATTGGGGTACACCACCTTCTAAGAATGTGGATACATTCGCCAACCTAGAAGTTCTCCTGACTCCTTTTAGGGTTTTTACAGAGGTCTCATTATACTGTATCACTGGCCACTGGTCATTAACTCAACTTTTAGCCCCTGTACCCTTGCTGGAGGTCAGGAGGTGGGGCTGAATATTGGAACCCTCTAATTACCTGCTTGGTTCCCCTGGTGGCCAGCCCCCCATCCTGAGGTTATCCAGGAGCCCTAAGAGGGTCACCTCATTAGAAGAAAAGTTCTATCACTCCTACCACCCAGGAAATTCCAAGGGATTTAGGAACTCAGAGAAAAGACTGTGGATACATTTAATATTATTTCATACTGTTCAACATTAAAACTATTTACATAGACAAATGACAGGTTAGATTTGGCCCACTGGCTGCTCAGAGCTGGAAAATGATACCCCAGGCAGTGGTTCCCGGAGTGTGATTCTCAGACCGTAAACATTCTATTAAGTCAGAAAATAGTTTTACACTTCTGATAAAGAAGTATTTGTTTTCTCAGTTTCTGAAGTTGTCTTGTCTGTTTAACACTTGAATGTATTCTAAATTTCTCTTGAAAACATTATCCGTTTTGGCCAGGCATGGTGGCTCATGCCTGTAGTCCTAGCGCTGTAGGAAGCCGAGGCGGGTGGATTGCCTGAGCTCAGAGGTTGGAGACCAGCATGAGCCAGAGTGAGCCAGAGTGAGACCCCATCTCTAGCAAAAAACAAACAAACAAACAAAAAACCCCGGGGCGTTGTGGCAGGTGCCTGTAATCCCAGCTGTTTGGGAGGCAAAGGGCAAGAGAATTGCTAAAGGAAGAAAAAAAAAAAAACCTTCAAACTAAGATGAGTGAAAGTCAGCTGAAATTGAAAGCAAAATTAAGAGCGGCTAAAGCAACAGCCACATACACCTAAGGTGGCGGGTTCGAATCCAGCCCAGGCCCACCAAACAACAATGACAGCTGCAACCAAAAAATAGCCAGGTGTTTTGGTGGGTGCCTGTGGTCCCAGCTACTTGGGAGGCAGAGGCAGGAGATTCGCTTGAGCCCAGGAGTTGGAGGTTGCTGTGAGCAGTGAAGCCATGGCACTCTACCCAGGGGAACAGCTTGAGGCTCTATTTCAAAAAAAAAAAAAAGTAAAAAAAAAAAGAAAAAGAAAAAATTGTCCCTTTAAATTTGAGACCAGCTTCCATTTGTGCTATGAACATAATGACTAAAACCCATGAAAATAGTGCAGAGTTTCCTGATATTAGAGTGGAACCACAGAGTTGTCTATGATCATTGAACGTGTGGTTTTAAGTGACCCAGGTCTTATTTTTTTGTCTCAGCATATGAAAAATACCCATGTCTTAAAAATAACTGATGTCAGGATATTCAACGGAGCCTGCTATGGTTTGACTATGTCCCCCCAAATTTTCATGTGTTGGAAACTTAATCCCCAAATTCGTATGTTCATTGGGAGGTGATTAGAATTAGATAAGGTGATTACCTGGCTTTGGGAGGTAATCAGAATTAGGTAAGGTCACTGTGGTGGGGCCCCCAGATTGGGACTGGTGGCTTGATGAGAAGAAGGAGACCTGAGCTGGCATCCTCTTGCTTCGTCCCTTGTCACGGGGTGCCTGCTGCTTATGTCATGAAGCAGTAAGATGGCCCTCACCAGATCCAGCCCAGGGACTTGGACCTCCCAGCCTCTAGAACTGTAAGAAGTACATTTCCTTCCTTTATAAATTATTCAGTCTGTGGTTCTCAGGGCCCAAAGTCCTCTCCCAGTAATGAGATTGAAGCTCAAAACTGAACTCTTTTAATAATCCATAGGCCAGATGCAGTCCTAGCTCATGGTTTTGACATTTTTAGAGGATTGTAAAATGAACAATATGCAACAGAGATCATATGTGACTCACAAAGCTTAAAATGTTTACTATCTAGCTCTTTACAGAAAAAGCTTGCTGACCTCTATAATAACTGAAAGACATTAAAATTGTGTGTATTTTTAAAAGGTGAGAGGGAGACTCAGTGTAGTACAGCTTAAGGCAATAATTAGAAAAAAGAAGATGGTTTTACATTTATTCCTCTGAAGATTGCATCTCTTCAGTAAAATTGTTGTGCATATGATAGGCATTGGGCCTCTTTCACCCAGTTTTAATTAAACCCCCAAAGACTACATTGGCTCACGTAGACATACCACAGAAAGGGCAGCCACAGAACCTGTCTCTGTCAGTGGAATTGAGAGGTTTGACTGTTGTTGGAATCTGCGCACATGTTGGCTTCATTTTTGCCTCTGCAAATGACTGTGGGAAGGCTTTCCCCAAAAGGTGGGGACCACGGCTCGGGCTGCCCCAGAATCCTCCCCACTGAAGGCTGCAATTGGAGAGGCAACAGGGAGTCTGCTTCCCAGCCATGGGTTTGGCCACTTCTGTTCCTGTCCCAGTGCCTATCCTGGGGTGGGGAGGTACTCTGTGATTACCCAGCCGTGTGCCTGTTTTTGGGGCCTGGGAGAGGTGACATCTCACCCCAGAGAGCAGCAGCACAGACACACCACCCTGGACGGTCCCTGGCAGCTGCTCCCACTTGTCCCCAGTTTCATCTGCCACAGGCATCCTTTGGTAGGGACTCGGTGGGGTTTTTAGTCTTCCTGTCAGGGTCTGCAGTGGAGGATACTCACCTACATGATTTCCTGTGTTTAGAATGAGCTGCTTTATTTCCCATGGATGTATCAGATGGGCCTTTCTACCCTTGTTTCTATGGCTGTGCCACATTGCTTGGGGTTGTACTTGGCTGTGACTGTGCCCTGCAGCACTTCCTCTTTCACACTGGACTGATGCTGGAAGAGAGCGACTTTGATTCGTCATCTTCTCCTGGGTAGACTCTTACCCTGTCTCTGACTCCGGCCCAGCCAGATAGTTCTATGACAAACGTCACATTCCTGATTCTAGACTCTCTGTGTCCTGTCCTCTCAGGGATGATTCTATTTTGCTAATTAATTTTTAGTGTGACTTGTAAATCATGCTCATGAAACAAGTGCAATGTGTCAGCCTTACAATCCATGACGAAACCTGACAGAAGCCGTCACAGTTAATGATGTCTTCACACCACAGCTTCTAGAGAATCTAGATGGTGTCCAGCAGGGTCACCTCATCACCAGGCATGGTGGTGCGTGCCTGTTGTCCCAGCTACTCTCGGGAGGCTGAGACTGGAGGATCAGTTGAGTCCAGGCGTTCTGGTCTATAGTGCGCTGTGCCAATCAGGTGTCCACACTTGGCATCAGTATGGTGACCTCCTGGGAGCAGGGGCCATCAGGTTGCCTAAGGGGGGGTTAACTAGCCCAGGTTGGAAATGGAGCAGGTCAAAACTTCCAAGCTGGTCAGTAGTGAGAGCTTGCCAGTGAATTGCCACTGCACTGCAGCCTGGGCAACACAGCAAGACCCCTGTCTCTTTTGAACTTTTGAACCCTCAAGAAATTAATGATCTTATATACTTTTATCAATTGAACCTTTTGTGTTCTTTTACTTAAAATTTTACACTTGGAAAGGATTTTGCCTCAACTCATAGTGACACCTACTGGAATAAAATTAAAAAACAACATAAAGCCAGTTGTAATAATTACAAGTCAACAGTAGGAGTTTTGTTTTGTTAAACAGAATGCATTTTCAAACTGACTTTTTTTTTTTTTTGAGACAGAGTCTCACTATGTTGCCCATGGTAGGGTACCATGGCGTCACAGCTCACAGCAACTTCCAACTCTTGGGCTTAAGTGATCCTCTTGCCTCAGCCTCCCAAGTAGCTGGGACTACAGGTGCCCACCACAACACCCAGCTATTTTTCTGTTGTAGTTGTCATTGTTGTTTAGCTGGCCCGGCACTGTAACCACTGTGCTATAGACATCAAGCCTCAAATTGACAGCACTTATTTGAGAAATACACCTACACCATTCCAGAAAAGAAGAAGAAAAGAAGGATAGGGGGTTATTTGGCCCTTAGTGTACTTGATACGTAAATATAGTTGGCTAAAATTAAAGGGATGAACAAAAATAAAATAAAGTGATAAACAAGTAATGTGTAGTATATATTGCTTTGACCAGAAAATTTGATAACAGAATAACTAATGAAGAAAAAATAAATAAAAAGAAAAAGAAAAAAAAGGCAAAAAGAAAAAGAGGCCTAACAAAAGCAACTAGCCTGTAAGTGGTTAACTATCCTTGGGACTTAATGCTGGATTGGTCCTCGAGCCTAAGAGTTGTGGTAGGCTAACTCAGGTCTTTTCTGTTTTGTCTAACAATATGTGGTAGTTTGGGTAATTTCCATTGTCCATAGGAGGTCTAATATTGTATCAAAAATATTTTCACAGGGTCTAGTTTCCTGACATAAAGTTTAAAATCTAGAGTTAAAAGGTGGCAGTTACACTTTGCCACCCAATTGCTTTAATGACCACTGAGTTAGCCCTTTCTAGGAAGCCCTTTTTGGCTTTCAGACAGCGCTGATCATTCCCAAAGTTTTCTTGTTGTTGAGCTGGCAGCTGCTTTCCTTCAGGTCAGTATCCCCTTCTCTGGGACAAGGCAAAAGAATCATCTTCTGGCCAGGTTAAGTTTAGTCTAAAAGACATGTTTGACAAGGAAAAGTCCTTTGGACACTATATTTTCATTTATTTTCTGCTAGAAACTATTTTGTATTTCTTGAAGGTTTTCTTAGGGTCCTAAAATGGTTGATAGACCCTATCCCCACAAATTTAAGAATATAATCCTTTACAGTTTTCATTTTTTCAATTGTGTCTTATGATGCTTGTGAGACATTAAAAAAAGAACAATTCTTTCTTTCTTTATTTTTTTAAAAATTTGGTAGAGTTGGGGTCTTGCTATATTGACCCGGCCTCGTCTTGAACTCTTGGCCTCAAGCAATGTTCCTGCCTCCCAAAGTGCTAGAATTACAAGTGTGAGCCACCACCTTGGCCAAGAGCAATTCTTAAAGAAAGTGAGTGTGAATTTGTTGATGATAAGCAAATTCTTAACTTCTAAAACAAATTCTTGTAAGAGTTGCAATATACCAGAACATGAAAGAGTCCAGTCAAGTTTATTGCTTGGACAATGGTTTGTTTTAAACCACGAAAGCCATGTTTGGCATATATGAGTGGTGCTAGGTGACTAGTTAGCTATGGCGCAATGAAAGTACATTAACAGCTTTTTGGACTTCAGTATATCGTTTCTGGGTTAGTACCAGCATATGTAGTATAGAAAAACATACTTACATCCTAAAGATAAAGTTACACTTTTTAGTTATTATTATGATAGAGACAGGGCCTTGCTTTGTTGCTTGGACTAGAGTGCAGTGGCATCATCACAGCTCACTGTCACTTCAGATTCCTGGACTCAAGTGATCATCCTGCCTCAGCTTCCCAAGTAGCTGGGGACTACAGGTATGTGCTAGTATGCCTGGGCACTTAATTTTTCTTTTTTTTTGAGATGGGATCTCACTCTATTGCTCAGGCTCATCTTGAACTCCTGGTCTCAAGTGATCTTCTTTAAATTACAGATGCGAACCACTGCATCCAGCCATTTTAAGGTATTTTTATTAAAGTAATATATCCATATACATAGCTAAAAAGATTAACTGATATAAAGTTGTTCTTAAATAAGACGTAAAAATCTCCCACTCCGTTCTTAGCACAACCCTCCAGAGATAGTCACTTCTTCACTGTTCTATTTTTTATTTTAAAGGTGGCTACCACTGCCCTACTAAATACTATTCTTCTCTGTTTTTTGATGTATCAGTTTTAGAATGTACTAGTAAATTTCCTATGAAAGATGACCTCCACCTACCTTTCCTGCTTCTTCCCTTGCAATTTTTACTTATACTATTATTTTTGTTCTTTTGGAGGTGGTTACCTTTAGAACTTTAAATAATATACTTAAGCACCTATTCTTTCTTTTATCAACCTTAGATTAAAAAGCATTTATTAACACCCTACGGCCCCAGCCTCCTCTTACCCCCAGAGATCCTCATGTTTGTGGACCCTCTCATGTTGAACAGCGTGTACTTGTGTCACCAGCAGGACATTGCAGGAATGATGGTGACTGCTGATGTTAGGTTATAAAGGATGTGGTTTCTGCCTTGCTTTCTCTTGGGGAAACCCAGCTGTCCTGTTGTAAGCAGATGGCCAGCACCCAATTTTCTAGCCAGGAAGGGAACCATCTTGGAAGTATGTCACCAGCCTGAGCCAAGCCTTCAGATGGAGCCTTCTTGAGAACAACCTCAAGAAAAACCCTGAGTCAGAACTGCTCACCTAATTTGGTCCTGAATTCTTTTTTTTTTTTCCCATTTATTTATTTATAATAAATAAATTTGTGACCCTCAGCGGAGTGCTATGGTGTCACAGCTCACAGCAACCTCCAACTCTTGGGCTTGCAATTCTCTTGCCTCAGCCTCCCAAGTAACTGGGACTACAGGTGCCCACTACAATGCCTAGCTTTTTTTTTTTTTTTGGTTGAGACAGGGGTCTCACTCTGACTCAGGCTGGTCTTGAACCTCTGAGCTCAGGGCAATCCACCTGCCTTGGCCTCCCAGAGTGCTAGGATTACAGGCATGAGCCACCATACCTGGACCTGAATTCTTGATTAACAGAAATTCTGTGAAATAAGAAGTATTTATTGGTTTTTAAAAATTAAGTTTTTGTGGGGACATTTCTTATGGAGTAATTGGTAACTGATATATGTCCTGTAGGTAAGATGATGTCATTGTCCTCTTTAGAGGAACCACCAGTTCTTTTTTTTAATTCTTTCACTTCTCTTCTGATTTCTGTCATCCATATTACTTTTTCATTATTTCATTACATGGTTTATGATGTTTATTTCTATTCTTTAACTATAATTACAAATTGTAACCATTCATGCTTTATTGAAATGCTGATTCTAAAGTTAGAAATAAAAATAGCATTTAACATTTTAATTATGAAATGTAATTATATAATCTTACTGTTGCCTTTTAAATTCTTTTTGAGAAAAAAAAATGCTCCTCTGCCATATTACTAAGTTCTTTCAGCCTCTTAATCTTATGATTTGCCAGATAAATTCTATTCTAACATTCCTTGAAGATGTTCTTTACACCTTTTAACTTCTTGTTTTAGCCACATAGCCTGCTGTACCCCCATATCTGAGAATACAATTCATTGTACTCTCTGGGTTAGTCTTACTGTTTTTAGATGCTATCAAGCATGTGTCCAGAGTATTTGCATAACTATCACATCTTTTTTCTTCACCCCTGAATTTATTGCTGGTCTGAATGATATCTTATTTCCAATTATATTTTCTAGTTGGTGAGTGCAGATCAACACCATTGGAAAGTTGATATTTTAGCTGGGAATTTGCTGAACTCTCTTATTAGGAATAAATGTTGACTGATTTGACTGATTTAGAGATCAAAATATCTAAAAGTAATCACAGTTTTATCTTTTTCCTTTCAGTCCTTACCTTTTTCTTATTGCATTGGTCATGATGTTCAGTACTACACAGTACAGAATTGTAGATCCATATTATTTGTAACCCCCCATTTTTTTTTTTTTTTTGAGACAGAGTCTCACTTTATCACCCTCGGTAGAGTGCTGTAGCATCACAGCTCACAGCAAGCTCCAACATCTGGGCTTAGGTGACTCTCTTGCGTAAGAGAATCAGCCTCCTGAGTAGCTGAGACGACAGGTACCCATCACAACGCCTGGCTATTTTTTTGTTGCAATTGGTCGGGGCTGGGTTCAAACCCGCCACCCTTCGTATATGGGGCTGGTGCCCTACCCAATGAGCCACAGGTGCTGCCCTATATCAAGTTCTTTTGGCTGCAAGTGATAGAAAAGCTAATGTAAACTCCATAAGGAAAGAAGGAACTTAATACTCACAAAGCTAAGAAGTTCAAAGTGTAGTTAGTTTGATGTGGGAGCTTAAATGATGTCCCCAGGATGTGATTTCTATCTTTTTCAATCTTGCCTCTGTTTATTGCAGCTCCATTGTCAGACCTCTTCTCGTTGTAGCAAGAGAGAGCAGCCTCAGCCTACCAGGTTAAAGTTACCTGCAAATGAGTGAAGGTCTCTTCCCAGCAGGTGTCTCACTGTACCCTCCCGTTTCTCACGGGGCATATTCCTAAGCAAATTCCGGTGGTCTGAGGAAAGCAATCTGGTAAGTGAATACTAGTGGGAGAGGATACCTGGGAAAACTAAGGTTTGAAAGAACAAAAGGCTTCGCACAGAAGCCCAGGGACATCCTGCAATGTCCTCCCCGTGGTGACTCGGCTCTGAAGAATTTGGGAAAATTTAGCTTCCTGGGACCTGGAAACTAATGCTTCCTTCCTTCTGTAAATCCCTTTCCTGCCTTCCCTGGCATTCATGGTTTAAAATCTCCAATGAGAGCAATATGGTAATTAATTCCTTTGTCGGTCTGTCTGTAAGTCCCATAAAAGGACAAGGACAAAGCTGATCTGGGAGCTTGGCTATTTTTGGTGTCAGTCGCTGTGCTCCACTGGCTGAAAGAAAACTCTTTCTCCATTTCTCCGTGTTCAGGTGATGCTTTCCCTCCGCCAGGCCCTTGTCTTCCTGCAACACTAGGACACCTGTAATCAATCATCTTTCTCCTTGGTGTGCTCCCAGCTTAATGAATCTACTTTCTCCAAAATATAAGCTTAAACTCTGTTTGGACAAGCTTGCCCCTCATAGGAGAAAGAGGCCTTCACTCATTCCCATGGAACTTTAACTTGTGTAGGCTGAGACTGCTCTCTCTTGCTATGGTTTATGGCAGACCTTTTGGGTGTGGGGCATAACTACAAGAGGGACTCTACCTAACACATTCAAATATTGGGACCAGGTTGTTTGTTCCCTCACATTAACCTGGAATTAAAAAAAAAGAAAGAAAGAAAGTAGATTCAACTGCACTTGAATTATGAGGGCTGAGAGTAGCAGGAGATGGCTCAACAGAGCAAAATAGGGTCACCATAGGAGAAAGAGTCCCAGGCATAAAACATAAATATTTTCTGTAATAACATAGTTCAGAATAATTAGAATGTTTAGGATGTGTATTGGTAAAGGGTAGGTAAGTGCTATGGATTTTACTAAAACAGAAGGTAGTAAAATGGGGAGCGTCTGGTATTTACCATATAAATTACATAGTCTGTCCAGTGTCCCTGTTTCTCACTGTGATAGGTGTATGTTTGGGTCAGGTAGGAGGGGCAGAGAAACTCTTAATGACTAAAATTGTCTCTGCGTTTATACCTGAAATTTTCACCAGTTTTGTTATAACAGGGAGATGTTCCTGGGTGGGTTGAAAGGTTAGAAACTATTATTTTAGTAACAGTTGCCTTCCCCTTTTTTATTTCTAGAAGAGACCAGCCTTTATTTGCATATATGGAAACATGGGCTGTAACTAGGGAGAGAAAGATAAGACTCTCGCAACATGACATCGAGGACTTCAGAGAAGACGATCTTCCAGGGAAAGAAGATTTGAAGAACTAGGAGTAAGAGCAAAGTGTAGACATGCACCAAAACACTCTGGTGTCGTTTTACCCTTTTCTCCGAGACTGAATCTCAGCTCTATTCTCCTTTCTTCTTTTAAGTGGAAAAAAGAACTTTATATAAATAACTACTATCAATAGTTTGCAAGTCAGTCTCCACACTCTTCACCTTGCCTGTGAGCCAATTGTTTACACAATGTAAATTTTCCTTATTAGTTTCTTACTAAGTTCAGAATGAGCCTTAGGCTTACTAAGTCAAGAATGTGGCTCGCAGCAACCTCAAACTCTTGGGCTTGAGGAATCCTCTTGCTTCAGCCTCCCAAATAGCTGGGATTACAGGCACCTGCACAGGCCTGGCTAGTTTTTCTGTTTTTAGCAGAGCCGGGATCTCTCTCTTGCTCAGGCTGGTCTCAGATATCTTGGGCTCAAGAGGTCCACCTGTCTTGGCCTCTCAAAGTGCTAGGATTACTGGTGTGACCCACTGTGCCTGGCCTACCCTTTATTCTTATCTGGGTTTATTGCTGATCCAAAACTTGATTACTCCAAGAAATGTCTGAAGAGCCAGGAATGATTTGGGAAGCACAGGATGAATCATTAACAACACCTGACAGTGGGCGTGGCCGTCACATCTTAAACATAAACACAGATATCAAAACAGCTCCAGGACCACATGCAGGATCTGATCTGGGGTGATGGCACTGTTGCTTCTTCACCTTCCCCTGGTCCTAGCCTTTTAGTAGGGACCACATTATCTCTCTCTCCAGCTGAGATAATACCAACAGTGTGTATTAAAATCCAGGGTTTTTTTAGTGATTATTGCATAGAGATATTTATAATGTCTTTTTATAGTAATTATTGCCTAAAACAATGACAAGAGCATTTTGTTTTCTCTATCAAATTGGGCGATATTTATTTATTTATTTATTTATTTTTGAGGTAGAGTCTCTAGCTGTTGCCCTGGGTAGAGTGCTGTGGCATCACAGCTCACAGCAATCTCAAACTTTTGGGCTCAAGCGATTCTCTTCCCCCAGCCTCCAAAGTAGCTGGGACTATGGGTGCCCACCACAATGCCCGGCTATTTTGTTGTTGTCATTGTTGTTTTAGCTAGCCCAGGCCTGGTTTGAACCCTCCAGCCTTAGTGTATGTGGCCGGTGCCCTACCCACTGAGCCATGGGCACCACCAGATTGGGAGACATTTAAAAGCTAAAGGTTCTTGAACCTTGTTCTTAGGAAGAGGTCTACTATGTTATAAGTAGTATGCCATATACATTAAGTAATTTTTTGTTTTGTTAAATACATGAGTGTAGGTAGTCAATGAGATTTCAGATCCAGTGTAATTTTTTATTGGGAAGGACTTTAGATTTGCCTTTGCCTTTGACTGCGTTACCTCAACAATCCACGAGATGGCAGCAGAGAAATGTTCATTTAAATTTGTCACCCATAGACAAGTTACCAAGTGAGCTTCAACAAAAAAATAGACTAACCTTTGTAATTTGGTCCTTTCTAAACATAGAGTAACCAGTTACAACTTTCAAGTGATTTCTCAGGTCTTTTATGAGAGATGTAAGTAAGGTTTTATTTTCTTTGTTGATCTTAAAGTTGTTTTCCTTGTTCACCATATTTTGCAGTGAGAATTAAGTCTAAATGCCTGGAAATATACTCGCAGGTCTATGTGTTTTCTCTGGGTGTTCTCATAAGTCATTTTAGAAAATCTGGGAACAATAAACTTTAGAATCCCCTCAGTGTGTTCTTTGTGGTGATTTACAACCTGCTGCCACCAACCTTTAGAAACAAACAAGAAAGTGAAAGGAAATGGTTTTCAGGGAATAGGGCCCATTAGGTGGGGGCATGGGTTGTGAGTGGGAGAAGAAAGGAGGGAGCACGTGGGGAAAGGACATTTCTATATAGACGGACAATTTCACCTCCATTTGTGCCACATTTACATTATTGGCTACCTTTTCACTTATTTGTCAAAGTGGGTAACTGGAGTTAACGATAGATTTGCAGGTGCTGTCTACTCAGAAGAAATTGTTTTCCTGCGAATGACCTCAATTTTCTAATTTTAGGGTCATGTATGTCTTCTGAAGTGATAGAAGGCACGTATAAATCTGTCCTATAGATATAATTAACAAGGAATCACCATTACTCTGTATCAGTTATTAGTTTGGATTTCATTACGCTCCAACCTTGGCGAGCTTAATTATACCCCCCCACATATACACATATCTGAATGTGTTTTTATTTACACGAATATGAGATGCTTGTTGCAAACTTTTAAATCATACAGGAATATGTGGAACAGAAAATGAAGCCTCCCATAATCCTCCGAGATAGCTTGTGAATATCCTTGCAGTCATTTCTCTAAGTAAAGACAAACACATTTACATTTTTTAGCAAAATGAGAACATACAACGAAGACACTGCTTTGCAACTTATGCTGTAAATTTACTCCATTGCGGACATGCGTCCCTGTTTGATTTTTATAAGCTGCAGCTGACTCCATTGCACGTTTGTGACACCATGTTTTAAACTAACTCTGTCTATGGACCATCATTCCCATGTTTTTTTTTTTTTTACCGGTTGCTATCATAACAATGCCATACTAAACAAATTTGTATGTTTATCTTTGAGCACTTAAAATCTAAACTTTTGAACAAATAAAATCTTCAAAACTGGAACACTACTGGATGTCAGTAACAAAATCCCAGGATCAAACTGTAGCCAGAATGGCCGGAGTCCATACATTAAACATCTCAGCGTGTGGCTGATGCTCTCCTTTTCTGTTTTAAAGTAGTAAGGCGAAGCTTGCGCGCGAACGGTGGCAGCGAAGGGCAGAAGAAATGCTTCCCTACTCCCAAGTTTGTAATGTGTTCTACAGCAGGGATTGCTACAGAAGTTCTCCTTTTACCGTGGAGAGTCCCCCGGCTCCCACCGCCCAGGGACTGCCGGCTCCCCCGCCTGCAGAGCAGGTTCAGGTGTTGGCTTTGATCTACGCGGCCAGGCAGGATTGAAATGCGCTCTCTGGAGGGAGCCTCCTTCCCTCCGATTCCTTCGCGGAGCCGGAGATCTAGGAGCCGAAGGTTTGAAGGCTGGGGAGCTAGGGACAGGGCAGCCACAAGGAGGCAAGCCGGACTCTGGAATGCGCCGGCCGCCGTCCTGCGGAGCCCGGTCTGTTTGCCTTCGGGGCACAGCGGAGGACCCATCTGTTGACTCGAGCGTTTTCCTGAGTGGTCGCCTTCTGGCGGCTCCCCTGGCCCAGGCCGAAGGCTGCCGCGATCAGCTTAGCGTCTTTGCGCTTCACACGGAGGGGCTAACGCTGGCAGAGTATTGTTTAGTCGTAGGGCTTGTCAGCCAAGGGATTCAGTCTCTCATTTATTCCAGAAGAGGGATGAAAAACATTTAATACAAATGGGAGAGATTCAGATCTAAGGCAACAAGGCGAAACGCTTCCAAGTCAGAACTCCCTTCCCAGGCCCCTGGTTGCTTTTATCCAGGCTTGGATGGCGGTGGTTATATAAGCTCAGTATCTGGCCTTTAACATTTCGTTTCGGTTGTCTCCGGGGTTGTACTAACTGGTGATGTCAGCCTGTACCAACTGGGTGATATTTAAAAGGATCCCGGATAACCAGGGTGTTGAAAAAGATCCCGGCCCTTTATAAGGTCCTAAGATACGCAAATAAGGCTGTGAGAAGAAAAATCTCTTCGTCTGTACAGCAGCCAGGCCCGCATGATTCTTGCACATGACTTCTCCTTCCAGTTTTGAACTCTGTCTGGTTTTGCAGACTGGGCTCCTGGCTGAGTGTCTCAGCGTCCCAGAGGCCTCCTTTAGGCTCTGAGGCACCAGTTCCATAGTGTGGCTGTGCTCCAGACAAGTAGATACTGCAAGGCTGAACCATGGAGCGTGCTCTGTGCATGGGAGAGGCTGCGTTCTGTGTCTCCAGGAAGGGGTATTAGTGACAAGGGCAGATCAAAAACTTGGAGTTCATTCAGGTCTGCAAGTTTGCATTGAGAACTCGCTGTGTGCCCTGTGTTGTTCTTGTCACTGTTTTATGAACAAAATAGATGAAAATTCTTGCCCTTAGAGTACCTGAGTTTTAGTAGGGGAGGCAGATAATGAGCAAATAAACCAATCTTAGTATAGGAGGTGGTGATCAATGCCAAGGAGAAAGCTAAAACAAAGAAAGGGGATGGGTTGCATT
Organism: Otolemur garnettii; assembly: GCF_000181295.1. NCBI lineage: Eukaryota > Metazoa > Chordata > Mammalia > Primates > Galagidae > Otolemur > Otolemur garnettii. Next base: position 1,742,861 of record NW_003852508.1, on the reverse strand, counting down.
TTCAAGTGGGACTGTCAGAGTGGGTGCCCTCATGGGATGGACAGGATGGATCTGAAGGGGGAGCCCCAGGAGCAGAGGGAGAATGGAAAAGGGAGCCCCAAGCAGCAGGGATTGCAAATGCCTGGTGAGTGTGAGGCCCCGGCCCTTTGGTGAGAGTGGATGGGGCAAGAGGGAGAGAGTCTGATGCCAGGGAAAGGGGCTGGACCCTAAGGGCCTCGGGAAGCCACAGGCCTCTGTCTTTGCTATGAGTGGCTTGGAGGGATTCATTCCAGGTTTTAAATAGAGGAGTAAAGTGATTTGATTTTATTTTCCAAAGGATCACTGGAGCTGCTGAGTTGAGAACAGAGCAGTGGGGCAGGCAGGCAGGCCTGCAAAATCTAACTGCTGTAATCCTCGGAAGAAGCCAAGGTGGCCAGCCCCAGTGCAGCCGTGGAGATGGAGATTCTGCTGTATGTTGAAGGTGGTACTGGCACTATTTCCCAATAGAAGAGGATCTAGCAAAGCTCCAAGGGAGGAGAGAATTTCTAAAACATGTAAGTGAATAGAGAAGCAGAAGGAAAAACCAAAGGAGCAGAGTGGAGTGGGATTGTTAAGGAAACCTGGCAAGGGAGGTTTGGAAGTGGAAGGAGGCTAAAGAATCCCGGTGATTCTAGTCTTTTGATGAAGCACACAGTGAAGACCTTTAACATGTTGAAAGACCTGCGGAATTCCATCACAGTTTCACAGTGAAATAGCCCCATTTAGAGCAGAAGGTGGAGGAAATACCTTTGTCAGCAGTAACAAGCCGAGTCTAAAGGCAAAGAGTGTTGGGGAAATACAAGAAGCTCAACAAAGCTGTGGTGAGAGAGGGATAGAAGGGAAGGGATAGTTATGAAAAATTTGTTACAGAAAACATTGGCACAATTTGGCAACCAATTTAGAATTCTGAATATGGGATAGAAGATGAATTCGATACTTCTCCAAGGTTTCTTAGTTTGTAGCTTTGAAAAGATGCTGGCAGTCTTTCCAGTACTTGGAAACTAGAACCTGGGAAGGGCCATGAAGGAAGCGTAGGTAATGTGTTTCTTGAGAAGCATTTAATATAACAGATTTTGTAGAGAGAGCACTAGGCAGGATACCAAAGCCTGCAGGACGAAGGCACCTGCAGGGCTTAGGTCAAGTAATAGCCAAAGAGCAAATGATCATAATTAGGGAAAGTCATCATAGTGCCCTAAGATGATCAAAAGCTTCTAGAAGAGGAGGGATGCCACAATTCAGGCCAAAGCTGTCCTGGGAGCCAGTTCACACAGAACGCTGAGGGGCTAGCGGTGCCCTGTGCTGTCACAAATTATGTAGTTCTATATGTAGGCCTTTGGACCCTGGAAAATAAAAACCCTATTGGTGAAGATGCTAGATCTTTGTGTTGTCCTCTAAGGATACCTTTAGGATTGGAGATTGATTATTTTCAATACTTCTGGGAACAAATTTTGGGTAGAACAAAAAGAGAGAGATATGCAGGCATGAATTAGGATGAGGGGAGGGACGTTTATGAAGTTCATATGTTTCCTTATTGTTATTACAAGTGATCAGGTGATGACTAGAACCCACTGGGTGTTGGATATAACAGGTCACACAGTTGACATTACTGCTATATAGAAAAAGATTTTACTTTTGCAAAGAAGAGAACTCTTTGCCTTCGGAAATTCATTTATTCCTCATTCAACAAAACCTACTTGCATGCTTCAGCCTAGATGAAAAGTTCCTTGGGGAAGAAAAAGTTCCTTGGAGTTGGATATTATGTCTTATTCACCTTTGCATGCCCTCGGAACTTAGCTCCATGTCTTACATATCTCACACATTGTGGATGACATGTAAATATTTCTGAAATTGAGTTTGGTTAGTCAAACCACTTCTTGTCTTACAGCCACAGAATAGGAGCTAATGCGTAGCTGTAAAGGGTTCTGGATCTTTGAAGGAAACCTACTTTCAATAAAACATAACTGTGCAAAGCTGCTAAGTATATGTACTCGTTTTCTCTTTTTTTGGAGATAGAGTCTCACTCTGTCTCCATGAGTACAGTGCTGTTGCATCATAGCTCACAGCAACTTAAAACTCCTGGGCTCAAGCAACCCCATTGCCTCAGCCTCCAGAATAGCTGGGACTACAGGTGCCTGCCATGACACCTGGCTAGTTTTTCTATTTTTAGTAGAGATGGGGTCTTGCTCTTACTCAGGCTGGTCTCAAACTTCCTGAGCTCAAGCAGTATATCTACCTTAACCTCCCAGAGTGCTAGGATTACAGGCGTGAGCCACTGTGCCAGGCCCGAGTGTATATACTCATGATGAATGGGTTTTGTTTGTTGCTGAGTTCACGTTGCCATGACAACCTTGACTTTTGGCACTTTCCGAATTTAGCGTCCTACTTAATTTCCTGTGTTTGGCTCAGAGAACCATATTGTTCTGTCCTGTTTTCTTGCCTCCACGAATCATTGAACTGAAAGTCATTTATGAACTTATCTGCTTTGTTAGCTAACTGAACTCCTTAAGGTTAGGGGCTTGGTTTCATCATCCTATGATCCCTGATAACACCCCAGTGTGCCTTGTCCATTTTAGATAGTTGATACGTATTTTAGATGAATTGAGAAATCATTAGTCTAATAGGCTTTATAATAACCCTCCAAAGATGTTTGTGTCCTCATCCTTGAGACTCTTGAATATGTCATATGGTAAAGGGGACTCTGAAGATATGATTAAGGTATGATTAAGAATCTGAGATGAGATTATCTTGAATTATACAGGTGAGCCAATGTCATCACGGGTCTTTATAAGAGGTTGGTAGTAGAGAATTTGATGATGGATGCTTAAGGAAGGCTGGAGTGAGACAAGAAAGGGGCCTCCACCCAAAGAATGCGGGTGCTTCTAGAATCTGCAAAAGCCAGGGAAATAGGAAATAAATTGTCTCCTGAAACCCCCAGAGGGAACATAGCTCTGCCAAGTCCTTCATTTTAGACTCCTGACCTCCAGGAGAGATACATTGTGCTGTTGTAAACCACTGTGCTAATTTATTAAAACACCAATAAGGTACTAATATAATTCAGCTACCCACTTTAATAAGTTTCAAAGACCACCGAGAGGAGTGGCTAAGTGGTAGTTTAATCAGAGGCATTGTTTTGGCTAGATTCTAGATGATACCATGGCTAGCAGGATAAAAAGGAGAACTGAGAAAAAAGCACAGAGATTATCTTGTTAAATAGAATGTAGTCACTGTCAGAATTCCAGTAGTAGGCAGATATAGTTATCTCTAACTAATCTACTAAGTTTGAAAATGCCACTTATTAAAAAAATTTACATTAAGTGTCGAAAAAATGACAGGCATTGTGCTAGATACTGGGCTTGTTTAGACCCCAGATCAGATGTCACAGGGGTCTCAATGGAGACTTCCCATAGTTAAAGAGGACTTGTGCCTCTGGCCACCTACAGACTAGTAAGTGTGTAAGGCTTTAGGGAGGAGTTACTATGACTTGATTTTTTTTTTTTTTTTTTTTTT
>NW_003852508.1:1735525-1739166 GCF_000181295.1 Otolemur garnettii | reverse complement strand
CGGGCCCGGGCTGGGGATTCGAACCTGCCACCTTAGGTGTATGTGGCTGGCGCCTTAGCCACTTGAGCCACAGGCGCTGAGCCCTATGACTTGATTTATTGGGAAGTGCGAATTTCTGTCAAATCTTGTGTCAAAATTTAGAATGGATGGTATCATCAGGATCCATCCAGCAGTTATGCTCAACATTGAGTGGACATAGACCCCCATGGAGCTTTTTAAAAAATGTCAGATACTCATGTGCTGCTTTCAGAAAATTTAACCCAGTAGGTCTGGGTAGAACCTTGGAATCCATGTTTTAAAAGGCCTTGGGTCCATGATACCCCAAAGCGTACCACAGTTATGTCTTGTTAATTAATATTACTTGGTCCTCAATTAACAATGTGGACTATGAGTAATCATACGGGAGCAGCATTTCCCAGTGCATATTCTTCTTCTTCTTCTTTTTTTTTTTTTTGAGATAGTTTCACTCTGTTGCCCTGGGGAGAGTGCCCTGTGGCGTCATAGCTCACAGCAATTTCAAACTCTGGGGTCAAGGGATTCTCCTTCCTCAGCCTGCTGTGTATGTAGCTGGGACTATAGGTGCCTGCCATAATGCCTGGCTAGTTTTTTCTACTTTTTAGTAGAAATGGGGTCTCACTCTTGTTCAAGCTGGTCTCAAACTCCTGGGCTCAATCAATTCACCCACCTCAGCCTCCTGGAATGCTAGGATTACAGGTGTAAGTCACCCCACTGTTGGCCCAGTGTATATTCTTAAGAACGCATATCCTGGCTTAGTGTCTGTAGCTCAGTGGTTAGGTGTGCCAGCCACACACACTGAGGCAAGTGGGTTTGAACTCAGAGCAGACTGCTAGACAAAAATGACAACTGCAACAATAATAACAACAACAACAGAATAGCCAGGAGTTGTGGTGGGTGCCTGTAGTGCCAGCTACTTGAGAGGCTGAGGCAAGAGAATTGCTTAAGCCCAAGAGTTTGACATTGCTGTGGGCTGTGATGCCACCACACTCTACTGAGGGAAACATAGTGACTCTGTCTCAAAAAAAAAGAACATATGTCCTCTGGGTAGCCCATCAAAACATGGTTCATGAGCCTCGGTCACCAACCAAGGTACTTTATCTGTTTGGAAGTTCATGATGGACATTTCAAGACTAAACACTCTAAGGTATCCTAAATTAAGAGAATCTGTTTAACCCTGCTTACCCCATATCCTCTAAACTTGTCGATTGAACTTCCTCATTGTATGACACTAATAAACTATGCTATGCAGTGCTCTCTCCAGGGCACACTTGACAAAACCCTGGTCTGGAATAATGGAGGTGTCGATGGCATTTCCCTTAATTTAGGGGGTGCCAGTCCATGGGTGAGGAACTCTGCAATTAGCATAAACTCACTTGTGAGTCATCAATTCATAGTAAAAACAAAGGTCACAGTATTTTCTAACCTAGATAGTCCATTAAAAGTTTGTTTTAAGAATCACAGAATTGGCCAGGTATGATGGTTCAGGCCTACAATCCCAGCACTCTGGGATGCTGAAGCAGGAGAAGCAAGAGTTTCAGACCAGCTTAAGCAAGAGCATCTCTACTAGAAACAGAAAAATTAGCTGGGTGTGGTGGTGGGTGCCTGTAGTCCCTGCTACTCGGGAGGCTGAGGGATAAGGATGGCTTGAGCCCAGGAGTTTGAGGTTGCTGTGAGCTACAATGATGTCACTGCACTCTTCCCAGGGCAATGGAGTGAGACTTTGTCTCAAAAAAGAAAAAAAAGAAGAATCACAGAATCATACAACTTCCATCCAGACGCCATCCCCGCACTGGTCCTGGGTGGGGATGGAAGTTCACAGAGTCCTTGCTGCTTGCCACACAGCCTGCATGTTTTCACTCACTTCCATGTGTACCTACCTGCTTCTGTGTTATCACTGCTGATGTAAAGATGAAGAAGCTGAGACGCAGAGTTAAATGACTCAACTGAAATCCCGTCTTTCCCAATTGCATGTCTGTTGTTCTGTGCCCTACTCTGTGTTCTACATGCAGGGTATCAGTGATTCTCCTGCAGGACTTACAGAGTGAGAATTAACGTGAGCAAACTTGCTCAAAGCTCAGTTGACATAGGACAAGTTGAAGACACAGATGTGACCTCCCCACCATGACATAGTATCTTTATAACTCCCAGGGCTCCCCACTTTTGTCTTTTCTGTGTTGGTAGGGGAAATGAAAACCTTTTTGTGTTTCAATAAACAATGTCAGAACAACTGGACCCCCAAGGGCAAAAAAGTAAACCCAGACACAGGCCTTATACCTTAGTGGAAAACAACTCAAAATGAATCTCATAGCCTAAATGTGCAGCACGAATATAAAACTCCTAGGGAAAAACTAAGCAAAGCTGTATGACCTTGGATTTAGTGATGACTTTTAGACACAACACTAAAGGCATGACCTAAGCAAGAAAAAGTTGATGGGCTGGATTTCATCAAATTGAATGAAAATTTTCTGCTCTGTGAAAGACAGTGTCAAGAGGATGAGAAGACAAGCCATAGGTGGGAGAAAATGCATGCAGAACACATATGTAACAAAGGACTGTCATCCAAAATATAAACAGATCTCTAAAAAATTAAAGCCCTGGCTCAGCGCCTGTAGCTCAGGGCTCTGGCCACATGCACCAGGGCTGGAGGGTTAGAATCCAGCTCGGGCCTGCCAAACAACAATGACAACCACAACCAAAAAAAAATAGCCAGGGGTTGTGGTGGGCACCTGTAGTCCCAGGTACTTGGGAGGCTGAGGCAAGAGAATCACGTAAGCCCAAGAGTTGGAGGTTGCTGTGAGCTGAGACACCATGGCACTTTACTGAGGGTGACATAGTGAGACTCTGTCTCAAAATAAATAAATAAATAAAAAATTAAAAATTAAAAACCCCATTAAAAAATGGGCACCGGAGCTGAACACACATGTCACCAGAGAAGACACACAGGTGGCAAATCAGCTCATGAACTGATGCTCCACATCCCATGTCATGTGGGAAATACAAACTGAGGTAACAGTGAGATACCCTACGAACCTACTGGACGGCCAAAGTCCAGAACGCTGACAATATCAAACGCTGGCAAAGACGTGAGGAACTCTCCATCACTGCTGGGGGGAACGTGACGTGCTGCAGCAACTTTGGAAGGCAGGCTGGCAGTTTCGTACAGAACTAAATAAACTTTTACCTTCTGATCCAGAAATTTCCCAAAGTTGAAAACTTATGGCCCCGCTGGTGGGGGCCGTTGATAGTGGGGGAGGCTAAGCATGTGTGGGGGAAGGAGGAATCAACGTTACCTTCTGCTCAATTTTGTCGTGAACCTGAAACTGCTTTAGAAAACAATGTCTATTTAAAAAAACTTCTCTTGGGTGATAGCCTCATATTATTTTTAAAAATGGGGACTTGACAGTTCATGTGTATGTAGCTGTATAGTCAGGTATAAGTCTTTGTTTAGTGAACAACATAGATACCTCTATTTGTCTGTCAAATTAGTTAGTAGAATTAGTTAAAAAGCACTCAATAAAAATAAAACAAAAACATACCTGGCATAGGTTTTCAAATTAACCAAGAAATATAAACATTAGCTTATCCTATCATCACCTCAGATTTCTTTTTTTTTTTTTTTTTTT
>NW_003852508.1:1724559-1735291 GCF_000181295.1 Otolemur garnettii | reverse complement strand
GAGCCGCACCTCAGATTTCTTAACCCACATGTTAGATCATTTGCAGAGCTGGGAATCACCTACATTCTGTCAGTAAGTATTAAGGTTTTTCTTATATGTTTGTCCCATTATAAGTAAATATTAAAATCAGATTTTATATATATATATATATATATGCATACATACATACATACAGCCAATAAATTTATACTCACTTGGCTGAGTTAAAAATGCATTGTAAATTAGTGTTATTCATTTCCAGACGTTGCTACCAGTGTTCCAGAAGGGCTAGGCTGTGGAAGTCATGAAGACTATCTCCATTCTTATGTGACATTTACGTATCTTCTGTGTTGAGAATCTCTCTTATCCAGAACCAAGTTAAATGATTTGTAAATGTCAGTACATGCAAGTCTGAGCTATGTTACTGTTTGCCACTGGCCCTTGTCATGCTCAGAAACCACAGAAGATTTCTGTGGGTTTCCTGGTTCAGCTCTACTCCTTACATTCATACTTCACTGTTTTAGCCAAAATAGTTTTCTTTGGTTCATGTTTTGATTTGACAAATGCATTTATTATCTATGGCTGTGTAATTAATTATCACAATTTAGAGACTAAAAACAGCATGCATTTTTAACCCCATTTTGTTCCATAGGTCAAAGTCCAGCACAACATGGCTGGGTTCTCATTCAGGACAAAGCCAAGGCCAAATTAAGCATCAGCTGGGCTGAGTTCTTGTCTGGAGTCTGTGGTGAAATATTAACTTTTCAGTTCATGCTTGCTGGCAGAATTGACTTGTTTGTAGTTGTAGGATTAAGATTTCAGTTTTCTTGCTGGTTGTCAGCTGGTTTCTGCTCTTAGTAACAAGATCTCACCACATTCCTGGCCACATGTAGCCCCTCTGTCCTCAGGCCCACAGTAGGGAATGGAATCCTTCTCATGCTATGAGTCTCGGCCTTGTGCTGCCACCAGCCAGAGAAACTCCCAGCTTGTTACAGCTTTCGGGTCATAAGGTTATGCCCATCTTGATAATCATCCTTTCTTATAGCCATCTGTGCCATACTACATAATGAAATCATAGGAGAAAAGCCCATCAAATTCACAGTACTGAGGATTATGCAGGCTGTGTACAGAGGCGGGGGAGGGGTGGGAAATCTTGGTGGCCGATTTACACTCTTGCCTACCATGGCTCCTATCCCCTCACCACCTGATGAAGAATCGAATCTGTGAGCTTTCAAAGCCTTCTCCAGGGTGTTATGGACAGTCTAAATGTCTTTCTGTCCCAGTCTGCTTCTGTTACATGTCATCACCCTTCTATTGTCAACCCTCCCTCAAGGCAGCATCTCATGGCAAAACTCTCCAAATGTCCCCAGATGTTCACTGAGCTCCAGCACACCAGCCCTCAGACTCCAGCTGCTATGAGTTAGATCCTTGGGGACCCCTGGCCTGTAAACAAGTCACAAATCCATGTTGTCAGACACAGGGGAACACCTGCCAATTTTCTCTAAAGACAGCCTATGAATATTATGATATGTTACAATTATTAAAAAGAAAACAAAACAACGGTGACAAAACTGAAGATAGCACAATTCTCAAACCTCAGTGCCTGTAGTCACTTGACAGAGTTACTTGAAATCTTAAGAGCTGGCAGTCCTCAAATTTCTACCAAGAGACCAGAAATTAAGTTCTTGCAATCTGCCATCTGGGCCCTGAATGAAAGAGAAAATTGCATCTAATCCTCAGATTCAGTTTTGTTCAGAGTAAAAAAAATAAATATATATATATATATATACACATATATAATAAATAAAGTATTGATAATTTGCGTATTTATATAATATATGTAATGTAATTTGTATAAAATATACGTATTTTACTCTTTTATATATATATGTATATATAAAAGGTTTCTTGCAGGCAGAACCTGAGACCTGGTGTTTTGTTCTAAATTATCATACTGACCGGGCGTGGTGGCTCATGCCTGTTGTCCCAGTGCTGTGGGAGGCCGAGGTGGGTGGATCACCTGAGCTCAGCCAAGTTTGAGACTAGGGGAAGACTAGCATGAGGCAGAGTGAGCCAGAGTGAGACCCTGTGTCTACAAAAAAAAAAAAAAAAAAGCCAGACGTTGTGGTGAGCACCTGTAATTTCAACTACATGGGGGGCAAGAAGGCAAGAGAATTGCTAACGGAAGAAAGAAAAAAAATAAGAAAAAAACCAACTTCAAACTAAAATAAAGTGAAAGCCAGCAGAAACTGAAAGCAAAAAAAAAAAAAAACCCTAAATTATCATACTTATTTGTCATAGAGCCTGGGTGGCCCAGTGATGAGGGGGATATAAAATTATAGACAGAAAAATACTTTATTTAGTCTTTGACAATACACTTCTTGATTAGATTTTTAATAGAGTATAATTCAGTTTTTTTCCTGAATCTGTATATCACTTAGTACTTTTTTTTTTTTTTGAGACAGAGTCTCACTATGTCACCCTCAGTAGAGTGCTGTGGCATTGCAGCTCACAGCAACCTCCAACTCTTGGGCTTAAGTGATTCTCTTGCCTCAACCTCCCAGGAAGCTGGGACTACAGGTGCCCACCACAACAGCTGGCTATTTTTTTGTTGTTGTTGCAGTTGCCATTGTTGTTTAGCAGGCCCAGGTCAGGTTTGAACCCGCCAGCCCTGGTGTACGTGGCCAGCGCCTTAACCACTGAGCTACAGTGCCGAGCCTTAACAATTGCTTTGTATTTCACCTTATAAATCTGAAAACCTGGCTATTTTTTCGTTGCAGTAGTTGTTGTTATTTAGCTGGCCTGGGCCGGGTTTGAACCCAGCTCCCTTTGTGTATGTGGCTGGCACCATAACCACTGTGCTATGAGCCCTGAGCCATCACTTAGTACTTTTTGCCATTGCAAATAACTGAAAACCTATCTCAAACTACCTTATTGTTAAGATGCCCAACTTTGGGGCGTGGTTTAGAGGTTCAGTAATGTTATTGTGGGTCAATTTTTTCCCTTTGCCTTCTAAGATGTCAAGTTGTATCCTATGTCTGATTCACCCTAGGGGTTGCAGGGTGATGGCCAATAAGTCACAGTGCTGTTTGCTTTTATCATTTATAACTAGTGGGAAAAAGAACACTTCTGAACCAATATTCTGAATTTCATGTCTAGTGGATCTTGTAAATACCCATAGGTACCCCCTGGATAAAGACAGTCGGAAAACAGAATGTGTTGGTTGGTTGGTTGAGGTCAACATAGGTCCCTGGGAAGGAGAACGATACCTGAAAAAAGAAATCCTGGTCTTACTTACAAGATACTAAATATAACTCAATCCAAGTTCTTAAAGAAATCCGTGCAAAGCATCTCTCTATACCTTTAAGGATCCTGGCGTATCATCCCTTCAGCCGCAGTAGATGAACCATCATGGATTTGTATATTTTTCACTCTTTTCATTTAGTTTATATTTAGTTGAAAATTTGAGGTGCTTTATTTGCTACTTGTACTTTTGACTACTTTTTCTAAGTGTTGGGAGATACCACAATGTTGCTGAAATAATTTCACATGTAGGGCGGCGCCTGTATATGGCCAGCAGGGCGCTGGCCTTATACATAGGGTGGCGGGTTCAAACTTGGCCTGGGCCTGCTAAGCAACAATGACAACTGCAACCAAAAAGTAGCCAGGCGTAGTGGGGACCTGTAGTCCCAGCTACTTGGGAGGCTAAGGCAGGAGAATCGCTTAAGCCTAAGAGTTTGAGGTTGCTGTGAGCTGTGATGCCACAGCACTCTACCCAGGGCGACAGCTTGAGACTCTGTCTCAAAAAAAAGAAAAAAGTACCATGTAGCTGCTGCCCACAGAGTACTCAGCAAACTCCAGGAGTGTTCTGATAAAGGCCGTTACTACCTTGGTCACTATAAGCAAAGATGAAGCAGTGGCGTTGACGGGTAGAAGCTTTTTGGAACCCCTGGGAGGAGAGAAGAGCGGGGCCATTAGTTCCCTAAATTCAGGGTTCGACTTTTTCAAACTAATACAAATAATTGGTATTCTCAAAGTTCTCCTTCTCAAAATGGCTATTATCAGAATAACTTTTAATAAGCAGGAGAAATTGTTGTGTGCTTTGAATAAGCTCATTCCCCAAAGGGCAAAATTATGCCTTTCTTGATGTAGTAATAGAAGGTGAGATCCATCTCTGCTCTCAGGATTCTCAGAACTAGGAGATATAAATGCCATCATTGCGTAGAATAGATAATTCAATAAGGAAATAAGGTTACTACCTAAGACAGAGTTGGCACAATATACTGTGTTAAAAGGTCCTTTTGTGACAGCAGGTGTCTCTCTTTCTTTCAGATTAGCACACATCCAGAAACCTTTAACTTCCTATTTGGTGACAGCTGACAGTGAGCAAGACGTCTTCTTTCTCTAAAACATAACTGTTTAGAAAAAAATTTAAGTGTTTAGAAAAAAAAAATCAAACTATCCTCATTTATGTTCTTTATAAAGTCGCAATAGGGAATTTTCTCATTGAGCATTGGAATTTGGTGTGATTATGGTTCTTCCCCAGGCGACCTTAACTCCTTCACTCCTTGTCCGTGGCTCTGACCTCCCCCTCGTGCTCCTGGTGCCCCTGTGGCTTGACAGCTTCTGCAGACAAATAATGGCCAAGTAATGGCTGCAGCCTCCCACCTGGGGCTGACAAAGCACAGCACCAAGTACGGACTCACTGTGGCAAGGTAATTTCTCAACTCCCAGGACTTCCTCTTCAATTCTTCTTGGAGGTCTTACAGAAAAAAGTCTGTCATCTGTTTCCTCCAGTGGGATATTTTACCTTGGTTATTATCACAACTATTTTGCTATGTGCAATGAAATTAGCAGAGATTCCATTTGCTGAAATCATATGTAGACGGCCGTGCTCTCTGCCTTATTACCAAATGAGTACAGCGTGCCCTTCAATAATTCTTTAAACTCTCAAATGCCTTGGAAATAATATGCTGGAATATTACTGAGCTGTGACTGAAGCACCATTTGTGCTAAATATGACAGCGCACAAATGATATTCCTCTATAAAAGTTCAAACTACATTAATCTTTTAGGGAGGCTCATTGGCTGGGAAGATGGCTTAGATATAAAATAAAGCCACAGAGGGCTCATTGAGGGGAGATTTTCTAGTCAGGACTTCTAGGAACAAGTGTAAGGTAAGGTCTGGAGGTTAACCCTTTGCAATTAGGATGTGAGCCAGAAAATGCGATTCTGAAGGGAGCGATGGAAAGGATAACACATTGGTCTCAATGGAAGGAAAACCAGGTTTCAGGGTCTGAGACAGAGAAATTAAAGGGCAGGCATTAAATAGCTGAGACAAATAGACAGTATTATCATTGCTGGGAAGCTGGACAAAATTCTGATGAGAAGTCCCCAGTTTTTGTTTATACTTCCGGCCCTTACCCACACTGCTGTTTAGACAAATGGCTGGCTCTTCCTCTGCCGTCTCCCCACTGTCATTTTTTCCTGTCCTTTTCACTTATCTTATGAGTGCACAAACGAGGGACGATTGCATCAGCGTCTCTCTTGCCTAGATTTCTAGCCGTGGCTAATCGTCAGGGGAGGCATTCAAGCATGGGGAGTAGATTTAATTAGCATTAACCAAGCTATTAATAGTTTCAATGTAAATAGGTGATACTGTTCTATTTTTTTCCTAGTTTTTCTAAAAGCATGGAAATATAAAAGTCAACATTGCTGGTCTTAAAACATTTTTAGATTTTTAGAAGTAATATATATTCAATACGTAAGATGTGTAACAGTATAGGAAAACACAAAGGGAGAGTCAACTGTCATCACGTCTGAAGAAAATCGTCACTAACATACTGGTGTGTGTCTTGTCGTCTCTCTCCTCAACTACTGGCACCATAGCGTTTTGTAGATTATGTGCAAGTAGCTCTTTCACTCAACAATGTAATGTATTTCCCCTATGTCAATAAATAAGTAGGGTAAGCTTCCCTCCCAATGAAAGATGCTGTTATTAACATTTTTATTGCAAAGATTATTATGCTAGTATTGATTATACATGTAATTATACACTTTTACAACAAAAAGTAATATAAAATAAAATATGAAAGTAATATAAAAGTAATGTAAAAGTATACACTTTTACAATAAAAAGTAATATAACATAAATATAAAAGATGTAAAAGAAAAAAAGGTCTAAAAGAAATTAAAAATCACCTGCATGCCTGTCACCCAGAAGCAACCTCATTTAAGGTTTTGGAAACATTCTTTGATAGATCTCTGTTATCACAGTAAGTGGATTCTCCTCCGTTCTGTAAAATGACGGACTTCTGAGTCACCTCAGAGGAATTCCTGGAATTCATGGGACACAGTTTGAAAACCAGTGGCTGCAGGATAAACTGGACCTATTCAGCAATCTCTCTAGGCAATGATGAGCGTCTAAGGAAGTCAGAAGAGATAGTTGAAGGATATTGAGGAGGCAGGGCCAACATGTTGCGATGACGGGGAAGGGAAGCGGCGTCCGCCATGATGCAGACACTCCTGACTCATGTTCGCATCTTGCTGTGGGACAAAGAAAAGAAGCTGCCCTGGTCTCTGCTACTCTGACCTCTCACTCGTCTGCATTCGCCAACAGGGCCTCTCTGCTGTTCCTGGAATCTCCCAGGCAGGCTCCTGGCTTTGGGCCTCCAGTTCTGCCTGGAACGCTTTCCCCTCACTTGTCTACTTGGCCAACTCTTCCTCCTCCTCCAAATCTGCTCAGATATCACCTTCTCCATAAGCACCCTGGGCCAGATTACCCAACACTGTCACACACCCTCCCACACGACCGTATGGGTCCTCCTTACCTTCCGTCACTGTGCCTTTTTGTTTTTTCATAGCACTCACCACCTTCTAACGTACTATCCAATTTATTCAGTTTCTGTAGTTCTCGTTTGCATGTAGACTAGTTACAGCAGAATGCAAACTCCTTCAGGACAGGAAATTCTGTCTGTTTCATTCCCAAGTACCTAGACTAGTGTCTACCATATAAATAGCTACTCAGCTAATATTAACATATGTGACATAAATTAATTAAATAGGATTGAAGAGTTTGAAGACTGCTACTTTGAAGGAGGAGAGACTGAGAGTGGCAATGGGTAAGAAGGGAAGAGAAAAAGATTTGAGAGCTCTAAGGCTCTAAAATCCTGCAGGAAAGTGACTCCCTGCCTTTCAACAATTGAATGGCCCTGCCAATTATTTTTTGTTTTTATTTTTTCCTTGATAACTCATAGGCAGGAGTGGCTTACTAACTCAGGAATTCATGCACCTAGGTTAAAAGAGTCTATTATTTTTAGTTAAATATATATTGAATACTTGGATCCAGAACCAATTGACCTATTGATTAGAGAGATAAAGCAGAAAGTCCATTTATCTGCCAAGTTCTGATTATCCATGTCAGAAGAATCTTTACAATATTGATTAGCTGCTTCCGGCTACCATTAATATGTTTCGGGACTGGATCTTACTACATAAGGATTAAGGGTAGACTTGATGACTTTTAGATATCAATTAATACCATAATAACAGAAACCAACATTGCAAACACAATTTTTTCTATTATTTGAGCTCACAGGATAAGATGTTGGCTTTGTCATTCAGACTCATATATTACAGTTGAGGCAAGAAAGTAAAAGCAGAACTAAAAGAATCTATCCCAGCCGCTCTGTGTAGGCCTCAGCCAGGCCACAGGCATTTCTGCCGTCTGTGTGTTTCTCCCCTGACATATGCGGGCCGGCATTTCTGCTGTCTTCGTGTTTCTCCCCTGACATACGCAGGCCTAGATTGTAACTTAGTAACTTCCTTGGGTTTCTGTTGCCTTTGGGGCAGGTGGTCCGACTGGTCTCAAGGACAAGGGCGAATCTGACCTTCCCCCTTGAGCCCGGGACCTTGAGGATGATGTCATGTCTCTCTGTCCTATGACCCTCACGTGTACTCCCACCCTGAAAGGTGGATAAAAGAGAGGCAAGAGATTGAGTCTGGGGGCTCGGTTTTGGGAAACACGCTGGTGTTCTGAGTACCCCCGGCTGAATAAACCCGCTTCCTCTAATCAACCGGTGCCTGGAGTCTTCTGTCTGTGTCGGTTCCTGCTACACAGTGAAGTCGCTTAATTTCCCCCACAAACATTTCTGTTTGCCTCTGAGTCTTGCCTGTGGCATTGAGATAGTACAGAACATCCCTGCCTAGACTCTTCATTGTCAGCGATCTGTGCTGTGACAGTGCTAATAAGCTATCTGGTGATGAGTAAATATTTTTGTAGTTTTTTTCTGACTTGCACATAAAGGATGTACTCGGTTTCAGTTTTCGATCTTTGCTTTCCCCCTGCCCACTGAAACCCCGAATACTTGCATTTGTTTGCTCAAAAAGCCCATAGATCAAGCCCCAATTGTTTTCAGAATCCCCTACAGCTGGAAACCCTTTTGGCACAGTAAGAATACTTGACACTTGACACACCTTTCCTTCTTCTTTTTAAAAAAATTTGGATGTAGATTTGTATTATTTATAACTTTTATTTACATTCGTACATAGGAAAATATAAATTCAATAAATTGGTCAAAACATTCCCAAATGATTCCACATTCACATCTGATCCTTCTGAATTGCATGTTAAAATCATGTCTTTTTCACAGAGTATTAATTAGTCTCTGTGTCATCGAAACCAGCACCATTGCAGCACTGCTTCTTTAAACAAAATTTTAAGTGTACAACGCAGTATTGTGAACTATAGGCACTCTGTTGTACGGCAGTGTCTTTAAAACTGACTCATCTTGTGTAATTCAAACTTTCTGCCTATTAAATAGCAACTCCCCGTTTCCCGCTCCCACCAGCCTCTGGGAACCTCCCTTCTACTCTGTCTCTAGGACTCTGACTGCTTGGGTTACCTCGTATAAATGGAATCACACAGCATCTGTCCTTCTGTGACGTGCTTGTTTCATTTTGCTTAATGTTATTAGGTCCATCCACGTTGTTTCATGTGGAAGATTTTCCTTTATTCCTATGGCTGAAAAATATCCCATTGTATGTATATATCAAAATTAAAAATAGAGGCTTGGCGCCTGTGGCTCAAGCGGCTAAGGCGCCAGCCACATACACCTAAGGTGGCGGGTTCAAATCCAGCCCGGACCTGCCAAACAACAATAACGGCTCTAACCAAAAAATAGCCGGGGATTGTGGCAGGCGCCTGTGGTCCCAGCTACTTGGGAGGCTGAGGCAGGAGACTCGCTTGAGCCCAGGAGTTGGAGGTTGCTGTGAGCAGTGAAGCCATGGCACTCTACCCAGGGGGATAGCTTGAGGCTCTGTCTCAAAAAAAAAAAAAAAGAATTATAGCACGATTCTGAGGTATATATTCAAAAAATTAAAATCAGATCTTGAAGAGATAGTTACACCCCCATGTTCACTGTGGCATTATACACAAATGTCAAGATATGGAAACAACCCACACGACCACTAATGGATGAACTGACACATTTTTCTTTACTTACATTTCCGGAGTGTTTTCCCCTTGAACTTCTATTCTGTTTTCTCCTCTCCCCAGTTTTCCATATGACACTACAAGGAATCCCAAACCTCTGATTACTGAAGCCAGAAGCAGCAATTGCCCAAGGTTCTGCCATTCTCTCTGACCAAATCGAGTCCAGCCAGAAACCCTATCTGTACCTATCTTTTAACTTTCACCTCTTCTTTATATCTCTAATGTGACCATCCTCATGCCCCTGGCTGCCTTCAAAGGAATCTTATCTCTCTACTTTTGAGCCCTTTAATCCATTCTATACAGGGCAGAAAAGTGACCTTAAAATGTAAATTAGATTGGAGAAAGTTCTCTTAAAGGCTTTCAATGCCTGTTTTTTAGCACAGGCTCTCCCCCCCACCCCGCCTCCCCGCCCTTTAGAATACAGCCCTACAAGACAAGGGCCTATCTTGTTCACCATTATATTTTTAGGGCTTTGAACAGTGCCTGATATGTAGTTTGTGCTTGGTAAATACTTATAGAATTAGGAAAGTTTGATGGCCTACATGTTTGTGGGTTTTTTTGTTTTTGTTTTTGTTTTTTGAGACAGCAGAGTCTTACCCTGTCACCCTGGCTTTTTTTTTGGTGTGTGTGTGTGTGTGAGGTCTCCCTCTCTTTGGAATGGTAATCTGTAACTGTAAGGTTGGGACGGACCTTAGAGATTATCCGGTTCAACCTCCTTTTGCATTTAGTTCTATGGTGTGCTCCTGGCTTGACATCTTGCAGTTATTCTGATGCTAGCCCCTGCTTCAGGCTCTTATCTGATGTTTCCAGGTCCTGCTGATTCAGTATCTCTTAGCTCAGATTCTTTCTCAGTGTTTCCAAAACTACAGATCTCTTTCTATTCTTCATCACCGTGTGTTCAAATTGTTGAGACATTGTAGCTCAGTTTCCTATTGTTCTTTTTCTTGCAGTTTTTGTTACTAGGATAAACATTTTCTAGATGTTTGTTAATCTGCTCTTCTTCTAGTTAAGAATTTACCTGCCTGTCTGAGTCAGAGTCCCTTTACTTTATTTACTTATTTATTTATTTAGAGACAGAATCTCACTATGTCGCCCTTGGTAGAATACTGTTGTGTCACAGCTCACAGCAACCTCAAATTCATGGGCTCAACTGATTCTCTTACCTCAGCCTCCCAAGTAGCTGGGACTACAGGTGCCTGCCACAAATGCCCAGCTATTTTTTGTTGTTGTCATTGTTGTTTAGCAGGTCTGGGCTGGGTT
>NW_003852508.1:1722217-1724539 GCF_000181295.1 Otolemur garnettii | reverse complement strand
CAGCCTCCCAAGTAGCTGGGACTACAGGTGCCTGCCACAAATGCCCAGCTATTTTTTGTTGTTGTCATTGTTGTTTAGCAGGTCTGGGCTGGGTTCGAACCTGCCAACCTTGGTGTATGTGGCCGGTACCCTAACTACTGAGCTACAGGTGCCAAGCCAATCCCTTTACTTTAAATGAAGGGTCGTGAAGTGGCTTATCATCTCTTTACCTATGCACTCCATTTCTAGACTCTCTTTTCTAGGCAAAACTTACAATAAAGAGGGGCTTGTTCCCACCTTTGTGTGAGGTATTGCTCTAAGACTTTCTTCATGATTAAGGTCTAAAAGATCTAACTCCTAACTAATCCATTTCATTACTTGCATTTCTTTAGCGATTTCCTATGCAGCAAGACCATGGATGGGGCCTAACTGACAAGTGTACGTTAAGAAATGAGGGATAACAGTGTGGATACCAGAAAATATATTCGTAGCAAGACTAGAAGAACTCCTGGATTCTACTGTTTCTCCTGTGGGAAAGAGAATTTGTGGGTTTAATATTGGGCTTCTGAGATACTGGGATGAACTATATAAAAAGGAGATGCAAACATTAAAAAAGGAGCTATCGTGAAAAGAAAGAGTATTGTTTAAGGTCAGATATGCTGTCTGAAATTAAGTCTTAACTGGTCCCAGGGCTAAATATTTGTCATATTTTTCCAAATAGAGGAATAGAATTCAGGAAACTTTACAGTTTGTAATCACCTCTTTAAAAATCATCTATAAACAAGTGTGTGTGTATTATGTGTAATACAGGCATTGGCTATGTGGAAGCAAGTCCCACTTTGTAAATGTGTTGGAGTTTGGAGTCAAGAACATGTGAAACTACAATTTGGAGGTAACTATTTGAACTGCAGAAAGATCTCAGTGACTCTGTTACATGAATGAATTGGCCTTGTTTCCCAGGGAGTGATAGGAGGACGATCGCTTTGGGAAACTAACCTTCAAAACACAATCATCAGTTGTGTGCTCCCATTCTAGAATGTTCTTAAGATCTGGAAGTGCACAGGAAGTATCTCTTTGGGATGATGTGGCTCTACTATGATGTTTGATGACTAGAGCTTGTCATGACAATTTGCTAGTGGGGACAGTTTGATTTAAAGAGATATTGGTATTTAGATTTTGGATATACTTTGTACTTTTGTCTTAGGATTTCCTTATTACAAGGTCATTTTGGTGATTACTCCTATTAAAACTGATGACAGTCCTCCCAATATGGGAACACTTGTTCTCTTCTGTCTCTTTCTAACTCTGTGTCTCTCCTTTAAAAACCAACAAGAATCTCAATCATTTTTAATAATCAAATGATTTCTTGCTTTGATAAGTCTGTAATTCGGGTCTGAATTATATAAGCAGCAATACACAATTCCTGGTTGGTATATTGGAATTCTGGGTCATTTTTTGAAATATTTCAAAATGATCTTCTATTGTTATAACATTAGGTTAACATCAAGCTTTTTTTAAACATTGAGCTTTTATCCATAGTATTTCATGGAAATGTAACTTAAAATGCCAGTTTCATAGCACATTTAGGTGTATCTGTCCATTGGCTGGGCAAAATAATCACTTTCTTTAATCTTTAAAACCAGCTGTTCACAGACATTAATTGCCATGTCACTTACATTCCTCGAAACAGTATCATTCGACAAAGACACACATTTTAATTTGTTTGCTGTGTCTGGTCCTATTACACTTGATATCCAGCCATTGTTGGTGGCGAAGGTCTCAGCAACTGTGGGTGGCTGGCATTGTTGTGCAAAAGGTAATGATTCTAAATAGGACATTTTGAGAATAATTGCATTTATAGGATATTAATTTGGGATGTAAGTCTTTTTTAGTTGAAATCATCGTATTTTCAGTGTAGGCACAAAAGATCTCAGTGCTGACTTGCTTTTGTTGTGGATGGATGCATTTATTTTTGAATTCAGGTGGTGATATGGGGACTCTGCTCTCCAGCTGAATAGCCCTCATAATGCACCAACATTTTTAAAGAAAATAACCAGCAACAGACCCAATGGTTTGTTTTTTTCATTTCTTCTTTTCACTAATATTTTTAGAATCATCCAATAAAGAAGCTATTTTTCATCAAGCTAATAATTTTTAGACATTTTCACATAAAAATACATAATGAATGTGAACCCACATCTACTTGAATTGTAAGAAAATTCTCCACCAACCTAATGACTGATTAATTGTAGTAGCTTTCATGTATTTATTTATTAGACATTTATAGGATAACTACTATTTTTTCAGGCAGTGTGCTAGACTCTAAGGATATACATGTAAGTA